>NC_085842.1:143077614-143381694 GCF_035594765.1 Anolis carolinensis | reverse complement strand
TCAGGACCAGCTGATACCTTGATGCTAATGGTAGACACTAGGCGGCAGTAGTAGATCCCCATACTAGCAAAGAAAATACACAATATTTTGCAAATACGATATTTGCACATACACAGCTTCCAAGCCAAAACACCTTTTTTTCACACATCTTGCAAACTATGTCAAAATTGAGGTCATGTTTAATTTTCATGAGGGCAAGCTTAATTCTTTTGCTGTCACTCGCCTTTTTGTTATTTAGATGACACCATCCGGGCGATTCTTACTATGCAGAAGCAATTGTTTAAATGCTTCATCCAAAAGACGGGGGGGGGGGGGGGGGAACCCTTGGTAATTTTGCAAAATTATAAAACCAAGTCAACATTTAAAAAATACCACCTTTTGTGTTTCTTGCAGATGTTATTGACATATGTACAATCAGAGACAGAAACTGCTTGTAGATATGTGTTGTCGAAGGCTTTCATGGCCGGGATCACAGGGTTGTTGTATGTTTTCCGGGCTGTATGGCCATGTTTCAGAAGTATTCTCTCCTGATGTTTCGCCCACATCTATGGCAGGCATCCAGGGCCGGCCCCACTCATGCGGCAGCTGACGCCGCCGCCTCGGGCGCAGGCCCGGGGGGGCGCCGTCAGGCTGGGCGGGAGGCGGGGCACCGCCCTGACGGTGCCCCGCCTCCCGCCCAGTGCGCCCTGGCCCGTCTGGCCTGCTTGAAAAGGCCAGACGGGCGAGCGGGAGTAGCGTGGGAGGCGGGGCCAGCTCTGACGCCGCTCCCCCCCCCCGCCCAGCGTGCCTTGGCCCCGCCTCCCACGCTGCGTGGGAGGCAGGGCCAAGGCACGCTGGGCGGGGGGGGGAGCGGCGTCAGAGCTGGCTCCGCCTCCCACGCTACTCCCGCTCGCCCGTCTGGCCTTCCTAGAAGGCCAGAAAGCAGCGGAGGTCCCTCCAGGCCGCGATTGCGGCCTGGAGGGACCTCCGCTGCTTTCTGGCCTGGTAGGAAAGGCCAGACGGGCGAGCGGGAGTAGCGGAGGCGGAGCCAGCTCTGACGCCGCTCCCCCCCGCCCAGCGTGCCTTGGCCCTGCCTCGGGAGGCGGGGCCAAGGCACGCTGGGCGGGGGGGGAGCGGCGTCAGAGCTGGCTCCGCCTCCGCTACTCCCGCTCGCCCGTCTGGCCTTTCCTACCAGGCCAGAAAGCAGCGGAGGTCCCTCCAGGCCGCAATCGCGGCCTGGAGGGACCTCCGCTGCTTTCTGGCCTTCTAGGAAGGCCAGACGGGCGAGCGGGAGTAGCGTGGGAGGCGGAGCCAGCTCTGACGCCGCTCCCCCCCCGCCCAGCGTGCCTTGGCCCTGCCTCCCACGCAGCGTGGGAGGCGGGGCCAAGGCACGCTGGGCGGGGGGGGAGCGGCGTCAGAGCTGGCTCCGCCTCCGCTACTCCCGCTCACCCGTCTGGCCTTTCCTACCAGGCCAGAAAGCAGCGGAGGTCCCTCCAGGCCGCAATCGCGGCCTGGAGGGACCTCCGCTGCTTTCTGGCCTGCTAGGAAGGCCAGACGGGCGAGTGGGAGTAGCGTGGGAGGCGGGGCCAACTCTGGCCCCGCCCCCCCGCCCAGCGTGCCCTGGCCCCGCCTCCCACGCAGCGTGGGAGGCGGGGCCAGGGCACGCTGGGCGGGGGCGGGGCCAACTGTGGCCCCGCCCCCTCACTAATCGCCATGGCCCCGCCTCCCACGCAGCGTGGGAGGCGGGGCCAGGGCGCGGGAGGCGGGGCCGGTGGCGGGGGCGCTTTTCAGCACCCCCGCTTCCCATTAAAAATTATCTCCGGCCGGCCCTGCAGGCATCCTCACAACCTCTGAGGTTGCCTGCCATAGATGTGGGCGAAACGTCAGGAGAGAATACTTCTAGAACATGGCCATACAGCCCGGAAAACATACAACAACCCTGCTTGTAGATACATAGAATCATAGAATCATAGAATCATAGAATAGTAGAGTTGGAAGAGACCACATGGGCCATCTAGTCCAACCCCCTGCTAAGAAGCAGGAAATCGCATTCAAAGCACCCCCGACAGATGGCCATCCAGCCTCTGCTTAAAAGCCTCCAAGGAAGGAGCCTCCACCACGGCCCCGGGGAGAGAGTTCCACTGTCGAACAGCTCTCACAGTGAGGAAGTTCTTCCTGATGTTCAAGTGGAATCTCCTTTCCTGTAGTTTGAAGCCATTGTTCCGTGTCCTAGTCTGCAGGGCAGCAGAAAACAAGCTTGCTCCCTCTTCCCTATGACTTCCCTTCACGTATTTGTACATGGCTATCATGTCTCCTCTCAGCCTTCTCTTCTGCAGGCTAAACATGCCCAGCTCTTTAAGCCGCTCCTCATAGGGCTTGTTCTCCAGACCCTTAATCATTTTAGTCGCCCTTCTCTGGACGCTTTCCAGTTTGTCAACATCTCCCTTCAACTGTGGTGCCCAAAATTGGACACAGTATTCCAGGTGTGGTCTGACCAAGGCAGAATAGAGGGGGAGCATAACTTCCCTGGATCTAGACGCTATTCCCCTATTGATGCAGGCCAGAATCCCATTGGCTTTTTTAGCAGCCGCATCACATTGTTGGCTCATGTTTAACTTGTTGTCCACGAGGACTCCAAGGTCTTTTTCGCACACACTGCTGTCAAGCCAGGCGTCCCCCATTCTGTATCTTTGATTTCCATTTTTTCTGCCGAAGTGAAGTATCTTGCATTTGTCCCTGTTGAACTTCATTTTGTTAGTTTTGGCCCATCTCTCTAGTCTGTCAAGATCGTTTTGAATTCTGCTCCTGTCTTCTGGAGTGTTAGCTATCCCTCCCAGTTTTGTGTCGTCTGCAAACTTGATGATCGTGCCTTCTAACCCTTCGTCTAAGTCGTTAATAAAGATGTTGAACAGAACCGGGCCCAGGACGGAGCCCTGCGGCACTCCACTTGTCACTTCTTTCCATGATGAAGACGACGCATTGGTGAGCACCCTTTGGGTTCGTTCGCTTAGCCAATTACAGATCCACCTAACCGTAGTTTTGTCTAGCCCACATTTTACTAGTTTGTTTGCCAGAAGGTCGTGGGGGACTTTGTCGAAGGCCTTACTGAAATCCAGGTACGCTACATCCACAGCATTCCCTGTATCGACCCAACTCGTAACTCTATCGAAAAAAAAGATCAGATTAGTCTGGCATGACTTGTTTTTGGTAAATCCGTGTTGACTATTAGCAATGACCGCATTTGTTTCTAAGTGTTCGCAGACCACTTCCTTAATGATCTTTTCCAGAATTTTGCCTGGTATTGATGTGAGGCTGACCGGACGGTAATTGTTTGGGTCGTTCTTTTTTCCCTTCTTGAAGATAGGGACCACATTCGCCCTCCTCCAATCTGCTGGGACTTCTCCCGTTCTCCAAGAACTCTCGAAGATAATTGCCAGTGGTTCTGAAATAACTTCCGCTAGTTCCTTCAGTACTCTTGGGTGTAGCTGATCTGGCCCTGGGGACTTGAATTCGTTTAGAGAGGCCAGGTGTTCCTGGACAACGTGTCTCCCTATTTGGGGTTGGATTTCCCCCAATCCTTCGTCCATTCCGTGTTGCTGAGGTTGAAGATGGCTTTCTTTTTCTGAGAAGACCGAGGCAAAGAAGGTATTGAGCAGTTCTGCCTTTTCCCTGTCCCCTGTCGCCATCACCCCATCTTCTCCTTGCAATGGCCCTATCGCCTCCTTTTTCTTCCTTTTTCTACCAACGTAAGCAAAAAAGCCTTTTTTGTTGTTTTTTATGTCCCTGGCAAGCCTGAGCTCATTTTGCGCTTTAGCCTTGCGAACCTTTTCCCTACAGGTGTTGGCTATACGTTTGAATTCTTCTTTGGTGATTTCTCCCCTTTTCCACTTCTTGTGCATGTCACTTTTGAGCTTTAGCTCAGTTAGAAGTTCTTTGGACATCCATTCTGGCTTCTTTGCACTTGTCTTATTTTTCTTCTTTGTTGGCACTGTTTGCATTTGCGCCGTGAGTATTTCACTTTTGAAAAACTCCCATCCATCCTTAACTCCCTTGTTTTTTAATATCGGCGTCCATGGAATGCCGCTCAGTAATTCCTTCATTTTTTGGAAGTCAGCTCTCTTAAAGTCCAGAAAGCGTGTTTGACTTGTCTTAGTTTCAGCATTCCTTTGTATTGCAAACTGCAGGAGCACATGGTCACTTGCCCCTAAGGATCCAACCACTTCAACTGTATTGATCAGGTCTTCCACATTTGTTAAGATTAGATCAAGAGTTGCTGATCCCCTTGTTGCCTCTTCTACCTTCTGGACCATAAAATTATCTGCAAGGCAAGTGAGGAATTTGTTGGACTTTGTACTCCTGGCTGAGTTTGTTTTCCAGCAGATATCGGGATAATTGAAATCGCCCATGACTACTATATCTCTTCTTTGTGCCTGTTTGGTCAGCTGTTGACAGAAGGCTTCATCAAGTCCTTCATCCTGACTCGGAGGTCTGTAGTAGACACCCACGACAAGATCTTTTTGAGTCCTGGTTCCCTTGATTCTTATCCAGATGCTTTCAAGCTGGTTTCCCGGATTACAGTCTTGCATTTCTTCTGCAACGTAACTGTTTTTGACATATAAAGCTACTCCCCCTCCTCTCCCCTTTGTTCTATTTCTGTGAAAGAGGTTATAGCCCTCAATGGTTAAATTCCAGTGATGGGAGTCATCCCACCAGGTTTCAGTGATGCCTATGACATCGTATGTGTGGTGCTGTGCTAGGAGTTGGAGTTCGTCTTGCTTATTTCCCATGCTCTGAGCATTAGTGTAAAGACATGTAAGCCCCTGTGACCTCCTCTCGGTCCTGAATTTGGACCTTATCTTCAATTATGTTCCATAACACAGGTCTCCACAATCCTTGTCTCAAGTAGAGTATTCTCATTGAGTCAGTGGGAACTTGGTATGTGAGTTTCATTGATTATAGTAATAGTAATACATTTTATTGATTAGCCCTTGGGCCATATTATAATACCAAACCAAACACAGGGCTTGATAGGACTTGATTACACTCTATGTAATAAGTTAAAATAAGACACTTATAACAATACAGTAGAGTTTCACTGATTCAATAAGTGTTCTGTAATTGATAGTAACAATGGGATTTAGAATGTGCAGAGCAAAACTCTTCAAAGATCTGTGCTCTCTTTTCTCCCAGGTGGTGGAGGAGGCCAGGCCCTGTCTATTGACGGTAATCTGCATCATGGAAGAACTGAACACTGTGAAACATTTGACAACCCTCCTCTTTGCCAGGAAAATTTCCAGGTGCAGCTCCTAGAAGTTTGGGGCTTTCAAAACTCTTGATCGATTCCTTTCCAGTTGAGGCTGAAATTGCTTCTCACAACATTGCTGGTGGTGAAACAAAAGATGTTGGATGATGACTGATAGATGGAGGTGTCAACGATAGCAGATTTTTAAAAACGTGGTTGTCCATTAATACTATTGTTTGTGATAAGAATGTTTTGAAAAGAACAATAATAGCTATTTGATATTGTAACATTGCTTGTCCACAAAACCATTCTACCTAGAAGTCTCAAAAAGTTTAATTTTGGAAGATACAGAATTGCCATGGTTGATTGCTCACCACAATTAAGCAAACCCACTATCAGCACAGATGAAATCTCCAAGGACTCTTTTTCTTTATTTGATTGGTATGAACAGGTACAGTCACTAGCTTTTCTGTCAAAACCTTTATGCTATAAAAAAGGAGGGGAGGAATGAGTGTATTTATAAACCAGTGGAACAAGAAAAATTCAAGGTAACATATGTTCATAGACTTTATTTTAACCTGTTTTGATGTATTTGCTCTCATGTATCTTTTTACTTTGTGTAGTGTATTTCTTTTAATTTTGTTAAAACAAATGACATCAAATAGAAAGACATCAGATGCCAGATAGTTGACTTTGATTGGTATTTTCACAAAAGAAAACCTGTGAATTTCACTTGATACCATATGCCCCACTGACAATACCCTCAGTTTCCATTTTTGTTATATATAGTATAGAATTTAAAAGGAGGGTAAAACAGAGAATGATAAATCTGTCAAATTTATCTGGGTCTAGTTTTGTCATATTTCCACCATTAAATTTGTTCTGTCTTACTTTTGCAAGGGGTTTCTTTTTAAAGTTGACATGAAATTTCAGACAGGTTTTGTGCCCATTTCTTCTTCTATAGCTGGCTAAACTGAGATTACCTAGAGTAGTAGTTCTCAACCTGTGGGTCCCCAGGTATTTTGGCCTACAACTCCCAGAAATCCCAGCAAGTTTACCAGCTGTTGGGATTTCTGGGAGTTGAAGGCGAAAACATCTGGGGACCCACAGGTTGAGAACCACTGGCCTAGAGGAAACCTACTGAGATATATAAAACTTGTTTTCATATATGTATTTTTAATTGACAAACTTCCACCCAATGTTTGGGAAAGTGCAGATTTTGGAACACAACTGTTTTTCAGCTCAAGAAATGTGGATAAGATAGCTTTGTTTTAGCTTAAGAGAAGCCTAATGAATTTCTCCTCCAGCCAAGCTTTAAAAATTATAATTAAAATATGACTTTGTATCTTTTCCCCAAAGCTAAACACATTGAATGTTTTATAAAGTTTTTTTCATAGCTGATAATTGTTTTTTGATGGTGATTTTGTCACTGCAAACTATGCAAAATCCTCAACCCAAAATAATGTATTTCTTTTGTATATAAATTTTACCACAGTACTCAAATATTTACCATCTGTAAATTTCTTTCTAGCTGTGGAAGATCATGACACTATAGGCCATCTTTAAGTCATCAGATGGTATGAGAAAGCATTTGTCTAAAAATACATTTGTGCAAGTGGCTTGAAGTGTAGCTGATGTTGCCAATAGAGGAAGCTATTACAGCACTGTCAATGTGGAACAATCATTTTTTGCACTTGAAAAACGGTGTTACTGGAGAATATAATGAAGCATTCATTGGATCACTGTTATATTCACCAGTGTTTGATCTGTACACCTGGATAGCTTTGCATCTGGGCTACAGACCCAAGAACAGAGCAGAAATAGGCATCCTGTCCCTATGGTCAAAATAATTTCAGAAAGCCCTGGAGCTTCCATAAACCTTCTCTCTTTTTTCAAAAAGGCCAAGAGACATCTGGTGATTGCAAAGCTCTCTAGACTACATGCTTTTTAACAGTTCTGCAGGCCCTCTGGGCATCTTGTTAAAAGTATTGCATAAAGAACTGTCACTAAAAGATTTGAATGGGCCTTCCCTCTTAAAGACTGAACACTTTTACATTAGGGATTGCAACAAAGCAGAGAGCCTTCCCAATCCACCTATTCTAAAGATGAAAGAAAATAGAATTGTCTTTAGCCTTCAGGGCTGCCAGTCATTCTGATTTCCTGTATGATTTCCAGCTTGCAGTGATGAATAAACATTGTACCGTGCTGTTCTTGTCACCAGAGTCGTGCATTTTACAACAAAGAGAGTAGTGTTATGATTGCCATCAGACACTAGCAAACACCATTAGTATTCAAAGTATAGTAACACTGCATGCATGAGTGTTAAAAGCAGAGAATGTATTGGTAGAATTGGGAAACATGGTTGTAGAGTCCGTTTGTTAAAACAGTTTATCCTATAATGAATTGGCTGTTTGTCACACAGTTTTCTTATTTCCGCTCCAAGAAACTTGTAACTGCCCCTCTGTAAGATGTCTTTAATGACTATACCTGTTTTCTGGATTGTAGCCCATTTTGGTTGCACTTGTTTTTGTCCACTTACTGAAAAGACAACTGATCAATACTTTTCAAAGTGAAACCTTCACAAAAGATATGGCAATGCAGGATACCAATTAAGAACAGTAGGAAGAAATGTAACCGTGGCTCAAATAGATTTCACAGTTGTACAATAAATTGATATAAGCTGCTACAGAAGGGATCTTCAGCTAACCTAGTGGTTGACCTAAGAGAAAGAAGGAAAAGTTACTTGGGGTGTCTGTGTTGTATGTATATATAACAGAGCAAAGAGAAGTGATAAGGTAATGATTGTGTGACTGTGCCTTGCAAAGAAAGACTAAAAATAGGAGCCAAAATAGAGAAATGCCATTAAAATAACTGTTAGGCAAAGTCTATTAGTTTGCTTTTGAGTGTATGACAGCCAATGGAAAGAATTACATTTGACACATTTCAAACAACAGTCTCTCAGAATCCCCATTGACTGGGAGGCTTTATAATCTATACAATCAGAATGACAAACTTAGCAAGTTATTGGGTTATTGTCAGGGCCGGCCGGAGATAATTTTTAATGGGAAGCGGGGGTGCTGAAAAGCGCCCCCGCCACCGGCCCCGCCTCCCGCGCCCTGGCCCCGCCTCCCACGCTGCGTGGGAGGCGGGGCCATGGCGATTAGTGAGGGGGCGGGGCCACAGTTGGCCCCGCCCCCGCCCAGCGTGCCCTGGCCCCGCCTCCCACGCTGCGTGGGAGGCGGGGCCAGGGCACGCTGGGCGGGGGGGCGGGGCCAGAGTTGGCCCCGCCTCCCACGCTACTCCCACTCGCCCGTCTGGCCTTCCTAGCAGGCCAGAAAGCAGCGGAGGTCCCTCCAGGCCGCGATTGCGGCCTGGAGGGACCTCCGCTGCTTTCTGGCCTGGTAGGAAAGGCCAGACGGGCGAGCGGGAGTAGCGGAGGCGGAGCCAGCTCTGACGCCGCTCCCCCCCCGCCCAGCGTGCCTTGGCCCCGCCTCCCACGCTGCGTGGGAGGCAGGGCCAAGGCACGCTGGGCGGGGGGGGGAGCGGCGTCAGAGCTGGCTCCGCCTCCCACGCTACTCCCGCTCGCCCGTCTGGCCTTTTCAAGCAGGCCAGACGGGCCAGGGCGCACTGGGCGGGAGGCGGGGCACCGTCAGGGCGGAGGCGGAGCCAGCTCTGACGCCGCTCCCCCCCCGCCCAGCGTGCCTTGGCCCCGCCTCCCGAGGCAGGGCCAAGGCACGCTGGGCGGGGGGGAGCGGCGTCAGAGCTGGCTCCGCCTCCGCTACTCCCGCTCGCCCGTCTGGCCTTTCCTACCAGGCCAGAAAGCAGCGGAGGTCCCTCCAGGCCGCAATCGCGGCCTGGAGGGACCTCCGCTGCTTTCTGGCCTTCTAGGAAGGCCAGACGGGCGAGCGGGAGTAGCGTGGGAGGCGGAGCCAGCTCTGACGCCGCTCCCCCCCCGCCCAGCGTGCCTTGGCCCTGCCTCCCACGCAGCGTGGGAGGCGGGGCCAAGGCACGCTGGGCGGGGGGGGGAGCGGCGTCAGAGCTGGCCCCGCCTCCCACGCTACTCCCGCTCGCCCGTCTGGCCTTTTCAAGCAGGCCAGACGGGCCAGGGCGCACTGGGCGGGAGGCGGGGCACCGTCAGGGCGGTGCCCCGCCTCCCGCCCAGCCTGACGGCGCCCCCCCGGGCCTGCGCCCGAGGCGGCGGCGTCAGCTGCCGCATGAGTGGGGCTGGCCCTGGTTATTGTGATGTGGTTCATGGGCCTATTTCAGTCTGCTGATATGTAGCATGATTCCATGAAATAAACAGTTGTAGCCAGTAGCCCCCAATATGGTACTGATCCCTGATATACTGGAAAAATAATTTCTGGTTCCTTATGTTAGTTTGAGAAACATCGCTTTAGTGCATCATAGAATAAATAAATGCCCAAATGGTCTTATCTGTAGCCTATTAAATATGTTTTGGATTCCACTATTTATATTAATAATCTCAAAATGCATCCATAGGTACTGTATGTGGTCACAATACCCATAGTTCACTTGGTTGACTTGGGGTGGTCCCAAAAGGAAAAAAAATATTGTGTCTACAGGCTATGAGCCTATTTTCTCTGCCCCATTCCAGCATAGAAGCATTCAAAAGAAACAATGATGTTTCTGGAAAAGATAATTGCAGCAAAGTTCTAAAGATATTTAGTTAATGTGCCTGGGCAGTGCTGGGTTGCAGCAGCACATGCTCCAGGGGACAGGTGAACTACATCAAAGCTTTGACTAGCTGCAGAACTGGCATCCTTTAGCTCACAGTGTATGTCCCAAAGTGCAAGACAGGAAAAGCCAGTAGAGATCACCTCTGCTTTCCTTTCAACTGGATGGCACAGTGTGCCCTCTCCTTTATTTAGCAGATTTATAAAGAGAGGATTATATTGAATGCATTCTAGCTGAAATCTAAGGAAATTAGAAACCACAATGACTTAACCTACTTTCATTTGTCTATTACCCCTTCATTTATGCCAACAAGCACATGAGAAGGGCCCAGCTAAATCAGACCACCGCCTGCATTATTTCCTCATGAACAGAGAGCTCTTGTCAAGTTTCTACAGTGGCCAATCAGTTCCCCATGGGAAGCCCACAAGGAGAACATGTTCATCTTTCCATCCCTCCAGTTTGCAAGTACTGTTCTAACATATTTCTACACTTCCTAAATACTGCTTTTGATCCACATATTGCCTCTAATACTGGAGGTATTTCAAAATTTGTCATCTAGTGGTCCTCATGTTGCTCTGCATACTGTTTCAATTACTTTAGTATAGATTTCATCGACTGTCATTGTGTGTTACTTTACAAGTTGACTGACTATTCCTACTACACTTTGCTGTCTCTGGCAAAGAAAAGATACACCCTGCATACCCTGCTGATTGCACTAGCAGTTTTTATTCTACACCATCGCTAAGTAATTGTGGAAGGCAAGGAGGCTGCATTGATCCCTCAGAAAAATCTTGTAGGGCAAAATCCTGCATTACATCTGTTTCTGTAAAAAAAATTCCAACATTTCTTTGTCCCCAAATACACTTTAGAGGACATTGCAACCATATTTGTGCGATTTCCTGTGTCTCTATAGCAGTGCTTCCCAAACCATTCTGGTCATGAAACCCTTCAGAAGACATTTTTCTCTGTGAAAACTTAACTCTGTCCTTAATTTTTCCACAGAAGTCTGTCCCTAAACATGATAACCCACAAGGTTTTTTCTTCTTTCATCTACTCCTATTGTCAGATTGTCTTGTATAATGTAGTAGGTTTGGAAATAAAGAGATTCAAGTTTCATTTTTAAAGCATAGATACATCAAATTTCAATAAGATCTTCAAACTCTAGCATGGACGTTTTTGAAAAAGATTGTAAAGATTTTTCATGAACCCTCTATGGTGGTGAGAGGTTTACTCAGTTACCCTCCCCTCCGAACTCATTGCTAGTACCTTCAATATCTCACTATCATGTCTTGAATAACCATTTTGCAGATATGACAGACGTATGTGCTGTCATTGCAGCAAAAGTCGATATCTAGGTGTCCAATAACTCAGTTAGTGGGATTACGCTGGATCAGTTTCAATTGGTGAGAATTTCTGATGTGGACAAACTTCTGGGGCAAGTTAGTAAAAAAACCTGCTTTCTTGATCTCTATCCCTCTTGGCTGGTCATCCAGGGAGGAGATGCAATTCAATCTCAAATACAACAAGTTATCAATATATCTCTCAGGGAGGGGAATTTTCTATCCTGTTTAAAAGAAGCAATAGTCAGACCACTTCTGAAAAAGCCCTCCCTGGATGCCCTGGACCTTAATAATTACAAACCAGTCCCCAAGTCTCTTTTTTTGGGCAAGGTGATTGAGAAGGCAATTGCCCTCCAACTCCAGGCAGCCTTGGATGACACACACTTCCATGACCCATTTTGAACTAGCTTCAGAGAAGGATATGGAGTTGAGACTGCTATGGTTGTCCCCCTGTTGCTGCTTCTAGATCTCACAGTGACTTTCGATACTATCCACCATGGTATCCTTCTGGAATGCCTGGAGGGTTGGGAATCAGAGGCACTGTGCTGCAGTGGTTCCAGCCATATCTCTCAGGCAGGTTCCAGGTGGTGGTGCTTGGGATAGCTGCTCCTCAAAAAGGGAAGATGCCATTCTATCCACAATGCTTTTACCATTTACATGAAACTGCTGGTAGAGAACATCCAGAGGCATGAGGTGAGGTGCTATCAATATGCTGATGACACCAAAATATATTTCTCCATGCCTTCAAAAACAGCCTCAGCTAAGGATAGTATGTCTCTGCTGAATGAATATCTGGAGGAGGTAATAGGTTGGATGAGGAAAAAAATGAAATTGAATTCAAACAAAACAGGTTGAAAGACTGTGTTCACAGCTTGGGAATGCTCTTGGATCAATCTCTTCAGGTAGATACAACAGTTAGCTTCAGCTGATATACCAGCTGCTTCCCTTCCTAGATTTGGAGGACCTAAAGATGAGAGTGCATGCGCTGGTAACCTCCAGGTTGGATTTCTGCAATGCGCTGAACATTAGTTTATCTCTGTGGCACATTTGGAAACACCAATGAGTTCAAAACATGGTATCCAGATTGGTTACAGGAACATCCAGGAGCGAGCATACTACACCCATATTAAAGTCACTCCACTGGCTGCCAATTAGTTTCCAGGCAAAGTACAAAGTGTTGGTTTTGACCTTTAAAGCCCTACATGGTTTGGGTCCAGATTACCTACAAGATTGCCTTCTCCCGTACAATCCTCTCCAAACACTGAGGTCCTCGGGGGGGGGGGGGCACGGGGGAATGCATCTTCTCCAACCAGCCAGAACTCAACTGAAGACTGTCACCCAGAAGACTTTTTGAAGATTATGGAATGACCTGCTGGAATAGCTCTGACAGCTAAACAAATTTAAAACGGAATTAAAGACCTATCTGTTCAAGCAGGTCTACCCAATCAGCTCTAAATCATGAGTTTTGAATTTACATTCTATTACTGCTATATGTTGATTCTGTACCCTATGTTTGGTGTGTTTTTATTTTGATATATTTTTATCTATGTATTTCATTGTATGTGTTTTATGTTTATATGTTTTGGCTCTGTCGTACCCCACCATGAGCCAATAGGAGAGACACATAACAATTATTATTATTATTATTATTATTATTATTATTATTATTACTATTATTATTATTATTATTATTATTATTATTTAGTGAGGTACCAAACCTCTTTGGTAGAGAAGGCTATAATTCCCAGAATTCCATAGCATTGAGCCATGGCAGTTAAAGTGATGTCAAACTGCATTCATTCTACAGTGTATATGGACCCTAAGGCATTATGAATGTTAATGCTCCAACAAAAACTGAACAACACATTGGTTCATTAACAAAGCTTTTGAAAGGGAGCATATGGGCTGTTTGGTCTCCACAGAGCACAGAGACTCCTGTTGGGAAAGTACTCCTTTCTCTGGAACAGATACAGAAGCTGAATAAAGTAGGGCACACACTCGCACTGGCATTTGCCAAAGATAGCATAATTGGCTGCCTGTCCTACCTTAGGAAATAGAAAGAAGTGGGAGCATGCCTGAAAGTAGGACAGCCCCAATCAAAAGTAGGAAACTCTTGCAGTAGCCGGAAGCAAAGAAGGCAGGTCAAGTGGAAGGAACAAAAAGAAAGAAAGGGAGAGTTACTTGGGGTGTTTTAGTTTATTAAAATGATGGCTTTACTCTTAAGGAAAGAAGAAAACACATAGATAATCTACGCTTGACAACCAACCGCTGAGTCCAGCTAAGAGCCTTGCCACGTTTTAGGCTCCCTATAGTGACACTTTGGGTGAATTTCTTAGCACTTTTTATAAATATTTGATCCTGGCATTACTCTTTCAACAGGAACCTAAAAATATAGAGAAAGCAGTAATAGCCTGAGCAATTTTGTCAATTTACAGTTTGATTTGTTCAGCAACCTGCCTAAAAAGTGTGAACTACCAGTGAGGAAGCTGGGTTCCTATGGAAAGACTGTGTGGCTATTTTTCAGTCCCATCTACACTGCCATATAATGAAGTTTGAAACTGCATTATATGTTCAGTTTAGACTCATACAATGCAGTTCAGTGCAGTTAAGAGTAATAACACTTATTGTTTTACCTATACAATATACTCACGTTTTTGTCTGTCTTTTCCCCCAGCTGTTACAAAAAGCCAAACAGGCTTTCGTACCTTAAAAGTCATGCTGAAGGGGCATGCACTTTGCACATCCTCAGAAATCTCCTTTTTCGGAGGGCGACTTGGAAGGACACACCCACAAGTTGAATCTCTCTGAAGAAAAAGCTTTATTTGCCGCCTAAGCAAATGGCAGCAGTTGCATACTAGGTAATGAAAGTCTGCAGCACCCCTTGAATGGGGTCGTGATCTTTTATTGTTTTACAGAAATCCAAAAAGCACATTTTGATTGGTGTTAATGTTGGCCTCATTTTAGGAGGCAACCCCTGGCAGTGAGACCAGGGAGAAGCCTGTTGGCAGAAACCCAGGCAAGTGATCAGCCTGAGCTGCCCATTTTGAGTGAGTCCCTGCTGTGGCAAGCATACAGATCAGGCCCAATTGAAATTAGCCAGCAAGCAAGGAGAAAGGGTGATTTTCAGCCAAGGAAGATTTTATTATCTGCAAAAAAGATGCTAGCTAGTGATTCATTCACAAAGTAGATAGCATCTAGAATACAGTTTCATAGCCCTTTTTATACACAAGCTGGCATAGGCTGCAGCCAAGCCTCTAATTCTGACCAATCACGGCCGGCATGGCTGTTTACAATGGGTTATTTGAGTAGCAACATGTGAAGTTCCTCTTTATTGACATGAAAAAGAATACAATGATTGAGGGCATCTCTGGCCCTACCCAGGAAGGCTATTGTTCTATGAGATGAACATGACATGGCTTATTAATAGGGCTGGGCTGGCAATTCCAGACCCCAGAGAAACAAACATCATATATTAATACAATCATGCAAAAATGACAGAGGATGGGTTTTGGCTGTAGAAATGCTGATCCCTTCCAACATGAGTGGTCCTAGGCGTCAAGGGCATGGGTGGTGAATTGCTCTTTCCCCAAGGGGCAAGGGAGATGATTTCCCCCGCCTGAATAGAAGTATTGTGTTGCAATGTTCAGGTAAAGTCCAAAAATATAGGTGAAACTGAGAACTTGATGAGGAAGTTCCCAGCTTAGTTTCTTTCCCCCAGGCTATACAATTATGTGGGATGCAAGACATCTTTGGATTCAGGAACACGGTTTCGCTCAAAGGGAAGAAATGGGGATCTCAGGAGCACAAAACATTAGGTTAACACAACATATAGGCAAAATAGGAACACATAGGAAAAAACATGGGAGTGTTTGGGGCAAATTATATAAATGAGAGACATAGTTTTCCAAAGTACCTTTAACAAGCCAGGCTCCCCAGTATGTCATGGCTAGGGGTAATCTGCCCCTGGTTGTCATGGCACATCATATAAACCTTCAGAGGAAGACGGTGTCAAGGCATCTAAGGAATGCTCTTTGCCTTTCATTGGGTTAATGCTCCGGCAGGCACCAGAGACAGAAAAAAAGAGAAAAAAAAGGAGACTTCAGTGAGCGGTGACCTGGCCCAGGTAAACTAGACATCCCAAGGACCCGGGACTGGTTTTCTCATGCAACATTAATACATTGTCCATTCAATTGGTCTATGCTTACCTAATACATTTTGATTGGCCCTATATTACTAAGCATGCAAACAGGTGGAAAGCAACATAACTGGATTAAACTGGAAATTCATATCTTCTTAAAGTGACCTTGACTTGCGAGGATGCGTTTGCCAGGCATCAGCTTATTTCTTAGTTGCAAGTTAAGGCTGTGTGAAAGAATGGGGAAGATTTGCATGAATCTCTCCCTTGAAACTGCAGTGACAGCTAATTTTCAAAACTCTGTGCCTGTATGCACCCTTATGATGAGACTTCCAATCCTACATTGCACCTATAAAATCTTATAAAACTACATCTCCTTTGTTGGGTTGCTGTGAGTCTTTCGGGCTGTAAGGCCATGTTCCAGAAATTTTTCTCTCCTGACATTTCGTGCACATCTGTGGCAGGCATCCTCAGAGGTTGTGAGGGATGCCTGCCACAGATGTGCATGAAACGTCAGGAGAGAAAACTTCTGGAACATGGCCATACAGCTTGAAAGACTCACAGCAACCCAGTGATTCTGGCATGAAAGCCTTTGGCAATACATCTTCTTCAATGCCTTCTCCATAGACATTTATCTGCGAATCTCATGCCCTTACCCTTGAAGGAAATGAAGAAGAAATAAAGGATTTTCCTCCCCTGGTTCATCAAATAGCATTGAATTCCCATTGCCATTATGGGCAAACTACTTACGATGAGAGTTGCAATCCAAGCTGGAAGTCCAAAAGTGTGGTTAGAGAGGTCGTAGCACTTATTATGTAATCATCATCATCATCATTTGGAAGGACCAATTCTGGACTACGGCAACAGGAAACAACCCACGACTCTTGTGTCATCTTCAAGACACATACATTTCACTTGGCATCAGCTGCCATGGACCACATCCTACTTCATCAGAAAGAATCTACCATTTCCAGACAAAATACAAGTCCATCAGGGGTGCCTCTATACTAGGCATGGGCAAACGTGGGCGGCCTCCCTCCAGGTGTTTTGGACTTCAACTCCCACAGCCTAAGGCCCCTCAGCCACTTAAGAGGTTGAAGGGGAAACGGAAGGGGCCTGAGACTGTTAGGAATGGTGAGCGTTGAAGAGGGAGGACCCATGTTTGCCCAGACCTACTCTATACTGTAGAATGAATGCAGTTCGATCCAGCTTTAACGGCCCTGGTTCGATGTAATGGACTCCTAAGAGTTGGAGCCATAGCAACGAAAGGAGTGCCAAACTCCCTTTTCCCCGCCAGGGAGCATAATTTGCGCACGCGCAATGGGCAGAGCGCCCGGTGGCCGCTGGTGCGCCTGCGTGGTCTCCCGGGGCGACGAGTGTATACATAGACCGCCCCGCGCAAGGGAAGTGCAGCCATGGCGAGCGTCCCCAACGAGGAGGCCGCTCCGCCCGAGGACTTGGCCGGCCTTCAGCTGGAGGCGATCATCGGCTTCAATGGTACCAGAGAAGGGCGAGCGGTGGAGGTTGTATGCGATGACGTGTGAAAGAAGCGATTGAAAGCCACCTGTGGGTTGGAATAAGTGAACTCTGCCCGTGCTCAGAGGCTCTCTTTCTGACCTCCATCATGGGTATCCCAAAGGAGCGTTTTCTTAAAGGATGGACACTCCTACAACAGTTTGTAATCTTGGATAATTGTCACATGCCCCAAATGTGTACATCTTTAAAAGCTTGTAATTCTAGATGTTTTTAGCAATCTCCCCCCACATGTATACACTTTTAACAGTTTATCATTCTGAATACTTTACCCCCCCCCCATTTTTCCCTTAAAGATCAATGATTCCAATCATAGAGAAGTATTGCAGAATTACAAAACTTTTTAGCGAGGTTTGCCACTCTGCACTTTGACAGTGGGAGCAGGGATGGCAATTTGAACACTTTGCATAAAATGGTGATTTAATATGAGATCCCTGATAATAATAATAACTTTATTCTTATAACCTGCCTCCATCTCCCTGAAGGGACTTGGGGTGGCTTACATGAGGACCAAGCCCGGAAAACAATAAAAAATATAAAAATTTAAAACACATAACAAACAATATAATTAAAAACAATTAAATTACAGAATAAAAGCATCATAAAATACATCAATAAACATGTCTTCAAGTCTTTACGGAATGTGGACAGGGTGGGGAGAGAGTTCCAGAGCCGGTGGGCCACCACCGAGAAGGCCCTCTCCCTCGTCCCTACCAACCACGCTTGTGATGGAGGCAGGAGGAAGAGAAGGGCCTCCCCAGCAGATCTAAGAACCCGCACTGGTTTGTAAGGAGAGATACAGGACCTATTAAGGGCTTTGTAGGTCATAACCTGCACTTTGAATTGGGACCAGAAAGTTATCAGTAGCCAGTGGAACTACTTCAGTAGAGGCATTGCATGCTCCCTGTAACTAGCTCCTGTTAGCAACTTGGCTGCCGACCTTTGCACCAGTGGCAGTTTCCGAGCCGTTTTCAAAGGCAGCCCCACGTAGAGCACATTGCAGTCATTCAGTCTAGATCTAACCAAGGCGTGGACTACCGTGGCCAAGTCAAACTTCTTGAAGTACAGTCGCAGCTGGCACATAAGTTTTAACTGTACAAAGGCCCTCCTGGCCACTGCCAAAACCTGAGCATCCTAATTCTGATTAAATCACTATTATAACACTTATTCTTCAGTATGCAGTAGACTAGTGGTTCCCAAACTTATTTGGCCTACCGCCCCCTTTCCAGAAAAAATGTTACTCGGCGCCCCCTGGAAAGGGAGGGCGTGGCTTAGAGGGGTGGATGTGGGTCCTGCCCAAGAGGGCGGGGCTGAGCCTCTCCCCTAGTTCAAGAGGCAGAGCTGGGAGGGGGAGGTGGGCGGGGCCACAAATGGGTGGCCAGGACTGAGATGGGCGGAGTTACGAGCTCTGAGGCAGGGCTGAGCTATCCCTGTCCAGCGGCGCCTGCCAGGACACAGGGGGCGGGGCTGGAGGAGGGGGTGGGGCCTCTTCCCAAGTGCCTGACAGGGCTGAACCTCTCTACCCCGCCCCGTGTTCTAATAAGCACCTCAGGGGAGGTATACAGAGGCTCAGCCCTATCTCGCGCTCTTGGGATGAGGCCCCGCCCCTAGCCCCACCCTTTAATCCTAAAAGGCCACTCAGGAGAGGCTCATCACTGTCTCACGCTCTTGGGAAGAGATCCCGCCCCCTTTCCTAGCTCCGCCCTCTTAGGAGGCCTCTTAGGAGAGGTATAGAGGCTCAGCCCTGTCTTGGGCTCTTGGAAGGAGGCCCCGTCTTGTTCCCTAGCTCCGCCTTCTGTGTCCCAACAAGTGCCTCAGGAGAGGTATAGATCCTCAGCCCTGTCTCGGGCTCTTGGGAAGAAGCCACGGCCACTCCTCTAGCTCCACTCCCTGTGTCCTAACAGGCACCTCAGGTGCTCAGCCCTGTCTCCGGCACTTGGGAAGAAGCCCCGCCCCTCCCCTGGCCCTGCCCCCGTGTCCTAATAGGTGCCATCATCTGGATTGCTGATAATAATAATAATAATACTTTATTTTTGTACCCCGCCTCCATCTCCCTGAAGGGACTCGGGGCTGCTTACACATGGAACAAAATGCCCACAAGACATTAAAGTGAAACTATCCATTAAAACAAAAACACAATTAAAATAAAACATAGCAAAGCATAATAATAAGATAAAAACATAAGTAAAACAAGGATATGAAAAAAACAGCATTAAGACTCGCTCAAACAATACATGACAAAAAACCAATAACTAGAAATACTGAGATGGACATGATCAGGCTATAAAAAAGACTGGGCATGGGATAGAATCACAGAGTTGGAAGAGACCTCATGGGCCATC
Organism: Anolis carolinensis; assembly: GCF_035594765.1. Lineage (NCBI taxonomy): Eukaryota > Metazoa > Chordata > Lepidosauria > Squamata > Anolidae > Anolis > Anolis carolinensis. The sequence goes on along the minus strand of NC_085842.1, from coordinate 143,362,428 downwards.
AAGTCCAACTCGCTGCCAAGAAGCATGACAGTGCGAAACAGCATAGCATAGGGTCAGAGGATTGGAAAAAGTACAGAGAACAGAATACTATCTGGCGAATTAGGGACTGACCATTTATAAGTAGGAACTAGTCATTCTCAAATGCTTGCTGGAACATCCAGGTTTTGAGATCTCTAAGAAAGGAGGACAGTGTAGGGGCTTGCCTAATCTCTCTGGGTAGGGTGTACTGAAGTCAGTACTGAGAAGGCCCTCTCCCTCGTCCCCACCAATCATGCCTGTGACAGTGGTGGGAGCGAGAGGAGGGCCTCCCCAGTTGATCTTGGAGCCCGTGCCGATTCATAGGGGGAGATGCGGTCACGAAAATAGGTGGGGCCCGAACCATTAAGGGCTTTGTAGGTCATAACCTGCACCTTGAATTGAGACCAGAAACTTATTGGCATCAATTATACAATACATGTCATTGTATAATACAGCAAAACAGTGTTACATGCAGGTGAATTTGTCTTTTAGTTACTGTATTTCAATATTAACATCAAGGCAATACAGAGTTTATGGTATGGTATTGTATGTGTTATAATACTTAGGCCTGTTTTTAATAACTCTCAAGCAACCAGAAACTACCATTCACTCATGGGTGCTGGTTAACTGAGAGTCTACTGTACAATTATAGCATTATAATTCCTCTTTAGGTGATATGGCTGCATCCTGCAGATTCCTGTATTTACTTAGCTTTCACATAACCACCATAGCTCCGTTGTTGTTGTTGTGTGCCTTCAAGTCAGTCTGGCTTAATTTGACCCTTAGGCAACCCTATCACAGGCGTTTTTTGGGCAAGATTTCTTCAGAAAGAGTTTGCCATTGATTTTCTCTGAGGCTGAGAGAATGTGACTTGTCCAAAGTCACACAGTGGTTTCCATGGGCAAACAGGGACTTTAACCCTAGTCTTTAGAGTCATAGTCCAACGCTGAAACAACTACACAATTTTGACTGTCAAATAATGTACAGTATATACTTTTTTGGGACACCTTGTGTATGTGCCTTTTAGATGATCCAATAGAAAGATGGCCCTAGGTTACAGTGTGCTTTAAAACTTGTGTGTACACAATTTAAATCTGGGACTAACAAGCCATTGATTTCCTTCCCTGCTACTGCCAGACTTTAAAATTTCAGTTGACAGCAGTGGGATAGGACAAGGCTTGGACACAGTTTCAGTCAGAAATAGTGTCTGCAACTACCTTGATATTGGCTGTGAACACAGCTGTTTTCAAATGTTTTGTGCCTTGGAGATATATACAAAGAGCTGTGATTAGGTTCAGTGCCTTGAACATACCAATTTGTTCTGAATGGTTTAGGACTCAAGGCTTATAGATCCCCCCCCCCCCCCCCCGCCGCCTTAGAGCTCCAAGCTCTATTAGCATTAAATACAAAATTTAGAGTACTGTCCCTGTCTTCCTGTTGATAAGTGGGAATTGGGATGGGAGTCACTGCATAACATCATAACTAGGGCACATAATGCATTTATAACTCCCCAACAATATTCTGGCCATTGCAAAGTATCAAAGAAACTTTAATTCCCACAACACAGTCAGTGTTCTTCCTCAATCGTGTGGTTCTTAACTTTCCTCTTTCTTGTTCTCCTGTTTGCAGGGCATGTCCCCTGTGGCCTCATCTGCCACCCGGATCGGGAGCACCTCATTTACCCTCTGGGCTGTACAGTAATTGTCCAAGGCATAAACATTCGCACTCAAGAGTTTTTACATGGGCATACCAACAATGTATCCTGTGTCACAATTTCTGCAAGTGGATCTTACGTGGCCTCTGGTCAGATCACATTTATGGGCTTCAAGGTGAATCAGGGATCCTTAAAAATGTTTTTGATTCTCAGTAACTGCTCTGATAACGTGGGGAAAGCCTGACTCTGAAATCTAGTTTCTAGTTATTTTTAAACTTTAGGTAGGAGCCCCCAGTGGTGCAGTGGGTAAAACCCTTATGCTGGCAGGACTGCTGACAGGTTGGCGGTTCGAATCCAGGGAGAGCAGGTGAGCTCCCTTTGTCAGCTCCAGCTCCCCATGCAGAAACATGAGAGAAGCCTCCCAAAAAGGATGGTAAAACATCAAACATCTGGGCTTCCCCTGGGCAACGTCCTTGCAGATGGCCAATTATCTCACACCAGAAGCGACTTGCAGTTTTTCAGGTCGCTACTGACATGGAAAAAGACCTTTAGGTTTGCATGCTTATGTCCTGTCAAAGCAGTGAACAGTCCTATTGTTGATCAGACTGAATAAAAAATGGGTTTTCAACTGAGTTAATGGTTGGAGCATAGATGAAGATGTTCATTTCCATGGGGATGATGCAAAGAAAGCATAAGTGATGAAGGGGTATAATGCAAGGCTGTTCTCAGAAAACTAGGGGCTCAGAGGCATGAGTCCTGTATTTCTGAATTCCTTCAGAGCATGGTACACATGTAAACCTGAGCACATAGCCAACAGTGCTTGAGTCTGCATACCCCTGAACTGAAGACAAGTTGAATATTTTCAGATAGCGACCATGTCAAGCCATGCATTTTAGTGCTTCTGCTGTGTGTGTTTAAGTATATTCTTCATCCTGTGATTTGACTGTGATATGGGAGTTTGCTGTAATCAATAGGGCTGTCTTTCTTAATAGGGCTGTGATTGATCCAAAGAGTAGTTGCACTCATGTATGGCAAGAAACACTTTTCATGGCTTTTTACACTAGTTTTGTTCATGTTGTTCCAAATCATGTCGCCTTACAAGCTGTGGAGTTAACTAAAGTGCTGTTGTCATGCTGTTCTTTGTTTTTCATACCCCAGGCTGATATCATCTTATGGGACTACAATAAAAAAGAGATGTGGGCTCGATTGTCACTTCACAAGGGTAAAATTGAAAATCTTGCCTTTTCTCCAAATGACCTTTATTTAGTATCATTGGGAGGTCAGGATGATGGAAGGTAATACTCACTGATAAGTAATTTTCTTTTTCTTACCATTTTTTTGAAACCAGAAGTCAAATGTGTAGAATACCACTATCCTGTTTTCAATCGGGAAAGAGCTCCACAAATCTCTTTCAGTTCTATTTTTGTTGTACATTGTGCTGCAAATTTGATAGGGGGAAAATTTTACCACCTTTTTTTTTACTCGTTTATTCTGGTGATGCATGTATTTAGGGAGAAATAGTTAAAATACAGTCAGCCCTCCACATTCACTGGGGTTAGAGGCACAGCTCCTCAGAAAAGTGAAAAACCACAAACAAAAATGCTGCTTTTTTAATCTAAGGGAACATCTTTCTCTAAGTTCTCCAGCATGACTCTAGTCAAATTGTACCTAATGCTAAGGGGACCTACAAATTCCTCTAGAGAACACTTATATCAGTATGCATCTCATTTTTTTAGAACTGGATGCATACTGTATTCAGCTGGGATGTATACTGATCCCTGATTAAACGTATGAACTGATTACTACAGTTCGCACATTTAGAAAATACTGTGCTTTGATTCTTCACACCAAGGAAGGCTGGCTCCTCCCAATCCATTCAAATGCCTCCCTATGTGACTCTGTGACCTTAAAAAATAAAAATCTAAGATTGTGCAATGATGTAGTCTCGAAGTCTTGTGAGTTTTAAAAATATCCTGCATCTGCGCAGTAATAGCTTTGCCTGATTGCTACCTTTTGGCGTGGAACAAAAAATCTACTGCTGATGTTGCTTCATTTAGTAATTCAATTTTATAAGGCCACACTCAAGGCGATTCAGAGGCACCAGCAGCTTCTGTCAGCAATGCTTCTCCTTTTGAGAAGGCATGACAGATATCACTTTGAAGTATTTGCTGATTGTGTTGCTGGAGGGGACGGTGCCCTTACATGAGAAGGGGCCACCCTAGAGCCAAGGTTATGATAGCTGAGGAAGGGATTTAGGAGGTTTTTGTATCAGTATAGCTAATTAAGAGAAGGAAGCAATTAAATCTGTATCAAAAATTATTACATTGCCTAGTTTTTTCCTGTGATATAAAAAGACAATTGAAGTTCTGCTGAACTGCTCTTTTACCTCCACCTTTCTTTCTACACACATCTTAAGGCAGAGGCAGGAATCATGTGACTCTCCAGTTGCTATTAGACTACAACTCGCAGCAGTCCTTGCCAGTGCCACCAGTGGTCAGGAATGTGGCGATTTACAGTTCAACAACCTCTGAAGCGCCACATGATTGCAGTTCCTGTCATAAGGGAAAATGAAAATATGGACTAACACCAAGCAAATCTTCACAAACGTTTGGGCAATTCAAATGATAAAGCAAACAAGACATTTATGCCTTTTAATTCCAAGTTTTTATTTAAACTGATGCAGTGGAGAGGATGCAAAAATGTTGAAAAAGCAAGACTGAAATATCTACATTCTTGTCCGCAGTTACTGAAGCCTGCATGTCATGATTTTTTCCTCTTCTACCTTTGAGAGGTGTGATTGTTGTATCTGTATGTATACAGTTAGCCTTTCATATCCATGGATTTTACATCCATGGATTCCACTAGCCTTGGCTGGAAACTGTTTGAAAAAAGTTACAAAAACGAAACCCTGGTCTTGCCATTTTATATGAGGAACACCATTGTATGTAATGGGACTTGAGTGTCCATAGATTTTGGGGTCCATGAGAGTTCTGGAATCAAATCTCAGACGATACCAAGGACCCACTGTATGCCCCTAGCCTCTATTGGCCTGCTTTTCCTTCCTATGAGTTAGAACTGGTGGAAGATATCATATATCAATTCAAACCTTAATTGCCTGAATTTGGCATACCAATCTGAACATAGTTACCAGCAGTATTTGAAGCCCTTCAGATGGTTCAGTAGCCTTCTGCCTAAGTTGCCTGTTCGAGACTGATAAAATTGAAGTTATTAAATATCTGGCATCTTGCAAGACTTGAGCAGTAAGCTGTGTTTGGCTTGGAGGGTCACAGATTGTGTAGTTAGTCTTGGCAGAATCATCATGCTGATGTCCAGAGTACTTCTGTATACAGAGCTTATACTTGCAAAATGTTCCATGGAATCTGTAAGTATTTTAAAGGATCAGTTAAGCTACAGCAGATTTTGCTGAAAATTACAGTTTCTTATAATAGTTTAATTTCCGTTCCCAAAACTGAGTGCAGGGAGGTGCTAAAACATATGTTTGCTTTGGCTTGGATTTTATTGGTAGCCTATTCCTAAATCTATATATGTATGTACTTGCAGTACCTGTTTCCTGTCATGGCACTGTTGTTGCAGTCAGTATTTTTCCACCTGTTAGATGACATAGTTGATCTGTGAATTGGGCTGCAAATTCATGATAAAGATTGTATTGCTACATGACGTGCGAAGGAACAGTCTAGATAAGATTTATTCTCACCTGATACCTCTGTTTTCAATGTGCTTATACCACTCGCTTTCATCCCATTCTGTGTCAGCTTACGCTCCTATCAAACAAGGGTCTAGGGCAACTTGTGGGTCCCTAGGTGTTTTAGCCTACAACTCCCAGAAATCCCAGCCAGTTTACCAGCTGTTAGGATTTCTGGGAGTTGAAGGCGAAAACATCTGGGGACCCACAGATTCAGAACCACTGGTTTAGTGTGAAGTGAATGGACAGTTAAGGAGTCTTGGGCTCATGCTTCCTGGGCTAATGCAAACAATTTGCAAGTTCACTTAAAATGCCTCAGTTCTAGAAGGACAGTTTGCATTTCCCCTCCCCAACAAATGTAAACATTTTAAAAAGGCAAAATGGCAGCTGGAAGTAATGCAGTGTTACTTCTGGTACATCCCAACTATAATAATGTGGCCTATGAGAGGTATGGGGGAATATTCATCTCTGGAGGGATGCCTACCCTTGCAATATAAACCTTTGGCATATGCTTGAATTCATGTTTAGGTAGTATTTGCACATTGAAACAGAATGTGACTTTTCTCCCCATCTACAAGTGAATTAAGGCCCTTTTGTGATTGTGTTCAAAAATACAAAACTATGGCTTACTGTTGGCAGGTGAATAAACTTGGTTGTACTTCTCACCCTGCAATTCCATGGATGCATAGTTGAGGAAAATCCCAAACTGAATTGCATGGGAAGTACTTCTAATTCATCGTTCTTGGAAGTCAAAATAATTTTTAAAAATCTCTCTGTTGTCTGGCAGCATAGTGGTGTGGAGTATCCAAAAGAAAGAAGCAATCTGTGGCAGCCCTGCTTCTGCACGTAGTGCTCCCAACCCAACTTCACTGGTATATTCCAACTGCAGGGATGAGATGTTCATTAGTGCTGGAAGGTATGACTTGATGTTTCAGGGAAAAGGCACCAATTTCATTTTAGATAGGATTTTTTTTGTTTCCCTAAAACTGCTGATCTCAGTGACACAAATAATAAATAAGTGAAAGAGCCAGCTATAGTTTCAGTGTTTCTGGACAGTGGCAATGGAGAAATGCACTGTAATTATGTGCTAGTGTTCCAGACATGCATTTTGGCATGTTTTCAGCCTATCCCTTTATCAAAGAAGTCCTAAATTACAGGATTCTGTGATTAAAAAGTGGGACTTTACATTGGATGCCTCCTATAACATTTACAGTGTTTACACTCAGATGTGCAGAAGGCATTGCAAAATTGCTGTACTGTGCACTGTGGCCTTTTAAATACTAGAATAAGTGTATTTTTGAAATTGCTAGATTCTTTCTTTCAGCATCCATAGCATGCAATCATTGGCTTTAACAGTCACCTTCATTTTCTTTGAGGCTTGCTGTATTTTGAGTGAATACTACTTATATATCAACAATTGCAGGCAGCTTCCATAGAAAATGATGTGACTTCTGAGTGGATGATGCTGTGCTCAGGATTTTTCTCAGTATGAAATGATCTAATCAACAAACTGTGTCTGCATCCCCCACTTCCAGACTACAGGAGAGTAGAATGAGTTTTTAAGTTCCTTATATGCCACAACAATACATAAGTGGGAGAAATAATAATAATAATAATGATAATAATAATATATTATACTATCAGGACCTCAAGATTGAACTTCAAAGACTCTGGCAAAAACCAGTGCAGGTAGTCCCGGTGGTGATGGGTACACTGGGTGCCGTGCCAAAAGATCTCAGCCGGCATTTGGAAACAATAGACATTGACAAAATTACGATCTGCCAACTGCAAAAGGCCACCCTACTGGGATCTGCATGCATCATCCAAAAATACATCACACAGTCCTAGACACTTGGGAAGTGTTCAACTTGTGATTTTGTGATACGAAATCCAGCATATCTATCTTGTTTGCTGTGTCATTAATAATAATAATAATAATAATAATAATAATAATAATAATAATAATAAGTAAGTTGCCACATACCTTTCTTGGCAGGCCTTGGTGGGGTAAAAGGAAAACAGGAAAGGCATTTCCTAGTACTGTACTGAAGTGCTTTATGACACACTCTCTCTGCAATTGATTTTGAAATCAACTCTTTTGGCTGCAGTGGAACCATTCGAGTATGGGAACTGGACCTGCCCAACAGGAAAATACGACCAACTGAGTGTCACACAGGGCAGCTGAAAAGAATAGTTACATGTATTATGGTAAGATACTTGCTTGTATGAAAATTACAGTATAAAAGGAAGTGGCATCTCAAACCAGGAAGAGAGTTTTTTAGTTGTACTGATGTGTTGGAACTCCAGCTTGGATCGTTACCTTGACGTGGTGCTGGGGCTTGAGTGACTCGATGAAACCATGAGCTATACCGTTCAGGGCCACCCAAGACGGGAAGGTCATGGCAGAGAGGTCAGACCAAGCACGATCCCTGGGGAAGGTAATGGCAACCCACCCCAGTATTCTTGCCATGAAAACTATATGGATCAGTATAACCAGAGAAATGTCGGTATATCATCGGAAGATAGGACCCCCAGGTCGGAAGATGGTCTAAATGCTACTGGGGAGGAGCAGAGGACTAGTCCAACTAGCCCCAGATGTGATGACGCAGTTAGCTCAAAGGAAGGCTAATGGCCGACGGTGCTGGAGGTGAAGGACGAATCCGATGTTCTAGAGATCAACACACTATAGGAACCTGGAATGTAAGATCTATGAGCCAGGGAAAACTGGATGTGGTTATTGGTGAGATGTCAAGATTAAAGGTAGACATTCTGGGAGTCAGTGAACTGCAATGGACTGGAATGGGCCACTTCACAAAAGATGACCACCAGATCTACTACTGCGGACAAGAGGAACGCTGAAGAAATGGAGTAGCCTTCATAATTAATAATAATAAAGTTGCGAAAGCAGTGATTGGATACAACCCCAAAAATGATAGAATGATCTCAATTCGAGTTAAAGGCAAGCCATTTAACATCATAGTGATCCAAACATACGCCCCAACCACAGCAGCTGAAGAAGCAGAATTAGATAAGTACTACGAGGATCTGCAGCACTTAGTGGATAACACACCAAAAAGAGACATTATTCTCATTACAGGAGATTGGAATGCTAATGATAACCGGGATCACAGGCAAGCATGGTCTGGGACAACAAAATGAAGCAGGACGTAGGCTGATAGAATTTTGCCAGGAAAACTCAATGTGCATAACAAACACTCTCTTCCAAAAACCTAAAGGACGGCTTTACACATGGACTTCACCAGATGGTCAACATCAAAATCAGATTGACTACATCCTTTGCAGCCAAAGGTGGCGGACATCCATCCAGTCGGTGAAAACAAGACCTGGAGCTGACTGTAGTTTAGATCACGAACTTCTTATTACAAAATTTAGAATTAGACTAAAGAGAATGGGGAAAATACACAGACCAATTAGATATGATCTCAAAAATATTCCCAGTGAATATGCAGTGGAGGTGAAGAATAGATTTTGGGGACTAGATTTAATAAATAGAGTCCCAGAAGAACTATGGACAGAAGTCCACAACATTGTTCAGGAGGCAGCAACAAAGTACATCCCAAAGAAAAAGAAAACCAAGAAGGCAAGATGGTTGTCTGTTGAGACACTGGAAGTAGCCCAAGAAAGAAGGAAGGTGAAAGGAAACCGCGATAGGGGGAGATACGCCCAATTAAATGCACAATTCCAGAGGTTGGCCAGGAGAGACAAGGAACTATTTTTGAACAAGCAATGCATGGAAGTGGAAGAAGACAATAGGATAGGAAGGACAAGAGATCTCTTCCAGAAAATCAGAAACATTGGAGGCAAATTTCAGGCAAAAATGGGCTTGATCAAAAACGAAGATGGCAGGGACCTAACAGAAGCTGAAGAGATCAAGAATAGGTGGCGAGAATATACAGAAGATCTGTATAGGAAGGATAATAATATAGAGGATAGCTTTGACGGTGTGGTGAGTGAATTAGAGCCAGACATCCTGAGGAGTGAGGTTGAATGGGCCTTAAGAAGCACTGCTAACAACAAGGCAGCAGGAGACGATGGGATCCCAGCTGAGCTCTTTAAAATCTTGGAAGGTGATGCTGTCAGGGTGATGCATGCCATATGCCAGCAAATATGGAAAACACAAGATTGGCCATCAGATTGGAAAAAATCAATATATATCCCCATACCAAAAAAGGGAAACGCTAAAGAATGCTCAAACTTCCATACAGTGGCACTTATTTCCCATGCCAGTAAGGTAATGCTCAAGATCCTGCAAGGCAGACTCCAGCAATACATGGAGGGAGAGTTGCCAGATGCCCAAGCTGGGTTCAGAAAAGGCAGAGGAACGAGAGACCAAATTGCCAATATCCGCTGGACAATAGAGGAAGCCAGGGAGTTTCAGAAAAAACATCTACTTCTGCTTTATTGACTATTCCAAAGTCTTCGACTGTGTGGATCATAATAAACTATGGCATGTTCTTGGTGGTATGGGGATAGCAAGTCACCTTGTCTGTCTCCTGAGAAATCTGTATAAAGACCAAGTAGCCACAGTAAGAACAGATCACGGAACAATGGTTCAAGATTGGGAAAGGAGTGCAGCAGGGCTGCATACTTTCACCCTCCCTACTTGTACGCAGAACACATCGTGCGACATACGAGGCTTGAGGAATCCAAGGCCGGAGTTAAAATTGCTGGAAGAAACATTAACAACCTTAGGTATGCAGATGATACCACTCTGATGGCCGAAAGCGAGGAGGAGCTGAGGAGCCTTATCACCAAGGTGAAAGAAGAAAATGCAAAAGCTGGGTTGCAGTGAAACGTCAAGAAAACCAAGATTGATAACTGGCAAACAGGGCCGGTTTGTCCTATGAGGCCCGTTAAGCTGCGGCCTCGGGCGCACGCCGCTAGGGGGCGCTGTCGACGCCTCGACAGTGCCCCGTAGCACCGCCGCTGCCGCCGCGCCGCACCAAACTGCAAAGCGCTGAAGTTGCTGGACGCAGGCGCAGATCGGCTGGGCGATCTGCGCCTGTGTCCAGCAACTTAGGCCGGCTAGACCAGAGCCCACTGGGCGGGAGGCGGGGCACCGTCAGGGCGGTGCCCCGCCTCCCGCCCAGCGTGCCCTGGCCCCGCCTCCCACGCTGCGTGGGAGGTGGGATCAGGGCGAGTAGCGCGGGAGGCGGGGCCAGGGTTGGACCTCCGCTGCAGTCTGGCCAGCTGGAAAAGGCCAGACGGGCGAGGGTGAGTAGCGTGGGAAGCGGGGCCAACCCTGGCCCCGCCTCCCGCGCTACTCACCCTGACCCCGCCTCCCACGCTGCGTGGGAGGCGGGGCCAGGGGATGCTGAGCGGGAGGCGGGGCCAGGGCGCGGGAGGCGGGGCCCACCGGCACCGCGGGAGGCGTGGCCATGTGCCTCCCACGACACATGGCCACGCCTCCCGCGGCGCCGGCGGGGGGGGGCTTTTCCCCACCCCCGCTTAATATTTTAAATTTTCTCCGGGCGGCCCTGCTGGCAAATAGAAGGAGAAAACGTGGAGGCAGTGACAGACTTTATATTTCTAGGTGCGAAGATCACTGCAGATGCAGACTGTAGCCAGGAAATCAGAAGACGTTTACTTGTTGGGAGGAGAGCAATGGCCAACCTTGACAAAATAGTGAAGAGCAGAGACATCACACTGGCAGCGAAGGTCCGCATAGTGAAAGCAATGGTATTCCACATAGTAACCTAATGGATGTGAGAGCTGGATCATAAGGAAGGCTGAAAGAAGGAAGATAGATGCTTTTGAACTGTGGTGCTGGAGGAAAATCCTGAGAATGCCTTGGACCGCAAGAAGATCCAACCAGTCCATCCTCCAGGAAATAATGCCCGGCTGCTCACTGGAGGGAAGGATATTAGAGGCAAAGCTGAAGTATTTTGGCCACATCATGAGGAGACAGGAAAGCTTGGAAAAGATCACGATGCTGGGGAAAATGGAAGGAAAAAGAAAGAGAGGCCGACCAAGGGCAAAATGGATGGACGGTATCCTTGATGTGACTGGCTTGACCTTGAAGGAACTGGGGGCGGTGATGGCCGACAGGGAGCTCTGGTGTGGACTGGTCCATGAGGTCACGAAGAGTCAGAGACGACTAAACGACTGAGCAGGCAGGATGTATTGGAAAGGGCTTTCTTAAGGAAAATAGTATTTTCGGGAGGCTAATGGATTTCCAAGGTCTTCTACTCATACCTTCCTGTCAGGAGCTGCCAGGATGCATAAACCTCCAATCATTGGCTTCAGCTTGTATAGGGACTAAAGGGAGGCAGAAGACCCTCGGATAACCATTCTGTAAAAAGGCTCAAAGCTGGGAGACAGTAAAATCAGAGGACTGAAATATCCCATTTAGTCATCCCAGGGATCTTCCATGTCATCCCTAGAGCAGTAAAAGCAATAACTTTTGTCAAAGCTGAGTCCAGAAGGCTCAACGTGCATGTGAAAAATGTACCTTCTCATTAATTGAAATCTTCATTAGAATTCCTTTTCTAGGTCCCTCTGCTATTAGAAAGATTTGCTTTACGCTTAAAGAGCTGGGCATGTTTAGCCTGCAGAAGAGAAGGCTGAGAGGAGACATGATAGCCATGTACAAATATGTGAAGGGAAGTCATAGGGAGGAGGGAGCAAGCTTGTTTTCTGCTGCCCTGCAGACTAGGACACGGAACAATGGCTTCAAACTACAGGAAAGGAGATTCCACCTGAACATCAGGAAGAACTTCCTCACTGTGAGGGCTGTTCGACAGTGGAACTCTCTCCCCGGGGCCGTGGTGGAGGCTCCTTCTTTGGAGGCTTTTAAGCAGAGGCTGGATGGCCATCTGTCGGGGGTGCTTTGAATGCGATTTCCTGCTTCTTAGCAGGGGGTTGGACTGGATGGCCCATGAGGTCTCTTCCAACTCTACTATTCTATGATTCTATGAAACAATGCTGGTGGAAATCTTCAGAGCACCCTTTTTGTTTGTTGCACCTAATGTTTTGGTCATTCTTCCCCAGGAAGATTTGCTTTACGCTTACAGCTGTGTGGGCATTTATTTTTGAGTCCTTTCAAACCAAAGGAAACATTTTATTATATTTTATTCTTCAATTATCTTTATGCTGTGCTTCATTTTCACTGAATAATTGTTTTCTTTGTTAAATTATTCTTAATGTGTTTTGGATTGATGTTCAGTAACATATATTTTCAGAAGTCACAGTTGTAAATGTATTAAGTAAATAAATACACTGAACATCATCAATGGCAGTAACAGGACTTGAATAAACACTTAGTTTTCCGTGAGGTCTATTATTTTTCCATAGGAGTTGTCTTTAGCTCATTAAATTATGTAACAAAATTTGAAAATTTTTCTGTTCCTAGTTTGAAAGTGTTATTTCCTGTTTAATTGTGCTGTACTTTGAAAGTAGTTGTTATACTCCAGAAACTTCATTTTTTGGCAGCCACAAACTACTGAATTGTTTGAGATTCTATGAGATATTAATTGAAAAACTATAGAAAAATGTGCTGCAGGATGTTGCGTAAAAACAAGGTTTTTCCAGTTTAATAAACCTTTTCCATGTTTTTATGATAGAATCAATTAGGAAATGACATTTATAGCCCAGGAACAACATTCACGTTACAAAGTGTTATTCAAAAGAGAAAGTGGCCAGAAATTTGTGGTATGCTAGTTCAATGTTTTTTTCATTACAGTGAGGGTGTAGTATATGCCTTTAATCTTTCTCCTTCTCCAGATCACTGATGATGACAAATACTTCTGTATTGGCACATCTACTGGTGATATCGTGAAACTCAATACAAAAAGCACATTGATGAGTGATTATGGTCCAGTGAAGGATAAATTCAGCCTGGTAAGTGGTTATTCTATTCTTCATCTCATTGGTAGACGCTCAAGTAGTTGTAGTGCCTGCAATTACTATAGCATCCCAGCTAAAAATCAGTAGGTACAAAATTACTTAGAACCTGATAAAGCCACCTCAGTCTGTGACTCTTCTGCCTTTACCTTGGCTGTGTTCTTTAAACATACTTTTGGCTGGTCACAGACTGAGCCGGCATCTGACATGCCCATTTGATTAGCTGCAGTATGGAATCTGGTCTTTTATAATAAGCAAATCCAATCAATTGATCGCCAATGAGGATAGCTGAAATTTTTTTGCTATGCTAAGAGGTCTGCTGATCTGATACTTATAGTTGATAAACCTGATGTCCTGACAACCTCCTTTTCTCTAGGTTGCACAGCCTGTTACCTTTTCTTCTTTATAAACTTTTCTACATCTTGGTGTGTTTGGGCAGTGGTAATTTGTTAGTTTAAAATGAGAATAATGCAGGCTGAGTATACCTTATCCAAAATGCTTGGGATCCGAAGTGTTCTGGGTTTTGGATTTTTTAAAGATTTTGGAATACCTGCATTTGCATATGCATAAAAAGTTTATGAAATGGGACCCAAGTCTAAACATGGAATTCATTTATGTTTAACTAGCTGTGCCCGACCACGCATTGCTGTGGCGTTGTCTGGTGGTGTTGGTGAGAAATTGTTGAGGTAGTGGTGGTATTGAATGTCTGTTGTATGGTTGTCTTTATGTTTAGTATGCATTTGGTTGTTTGTGTACTGTGAAAGTGGTGAAGGTAGAGGGGGGTCTATGTCCCTGTGTAGTATTGTATAGTATTTATACGTTGTCCATGTGTTGTGAATGCTTGGATTGTGTCCTGCTGCATAGTAGAAAGGGTTGGGCTGGATGGCCCTTAGGGGTCTCTCCAAACTCTTGGATTCTATGCTTCTATTATTATTATTATCATCATTATCATCTTCTTCTTCATCATCATCATTATTATGTAGAGGCTGGATGGCCATCTGTCAGGAGTGCTTGGATTGTGTCCTCCTGCATGGTAGAAGGAAGTTGACCTGGATGATCCTTAGGGGTCACTCCAAACATTAGGATTGTATGATGATGATGTTATTATTATTATTATTATTAGTATTAGTATTAGTATTGAGAGGCTGAGTGGCCATCTGTTGGGAGTGCTTGGTTTGTGTCCTGCATAGCAGAATTGGGTTGGACTGGATGGCCTTTAGGGGTGTCTCCTAACTGTCTGATGCTATGATTCGATGTGTATTATTATTGTGCAGATATTGGATGGCAATCTGTCAGAAGTGGTTGGATTGTGTCCTCCTGCATGATATAAGGAAGTTGAACTGGATGATCCTTAGGGGTATCTGCTAACCTTAGGATTGTATGATAATCTTGTTCTTATTATTATTGAGATGCTGGCTGGCCATCTGTTGGGAGTACTTGGATTGTATCGTCCAATGGCAGAGTTGGGTTGGACTGGATGGCCTTTAGGGGTCTCTCCTAACTGTCTGATTCTATGATTCGATTTGTATTATTACTGTGCAGATCTTGGATGGCCATCTGTCAGGAGTGCTTGGTTTGTGTCGTCCTGCATGGTAGAAGGAAGTTGAACTGGATGATCCTTAGGGGTGTCTCATAACCTTATGATTGTATGATCTTCTTCTTCTTCTTCTTCTTCTTCTTATTATTATTATTATTATTATTATTGAGAGGCTGGGTGGCCATCTGTTGGGCGTGCTTGGATTGTGTCCTCCATGGCAGAATTGGGTTGGACTGGATTACCACAGTAATTATTTCATATTACAGTAGAATCTCACTTATCCAATATTCGCTTATCCAGTGTTCTGGATTATCCAACGCAGTCTGCCTTTTAGTAGTCAATGTTTTTGTAGTCAATGTTTTAAATTCATTGTGATATTTTGGTGCTAAATTTGTAAATACAGTAATTACAACATAGCATTACTGAGCATTGAACTACCTTTTCTGTCAAATTTGTTGTCTAACATGATGTTTGGTGCTTAATTTGTATAATCATTACCTAATTTGATGTTTAATAGGCTTTTTCTGAATCCCTTCTTATTATCCAACATATTCACTTATCCAACGTTCTGCCGGCCTGTTTATGTTGGATAAGTGAGACTCTACTGTATATTTATAATCTTATATTATCTGCTTAGAACTGGATTATATGAGGCCCCTTCTACACAGCTGTATAAAATGCACACTGAAGTGAATTATCTGGCAGTGTGGACTCAAGATAATCCAGTTCAAAGCAGATAATATAAGATTATAAATGGGGAATATAGCTGTGTGGAAAGGCCTTGAGTCTACACTGCCATATAATCCAGGTAAAATCAGATAATGTGTATCTTATAGGCAGTGTGGAAGAGGCCTAAGTGAGGTGTAACTCTGCCTGTCCCCTGGGCTGAGTAGATTGCTAGGAGACCAAGTGGGCAGAGCTTAGCCTTGTAACTGGCAACAATTGGATAAAAACAATTATTCGTTTCCCTCTAATTAGGACTTTGTTTTTCTTTTCTTATTGTTGTATGAACGTAGAGGCATGGATGAGGGGTTGTGTTGCCAAGTTTAGTGTTTCTGGGATGTGTAGTTTTGTTGTTTTGTCCTAGGCCAATTTTTTTTTATCCTTTTATATATATAGATATACATCTTTTACACATGGCCTACATATATAAAATTGTTAAATGTTTTTGCAAATGAAACAGTTTTGTACATTGAACCATAAGAAAGCAAAGGTGTCACTATTTTAACCAACCTTTGGATACTTCGGGATTTTGGTATAATTAGGACTTTGGAATTCCAGAGAAGAGATGGCCAGTCTGTGCAAACAAATATAAAAACACCAGAGGGTGATTTACACTAGGCTGCTGAGTTCAGTTTTGCCAGCTCTGACTGACAGAAGCTCTCCAAGGGCCAGCTACCTGGCGTTTTAACTGAATAGGATATCTTCATACAGAACATGGGTTCTGCTGCTAAGCATAAGGACTCGAGACTATTTTTGTACAGTATTAGACAAAAGGGATATCTGATAAGAAGGTGTGATGTGTTGGCTCCCACTCCTTTTCAGCCTTCATATCAGACTTAAGGGCATTTTCCTTTCTGACAAGGAGCCTTTCAGTGTGCTGATTCAGATGATGTTGTCAATTTGGCTCCTCATGAACCTTCACTGAGCAATCAGGAATCAGAACCCACATGTGTATGATTTGCTTCATTTGACACAGTATCCAATGGTTGTTGCCCCACTGGGCAGGATCCTCAAAATGTCTATTAAAACAAAGCTGTCATAGTAGCTGAATCAAGCTAAGAAAAATACTGACATCCTTACATTTACCACTGTGCAATGAACATACAGAAAATAGTTTATATTTGGGAGTAAGAAACCTGATACGACAGATCAATTGACTTTTAACTACCGTATATACTCATGTATAAGTCAATCTTACGTAAAAGTCAAGGTCAGGTTCTTGATGTGTACCATGGTTATTGATATGTACCATGGATAAGTCAAGGGTTAAGCACCAATGTCACCTCAGGGAGACAGCCACCCCAGGCTGCTGCTTCCTTTTTCCCACCGAGGCATGCAAAAAGGTCAAAGGTGATGGAGACCGTAATTAGTGCTTCTTTCAGGTTCTTTTGGGACAAACTAAGCTCAAACTTTTTCCACTCCACTCAAAGAAAGAGATGGTTTCTTTTTTTGATAGGAATTATGTTACCGTAGAGTACTGACACTGATAAATCAACAGATTTTTTTTGGGTTGATTTCTTGGTAAAAATTTCTAGACTTATATATGAGCGTATAGGATAGATAGAGGAAATTTTCAGCTGTAGATGATTTCTTGTCTATTAGACATTGTCAAATATAGATTTGCTTTCCCCATTTTCAATGGTGGTGTTCAATGGTGGTGTTCTATTTTTTTTAATTAAAAAAGGTGCAGAAGCCACTCTCTGTTTGAGTTAAAGACTCTTAATACATCTCCTTTTCCGATTTGGGGTTGTATTACCTCTCTGAGAGCCCCTCCCCAGCTGTTTGCCTTGCAAATGGGAAAATAGGCACTTGAATGCCTCTGCTAGTAGGACAACTTGCAGATAGTTTGATCAAAATTCATGTCAGGAAGACAGCACTAAAAGAAAGGATGGGCAGAGCCACAGGGTCACTTTTGATCAGGCATAGATTTCAGCCTTCCTGAACTGAAAAATGGCTATTAGCTTTCCTAGAAACCTCTAAGTGCTTTCATATGCCTATGTAAAGTCTGCTTCACTGTTGACATTTGTTTTGGACCCAAAGTAGTTATAAAAACAAAAAAACCAGAACTGACTCACCCTACCCATAAAGCTAAAGGTTTCCCCTGACGTTAAGTCCAGTCGTGACCGACTCTGGGGTTGGTGCTCATCTCCATTTCTAAGCCGAAGAGCCGGCGTTGTCCGTAGACACCTCCAAGGTCATGTGGCTGGCATGACTACATGGAGCGCTGTTACCTTCCCGCCGGAGCGGTACCTATTGATCTACTCACATTGGCATGTTTTCGAACTGCTAGGTTGGCAGGAGCTGGGGCTAACAGCGGGCGCTCATTCCGCTCCCGGGATTTGAACTTGGCACCTTTCGGTCCGCAAGTTCAGCAGCTCAGCGCTTTAACACACTGTGCCACCAGAGGCCCCCACCCTACCCAGTTAGATGTAAAACCTCTTGCAGAAGGATTTTAGCCATATAGAGGCATCCCTTTTCTTGTTTCATCTTTGCAACCAAGCAAAGCTCAGCCTTGTAAAAATGTTTGGAGAAAACTAAAGAGGTGAAGACATGGGAGGAATACACAACCACACAAAGTAGTTTTCCTCAATCCAGATATCTCTGCTGCAGTGCAATAAAACGTTGCACAGAAAAGGCAAGCTGAAGAAACTGAAAGATCATCAGGATTGCATAGTAAAAGGTCGAGCATGTAGGGAGGGATCAATACAACTAGACAAAAACAAACAAAAAAACCTCAATGTTTTTAATCTACATTCCTCTCCTGTGGTGTAGCTACAGGAAAGACAAGCAAGAAGGCTTAACATCATGAGTTCAAAAGAGAAGGTTTGTGCTGGAGGAACAAGACTGATTCAAAGGCAATATTTTTGAATTCCCAATGTCAATCCACTGGATAAAAAAAGAAAGGGAGCATGGGAAAAAAAAGTAACACTGAAAATTTAAATCTTGATGTAGAAAGGAGAGACTGATAAGAGGTTGGAGGATCATGTGAGTTCACATACCTCACTATTATTCTTGTGCCCCGGGTTACCCATGAGGGGTGTGTGGAATAACAAGGGAGTACCACACTCCTGGTTCCCTGTCTTCAGTTTATGCATGCATGCAAATATATTTCTTAAAGCTGTAAACCTGCTGGCTAGATATTGCTCTTGCTTTCAATCTACAGGTTTGACTCTAGATCAGGGGTCCCCAAACTAAGGCCCGGGGGCCGGATGCAGCCCTCCAAGGTCATTTACCTGGCCCCCGCCCTCAGTTTTATAATATAATATTTTATATCATTTTAAATAATATAATATATTGTATATACATATAATATTTATAATAATATTATAATGTTATACAATATAATACTAATAATAATACCATATAATAATAATTATTATATGTTATATATTACATATAATATTACAGTATAGTGGTATAGTTCAATATAGTAATATATAATGCTAATATTGTGCTATGTTAATAATATATTGTATGTACATACAGCTGCTCTGAGTCCCTTTCGGGGTGAGAAGAGCGGGATATAAATGTAGTAAATAAATGTAGTAAATGAATAAATAAATAATTTTAGACTTAGGCTCGCCCAAAGTCTGAAATGACTTGAAGGCACACAACAACAACAATCCTAATTAACTTGACTATCTCATTGGCCAGAAGCAGGCCCACACTTCCCATTGAAATCCTGATAGGTTTATGTTGGTTACAATTGTTTTCATTTTTAAATATTGTATTGTTCTTTCATTGTTGTTGCTGTTTTGCACTACAAATAAGACATGTGCAGTGTGCATAGGAATTTGTTCTGTTTTTTTTTTCCAAATGATAATTCGGCCCCTCCACAGTCTGAAGGGTTGTGGACCGGCCCTCTGCTTTAAAAGTTTGAGGACCCCTGCTCTAGATACACTGTTGCTCCCTCTCTCCCTTCCCACACACAGTTGTCAGATAGCATTCTAAATAATAATATTAAAGAGTTGTACTCTCCCAGCTTGTGTTTTATAACTAGTGGGGTGTGACTCAATGTGAGTCATAGCCCACATTCACATTAAGATGGATGATGTTGACAGGAGAATGAAGCAGTTCTTCTAGATTTAGTATTTGGTCCTTGCCTTTCCATTGTTTGAGGGCTCCTCTTCACTGAATGTAGTTTGAAGCTGATTTCATGCTGCGATGGCATGCGATGGTGCAGTATAGCATTCATTAAAGAGTATAAAGGTAAAGGTAAAGGTTTCCTCTGATGTTAAGTCCAGTCGTGACCGACTCTGGGGGTTGGTGCTCATCTCCATTTCTAAGCCGAAGAGCTGGCGTTGTCCATAGACACCTCCAGGTCATGTGGCCGGCATGATTGCATGGAGCGACATTACCTTCCCGCTGGAGCAGTACCTACTGATCTACTCACATTTGCATGTTTTCGAACTGCTAGGTTGGCAGGAGCTGGGGCTAACAGCGGGCGCTCATTCCGCTCCCAGGATTTGAACCTGGCACCTTTTGGTCCGCAAGTTCAGCAGCTCAGCGCTTTAACACACTGTGCCACCAGGGGCCCCATTGTATACTTTTTGTCTTGGGGCCGCATTGTGGACCACCCTGGGTGGACCGGGCTGGGAGGGAGGGCAGCCGGGCACATACTGGGTGGGGCAGGCCTGGAAGGGGGAGGGCGAGGCTGAGAGGGGGTGGGCAGGGCCAGGGTCATCCCCAGGCTGTTCTCCTGGCATTTTTATACTGGGAGGAAAATGAAGCATGTAGTGACTGCCCCAGTCCTCCTCCCCGATCCTCCTCTCTCAATCTTCAGACTGTTCTCTCAGCATTATGCCAGGAGAGGGTGAGACACGCAGTGGCTGAGAGCACTCGAGAGGGATCTCAGCTGCTGCGTGCCTTCCTCCCCTATCCTTTCTGCATAAGAATGTGCTGGGCCACCACATCCTTATGAAGAGAGGACAGGGAAAATGAGGAGGGCCTGAGGTAAGCACCCAGGGGACCGCATCCGGACCCCGGGCCTTAGTTTGCCCATGCCTGCACAAAATAGTCTAGAGGAAGTCTGAGCACTGTCAAAAATGCACTGTAGCACATGCCAAGGTATCCCAGATCAAGGAGCATATTGCAATGCCTGTCTCTGCTGAATCACAATGAAGAATCTGAAAGGGGTCAGGGTGGGGAAGGTGAGTGTGCTGAGAAATGCTCCAAGAACATGACTTGATAGTAGGAGGTTAATTGGCCCCCTAGGAAGAGTAACTGATTGCCTCCTTTCCTACCTTTCATAGAATCATAGACTAATAGAGTTGGAAGAGACCACATGATTAATCTAGTCCAACCCCCTACCATGCAGAAAAGCACAATCAAAGTACCCCTGATAGATGCCCATCCAGCCTCTGTTTAAAAGTTTCTAGGGAAGGAGTTTCCACCACACTCTGAGGTAGAGAGTTCCACTGCTGAACAGCTTGTACGGTCAGGAAGTTCTTCCTAACGTTCAGGTAGAATCTCCTTTCCTGTAATTTGAACTCATTGCTCCGAGTCCTAGTTTCCAGTACAGCAGAAAGCAAGCCTGCTCCCTCTTCATTATGGCATCCTTCCACATTTTTATACATGGCTATCATGTCTCCTCTCAACCTTCTCTTTTGCAGGCTAAACATATCCAGCTTTTAAGACACTCCACATAGGGCCTGGTCTCCAGACCTTTGATCATTTTAGTTGCCTTTCTCTGGACACCTTCCAGCTTGTCAACATCTCTTTTAAATTATGGTACCCAGAATTGGACACAGTATTCTAGGTCAGGTCTAACTAAAGCAGAATAGAGAGACACCATGACTTTCCTCGATCTAGGCACTATACTCCTTTTGATGCATTCCCATTGCCTTTTTTTAGCTTCTGCATCACACTGTTGGCTCATGTTCAACTTGTTGTCCATAAAAACACCAAGATATTTTTCATATGGACTGTTGTCGAGCCAGGCATCACCCATTCTATATCTTTGCATTTCATTTTTCTGCCTAAGTGTAGTACCATTTGTCCTTGTTGAAATTTGTTTGGTTAGTTTTGACCCAGATCTAATGTGTTAAGATCATTTTGAATTCTGATCCTGTCCTCTGGAGTATTAGCTATCCCTCCTAATTTGGTGTCATCTACCAATTTGATTGGACGCCCCCTTTCACATTCTGGTGTACTGATGTGTATCTCTTTGGAGATGGAGGGGGGTGGGTGTTATTGGCAAGTTCTTCGGCTCAAACTGGTTCTGGACCTGTCAGTCTAATCACCCACTGTGAAAGTGCTCCAAGCTTGATTATAGTGTCAGTGTAGTAGCATTAAGAATATATGCAAATCACTACCAGCAATCAGTAAGAATGGTAAATGATGATTGGACTATTGGGTAACACATGCAGCTCATGTACTAGAAGTATTTATCTAAGGCGAAACTAGGAGATACTACGGGAACCTATTCCAGGCAGAAGGACTCCAAATTGCATTTCCAAGGGACAGCCCACTTATGCTGGAATTAGAGAACTGGAATGGAACAAACTATCACAAACCAGCATACATGCACATACAATGAAACCAGATTTGTCATCTCTAGGAGTGCATTACATTATATTTCTAGCCAATCATTCCCTAAATTACAGATATTAGTAAAACTCTTGTTTGTCGTCAAGTAATTTTTTATTCATGACAACCCTAAGGCAAACTTGTTTATTATCCTTGTTTATGCACTTTATTAAAGCTTTGGATATTATGTTTTATATGCCCGACCCCTTTTATCTCCAGTGGCTGATACTGTATTATTACTCATTTGTTCTGGTTTTATGTGTTTTATTGTATTTTTAAAATGTTTAAATTGTTTATTTTATTTTATTTGTGTTATTACTGTTTTTGTTTTGATATTCGTTGTAATTGCTTTATTCTATTTTGCTTTGGGCATTGCCCCATGTTAGCCACCCCAAGTCCCTTCGGGGAGATGGTAGTGGGATAGAAAAATAAAGTATTATTATTATTATTTTCTTAGTAGAATTTGTTCAGAAATTCCTTTCTCTGAAGTCGAAAGAATACTTGTCCATCATCAAGTGGATTTTCATGATTGAGTGGGGATTTGAAACTCCATCTCCAAGTGTTCTAGTCCAACACTCAAGCACAACACCATGCTGGAAAATTAGCCTGACATTTTTACAAGCAGTAGACAGGAGTTCAAAAAAACGACTAAAAGCAAGAGAATAATCTATCAAGTGAAAGCAAGATCGGTGGCACTTATTTTTTTATTAAAATAGTGTGATTCTCATGCAAAGAGAATTACATATTGGTTTCTGGTGGTTGGTACTTTATCATTAGAAATACTTATAAGATACACCAGGGAGCATTTTAATATAATACACTGCAATGGCATCCAGTGTAATAAAAGAATAAGGAGAGCCAGTGTGGTACAATGGTTTATGTTGAATGAGGATTCTGGGGGTTCAAATTCCCATTCAGCCATGTAAAACCACTGGCTGACATACTCTCTAAGGGCCCTTCCAGACAGGCCTTATATCCCAGGAACTGATCCCATGTCTTCTGTTTATCGCAGATCATCTGGCAGTGGGAACTCATATAATCCAGTTTAATGCAGAAAACCTGAGATCAGATCCTGGGATATAGGGCTTGTCTGGAAGGGCCCTCAGCCTCAGAGGAAAGCAAGGCAAACCCACTCTAAACAAATCTTGCCAGAAAACCCTGCGATAGGTTCACTTAGGATTGCCATAAGTAAAAAAAATGAATTGAAGGAACACAACAACAACAGACAAAGGAAACACAAATAACTACATTCACAAAAATCACTGGGATTTCTCCTAATGCATTGTTGTTGTTGTTTATCCGTTCAGTCGCCACTCCCCAGCTCCTTCAAGGTCAAGCCAGTCACTTCAAGAATACCATCCATCCATCTTGCCCTTGGTCGGCCCTCTTCTTTTTTCCTTCCATTTTCCCCAGCATCATTCTCTTCTCTAAGCTTTCCTGTCTCCTCATGATGTGGCCAAAGTACTTCATCTTTGCCTCTAATATCCTTCCCTCCAGTGAGCAGTTGGGCATTATTTCCTGGAGTATGGACTGGTTTGATCTTGCATTAGTGGAAGGTATATTGTTACAAGTCACAACAGTCTCATTGATGGTATTATTGCAAGTGTAGCTGTCAAGAAATAGATTTGACAAAGGGAACTTTAGCTTACAAGAGTTTATGCTGGAATAAATGCTTAGTTTTTAAGGCACCACAGGGCTCTTTGGCTTTTTTTTTTTTGTTACTGCAAAGACTTGTTACTAACTCACCTACCCCTTTGAAAATGGTTAGAAAATTGGATCTTTTAAAGTACTTTCTGAAAATCTAGTGATGAAAGTCCCTTTGAAATAAAAGTACGGAAAGGAGCATTTCTTTATGTACACATTATTGCCTTGGCTTCTCCAGTAAAAAAAAGAAAAAGAAAAAAAAGGGGGGGGGGTTGTGTGCCTTGAAAAGAGGTTACATTGGTATGTTTACATTTGAGAGGCCTGTAAACCACTTGAGTGGAAGCAATTAGAATGGGACCCGAGTTTTATTTCCCTGTGGGAAGTGGGGATAACTGAGCTCCATTTTGGCTTGGAAGTTATCTTTTGTAATCAGGATTCGTCAATGCTGTGATTTCTTTGTATAACAGGTAAATAATAAAAGGAATACTAAACCTTCCAGCAGCCTTTGTGATTATCCCACGAGGGACATGGTGGGGTGTGAAGCAAAGCACTGCATCATTAATAAGAACAACTGAGCATCGTGAATTACAAGCGTGGATTATAAAGCTGTCTGTTTGCTTCCAGGAATTCAAGGTTCAGCCTTGATGGGGAAGGAGCGGGGATGAAATTAATCTGTATTGTTGCTGATTATTTTTGGTATGAAAAAGTTAACCATTTAAAGATAACATATTTTGATAGTGTTCAGTACTGTATCTGATTTGATCCTATTATATTTGATAGGCTTTGTTCTAAGTAAACAATATTAGGGTTTGTGTTTATGTCTGCATGCCCACAAATCTGCAGTCTGTCTAAGAAAGCCCACTCAGAAATGCATTAATAAAACACGTTTTCTATCAAGATTGGCCAAATCTTTCATCTCATAATTTCTCAGATGTAATATTATATTTGCAAACATGCCACCTGTCACATACATAAACTGGATGTGGGTTTTGACTGTTCTAGGAAGTGCTTTGCTTCAGTAGATCAAAGACCAAGAGAATTGGTTTTGAGAGTCTGGAAAGCACTGATGCCTTTTTAAAAGCTTTTAAAAAATAACCCTCTTTCTGGATAAGATTTTTAAGGAGCTGATGCTCCAATACTGTATCTAACTGTATTTGCAAAGAGGATCAGCCATAGGAGTGCAGTGGTTTGAGTGTTGGACTATGAATTTGGAGACCAGGATTTGAATCCCTTCACCGCCATTGAAACGCACTGTGTGCTCAGGGGCAAGTCACACCCTCACAGTCTCAGAGAGGGGCAAAAACAAAGCCTTTTTGAACAAATTTTCCAAGAAACCCTGTGATAGTATTTCCTGAGGGTCACCATATCAGAAAAGCCCTAAAGGAACACAACAACAACAACAACAACAACAACAACAACAACAACTTGAAGAGAAACAGGTACCACCAATCACTACTGAATGTAAAGACTCCCCACAGTGGCCAAAACTATCTCGAGGGGGATTCAGAATTTGACACTTCGGATCAACTCTGGGATAGAAAACTAATGTGTGATATTTCCTGGAAACTCACCAGAGGCCAGCAGTAGATGGCTTGGGGACTTCATATGGGGCCTTTCCCCCCTGTTTTGCTGCTTTGCCGTATGTCAATTCAACAACGCATGGCAGACCCTGGCCACATTCCTCCGAAAGTGGGGTGGAAGTGCCGAAAGTGGGGTGGAAGTGCTCCACCACTTTGGGGAGGAAAGTGTCATTTGGGTAGCTCCAATGGAGCTACCACACTTTCCTCCCCTTTTCACCATATGATGGGGGAAAGGGTGGTGGGCAATGTGCGTTGCCACCCTTTTCCCCATCTGATGGGGAGAGAACAGTGTAGACTCATATAATCCAGTTCAAAGCAGATATTGTGGATTATCTGATTTAATAATCTGGATTATATGGCAATTTAGAAGGGGTCTTAGATGAGACAAGTAAGACTTGAATAGAGGGGTTTCTCGCTTTGTGTGCCTCATACAAGTGTTTGCTCCTTTGTAAAGGGTATCTGATACTTTCATGCACTGGGTGAATTTTTTTCTAGGCTCTTAAAGTTAATTCCCCAATACTGTCCTGAGCATGTTTTATCTGCCATGGTGCTTTTTAAATATTTGTGCCTCCGTTTAAAATTTGCCATGGAATATATTGAACTGTGTCCAACTGAGGTTTTAAACTAGCAGAAGGAACATCTATTTGCACAAAGGAAGGCATGTTGTGTTTTCTTCTATACACTGTTTTAGACCATCTTTTCAAGTAATGGGAGGACAGGAGACTCTGGCCCCTTCTACACTGCTATATAAATCCAGATTATCTGCTTTGAACTGGATTATATGGCAGTGTAGACTCATATAATCAATTCCAAAGCAGAAAATGTGGATTATATGATTTGATAATCTGGATTATATGGCCATGCACAAGGGACCTCAGTAGTGGGAAATTGTGAAACTCAAATGTCCTATTTTATGCTGCAAAAGTGTTTTCCCCCAAGGCAAAGCTACCATTGAATTCAACCCATTGTATTTATTGCTTGCTTTGTAAACTGTATTGCAAGGATTTGTGCCATAAATGTCAGTTATGAAATAAATATATAGTTCTTAATATCCTTCACAATCTGGTTTTTAAAACTCCTGCCGAGTGTGCTTTACTGCTGCCTCTTATCTGTTTATTAATTCTTGTTTTATGGCTATTGGTTTGGTTTTAATCTATTGTTACATACTAGCCTAGATAGTTTCCCCCCCTTCTGAAGGGTGATATGAAAATCTTTGAAATAAATCTATCTATATACACACATTTATTCACTCAGTTACTCACTTTATCCATCAAATGAAGTAGGCTGCTGCCTTTGAAATCTTATGTGGCATTAAATTTGCCCTTTTGCTGCATCCTTCAGGAAACCAATATGGTTACTGTTCTGTAGCTCTTTGTTGTGCTTAGAGGAACATCTGTGGGAGATTAATTTGGATATCAGGTGTTTGTGACAGGCAGCTATTTGATTGTGTGTGTCACTGCTTGCCTGAGCTCTGATAAAGTTTCTTTTTCTAGACATTTCTTTTACACTGTAGGATAATAAAAACCTGGTTCTTCCCATTGGCATGGCAGAGAAGTTATAAAACAGCAACTCTACAGCGAAGTCCTATACATTGTCATGTGCCTTCAAGTTGTCTCCAATTTATGGGGACCCTACAGTGAATCTATCCTGAGGTTTTCTGGGCAAGATTTGCTCAGAGGGCATTTGCCTTCTCCTTTCCCTGAGACTGAGAGAGTGTGACTTGCCAAAGTTTGAGCACGGATTCAGACATTGTTCTCCAGATGCCTGCTCAAAAATAAACCCTGTTATGTTCAGTGGGACTTGTTGCCTGGAAAGTATGTGCAAGATTGCCTTTCTAATTTTATACATCTCATGTCAATGAGCAAGAGATTTACTTTGCTGAGGTCTCTAGTAAGCCTGTATGAAAACAGTGACTTGACTGGCATATAAGTGTCTTAATTCTGGTTTCTTCTAGGGAGTCACAGCTTTGCTTTTGCTGAAGACAGGCGACTTAGTTATCGGCACGGGTACTGGACTTATAGCTCTCTGTTCAGCATCCAACTATAAAGTAAAGAAGTGAGTTTCTGAGCTTTCATAGGGAAAAACATTAGCCCATGAGGCTACACAATGTATTTATATGCAATGTAATGAGAAAATCACAGTGCTTGGCTTGGCGTAAAATAGTACAAGTTATGAAATGTTTTGATATCTGTTTTGCTCAAACTCCTAAACTTTAGATGAATTGAGTTCAATTTAGCTTATTCTCAAATAAGATTGCAGATTTAATGATCTTATCACTTCTTTCTACCACTGGAGAAATCATGTTTTTGGGTTTTATTAGCAAGAGGCTACACTGTGGCTAATTTTGACATCTGCCTTTTAGCAAGTAAAAGAGCTGCATTTAAAAGTTCTGAGTTTTTCTATTGTGCCTCTTAAAAAGAGGACATTGTAATGGGAAAATGAAATCAAAAGAATAATTTTGTCAAGAAGATTTCAGAACAGTGTTATGCAGTGTGAATTATCACTGAAATGTTAATTGTCTTATTGACAACTTTCCGTTTGTAGGTTTCAGTTCTGAAACTCATGTCTGTTTTGGTGCTGTTATACAGTTTCACAAAAATGAAATAACCAGGCAATATCAGTTAAATGAAAAAAAAGTAATCAGTTTAATTACAAAGTACAATTAATAAGCACCATGATATGTTTTCTAACCCCTTGCTTTTAATTATTCCCTGATTATTTTGAGGTCCTGCCAATAAGCCATTGGTAGAGGAAGAATAAAGTGCAAAGTACTGAAAAACACTGTTTGGAAACAAGTATTTTCTGTATAAAATTTGACATTTTCTTTATAGGAAAGTTCAGTTGCAAGGTGCCATTACATCCATCACACCGCGAGGGCAGGGACACCAGTTTTTTGTGGGTACCGAAGAGGCACACATTTATCGATTTTCATATTCAGACTTCAAGGATGAGCTCATAGCCACCTGCCATAACGAAGCCATCCATGATATAATTTTCCCATAGTAAGTATTGTGACCCAAAGAGCTCCCCCCCCCCCCCCAATATTAATGGGGAAAAGAGCTTTCCAGTCATAACAACTTCTGTCTGGCGCAGTAATTGCATGCTTTCCTGATGTTTATTGATTCTCAAAGCAGGCGTTTACCTAGGGTTAATATAATCAGTGAATAATAGTCATTTTAGGTCTATAGCCACTTCATAACTCACAAACCTGAGTAGCCACAAAGATAGGGTTACAGGTAGTATCCAAGTTATAAACACAATAGATTCTGTAGGTTTGTTAAGTTGAATTTGTATACGTCAGAACAGGTACATTTTTAAGTGTAACTCCAGCCACATATCTATCTATCTATCTATCTATCTATCTATCTATCTATCTATCTATCTATCTATCTATCTGTTTTGGCTAGCATGGGGAAGGGTGAACACTCTGGTGGTGTTTGTTTTGCTGTCTGCGTAAAACAGAAGATTTTTTTCACTTTCTGTCCCTGTGATAATTGCTTCCGTGCAGATACCTTTTTCCCCATGATAACTCTTTCAGGAGTGAATTTCCCTTCTGAGAGGTAGATTTCTCTCACTTCTTGTTGTCTCATCCTCGTTCTTAACTACGAATTTATAAGTCAGATGTTTGTTACTTGGGGACTGCCTGTATAGTTTTTTACAGTTTGATGCTGTTCTTGGTTCAGTTCATCCCTACTGTAACAAAACCGTGGTTTCTCAGCTTGGGCATATGGATCCTGTCTTGGAAGAGTTTCAGTGCTGACTTTGAATAGAGACTGTAGCTTTAAGTGCATGCAAGAAATGTGACAGGCACACCTGTCTTTTTGGGAAAGACGTACTGGTGTAAACAGTAAAAAGACAATACTAGGAGCAGCTCTACAGGACTTTATTGGTTCTGGTTCTTTCTAATATATCTGAAATTGAGCTGATCTTAATGTTTTAGTTTTGGTGAACTTTGTGTAGAAGGAGGATGTTCAAAGAACTGAACAAACTGAAGAAGATGTGTATTCTTTTAATGTGTTTGGAGAGATAACATGAGCCCATTTTTGCTCACTCAGACTGTCTTTGAAAATGTACATTGATGTTTGAGTAAATATTCCAGGGCTTCTTATACTGATTGTAGATTCTGTGTCGCAAGTAGACTTATAAATAGTGTTGACAAAAATATTGCCAGTCTGCTATACATTCTGGTTCTGGAAGAAAGAGGTTTTTGCTTGACTTTGAATGAACATTTGAAGGTGAAAACAATTCTGTTTCTAAGTTTTCTTTGGACTTTTTCCAGCTTCAAAGAAAATGTTTGTCAGTAGATTGTATTTGTTAGAATGATTTAACCTAGGTGAAAAGAAAATACCTTCTCTGTTGGCCTTTCCATGGGGTAGAATCATCTGAAAATGTTTTTGATTCACATTGAAGCCACTCATAGAAAATTAGCTTGCACTTGTCTGTAACCATGAAGTGTATTTAACTGAACGGCATTTTATCTAGAGACATCACTGCCCCATTTACTGCTCCCGGAGCCCTTGAATGTAATATAATCCATGGCTAGCACTGCCCAGCCACATCCATGACAATGCAACAATTAACAAATTGGAGTTAGACTCTTGGCACGCCATGTTGTCTGTCCTGGTCCATCATCCATTTGCATCTTCATGAATAGACAGAGGGATTTTTGCAGTCAGTACGAAAAACTGTGACATTTTGTAGAGACAGTGCCTCAGTTGCTGTCTTCTGGAAATAGAGCCTGGCAGCCTGAAAGAAAGGGGACACAGTAGGCTTTCAGGCAAGGCCTCCTCTTCCCTGCAGTCAGCAATTTACCAAATTACATGAAAATGACTGCTGGAAACAAATACAAGCTACTGTGTCATCAGAGCACTAACAGACATGCATCATGTTTATTAAAATAAATTCCTATATGGTTCTGAAATCTGTGTGTAACTTATGCCGCCTATGTGAGCTTGATGGCGTGGCTGTTGTTGAATCTCACTTGAATTAGTCATCTACTTTCTCTTATTTGGAATATATTACAACATTGAGTTTTTTCTGCCTTGACTTAACTCTGAAATCCTTCGAGGTACTGGTGTGCTCTGCTATGTAGGGAAGATGGATGATTGATGTAGGGCTGAGATTGACAACATGTTTTTCTTTTATCAAGTTTGGGAATGTGGAAGAATACTAAGAGTAGCAAAACATGATTGGATAGAGAAACAGGTAGTCATAGACACAGACACGCTATATTCTCAAAACAACACAGCGGGGAAGGGCAACTGTCTCTGGTTTGGGGGCAATTTTGTACCTCCAGATCTTATTCTGGTATATTCATCCTAATACTAACCACTTCTGAAATTCAGCTTGGTATAAACTGGAAGGAGGAAAAAAAACCTGTCCAATTTATTCAACATATTTTGAATTTGTTTTAAAACAAGCTGTGTCAGGAATTAGGAATAGGTACTATGTTGGAGAGGAAACACATAAAGCCATGGTTTCTCTGTGTCAGGAATTAGGAATAGGTAGTATGTTGGAGAGCTGCTCCTAGTATTGTTTTTTTTACTGTTTACCCCTATCTTTCCCAAGAAGACAGGTGTGCCTGTCATATTCCTTGCATGCACTTAAGCTACAGTCTCTATTCAAAGTCAGCACTGAAAATCTTCCAAGACAGGATCCATATGCCCAAGCAGAGAAACCATGGTTTTATGTGTTTCCTCTCCAACATAGTACCTATTCCTAATTCCTTTAAAACTACAGGTAGTATTATTTTTAAAAAGACAAGGTACCTGCATGTAGGTCTGAGCCAGAATTCTTAAAAAGCATGTCCCTTCCATATCCAAAAGCTCTTTGCATTGGGAGATCTTTGGACACATCAGTTCTCTTACTTCAGGGGGATATTTCCCAATCCCCCCCCCCCCTTGGCCTATGAGAGTATGCTTCTCTTTGCATCATAACTGTACAGATCCAGTGCTACACCCCTTTTAATTTTTAAAAAATATGTTGAAGCAGACATTCATATGTAAAGCCAAGTAACACATAATGATATGCTGGTTATTTAAGTAGCAAAGTAATTTTTAAAAAATTTAGGAGGTTAATAATGTCACTTTTTATGTCCCTTTTCATTCCAAAAGACCCCACCCCACCCATAGCCTCAACATTTTTAGAAATTTAACATCTTTAAGTGCTACCAGACAAGGTGTTAAGTAATAAACCTACAGGATGTTTCTTGATACCCTGTACTTCATACTTTTTTTTCTCTTCGGAGGAAGTCAGAACTTTTACCTTATGATCCTGAACTTTCATCTTGAGTTACCTGAAGAGCAAGGTTTGGCAAAAGCTAGATTTCACTGTCAATCTTGGTGACTTCATTCTCATTTGCTTTCATTTTGTCTGTAAAATTCACTTAGAGGCTATAGCCAAGTTCATCAGCTTTCTTTTCAGTAAGATAATAAATGAAGAACCTATGTCTGAGGCATGGACTACAGAGATGTGGGACTCCATTTTGCATTCTAATAGGAATATATCAGTATGCCTGTTTATTGTACATGCCTTCCTGAAATCAGTTTTCTGCCTCCCACAGTGGTACATCAGACCTCTTTGCCACCTGTTCCAAGAGTGATATCCGTGTGTGGTATACACCTGAAAATAGGGAGCTGTTACGAATAACTATCCCCAACATGACCTGCCATGCCATAGATTTCATGAGAGATGGCAAGAGTATAATTTCAGGTGAATGCATTTTGCACTGTTCAGTTCATTGGAAAATTATATCCATCACCAGTTGTTCCCCAATTTTAAGTAGTGGTACTGTTCCTAGAGGAGCCCCTGATGGCGCAGCGAGTTAAACTGCTGGGCTGCTGAACTTGCTGACTGAAAGGTCAGCAGTTCGAATCTGGGGAGCTGAGTGAACTCCCGCTGTTAGCCCCAGCTTCTGCCAACCTAACAAATCAAAAACATGCAAATGTAAATAGATCGATAGGTATCACCTTGTGACTTGAAGGTTGGGTTGCTGACTTTCAGGCTGCCAGGTTCGAATCCAACCCAGGGAGAGAGCGGATGAGCTCCCTTTATCAGCTCCAGCTCCATGCGGGAACATGAGAGAAGCCTCCCACAAGGATGGTCAAAACATCAAAACATCCGGGCATCCCCTGGGCAACATCCTTGCAGACAGCCAATTCTTTCATACCAGAAGCGACTTGCAGTTTCTCAAGTCGCTCCTGACACAGAAAAAAAAGTGGGAAGGTAACAGCGCTCTATGTAGTCATGCTAGCCACATGACCTTGGAGGTGTCTACGGACAAAGCCAGTTCTTCGGCTTAGAAATGGAGATGAGTACCACCTCCAGCGTCAGACACGACTAAACTTAACGTCAGGTAAAGCCTTTACCTTTACCTACTGTTCCTAGACAGATGATTATGCTATTCCCAGGACCTGCATTGTGTACCTAGAGCACTGCAGAAAGTCTACTGTTGTGTGGTCGAAAGAGGTGGTTGCAGCTGTGATTCTCACCTGCATAATTTAGAGTCACACAGGTTTATTTCTGCAAATCTATGTTGGCCTAAATTATACAGCTGTTTCTTCTTCTATGGAAACCACTGGGGTTCCCCTGCTCAAGAGAGATGCAATATGCTCCATGCATTCATCCATCTGTTTAGCATTTTCCCTAGAGGGAGTAAGTGATCAAAGCCATGTACTCTGGATGTTGCAGAGCTATATAAGGAGATTGCAGACGTGTTAGCGGCAGCCAACTACAGGGACTGCGATGTAGGTTTTATTTTATTATTTTTTAAAAATTAACTTGGTTAGTGAAAAGTTGGAATACACGCTTTGCCCTGAGGAACCTCTTTCTATTTTGCATTAGCCTGGAATGATGGGAAGATTCGTGCCTTTACCCCAGAAACTGGACGGCTGATGTATGTGATAGAACATGCTCACAGCATGGGAGTGACAGCTGTGGCCAGCACAAGTGACTGCAAAAGGATCATCAGCGGAGGAGGTGAAGGGCAGGTAATAAAAGGAGCATAGAGTTGGAAGAGGCCACAAGAGCCATCCAGTCCAGCCCTAATCTGCCATGCAGCAACACACAAGTGAAGTGCCAAGGAGCTGCTTTGTAGATTTTGTCATCATGCATCATTTATCACTTACTGGTAATCATGACAAAGCACTAATTGTGCTGTTGCAAATAAGTAAGGTTTCCCCCTTTATGACAAACAAGTCAGGTGTTCAGCTGTGTGTCATCATAAGATGAAAGATTTGAGCACTGAGTGTACTTGTTTGAAGCAGATCCCAAAGCTTATGACTTTCATAATTAACATCTTGTTTCAGCCATTAATGTTTTCAGGTGGGCTTAAGCAATCAACTACTACCTGGCTGTAGGTCCTATTATAATAAGGAGATGATACTGGCTGGATATATATAGGTTGGTTTAAAAATTACTGAAATAAAATATTCTGATGTTTTAAGCACTTCATGTGTAGTGGAGATACACAAAATGTTTTTTCTATTGGTTCTACTGTTGGGTTGCAGGTGAGAGTATGGGAAATCGGTAAGGAAACACGTACATTGGAGGAGGTAATGAAGGAGCACATCTCTTCTATTTCATGCATCAAGATAAAAAAGAATAACCAGGAGTGTGTCACAGCTAGCATTGATGGAACATGTATTATCTGGGACCTTGTGTAAGGATTACTCTTGCTTATAAATGTAGCTGTCTTTTGCTCGTTTCTCCTTTCACACAACAGGGATCCTCAAAAATTTAACCAGAGGCCCAGTCCACGGTCCCTCAGACTGTTTTTTAAACTATAGTTTGAAAAAAAATTAATTAAATTCCTATGCACACTGTACATATCTTATTTGTTGTGCAAAAATACATGAAAGAACAATACAATATTTAAATTCAAGAACAATTTTAACCAACATAAACTTACTAGTATTTCAATGGGAATTATGGCCCTGCTTTTGGCTGATGTTAAGTTAATTAGGATTGTTGTTGTTATGTGCCTTCAAGTCGTTTCAGACTTAAGGCAACCCTAAGTCTACAGTTTAGGACTAGGGCCAGGTAAATGACCTTGGAGGGTTACATCCGGACCACGGGCCTTAGTTTGGGGACCCCTGATCTAAATGGTACCAGGCTTGATGAAGTAGTCTCCCTTTGCCTCAAATTGCAGAGAGACTCTGGATATCTGTGGAATTTTAGTTTCTGCTTTCACATCTGTGAGCAACAACAGTAACAAAAAACTTTGTCCTATTCCTAAATCAGATAAGTGCTTAAAAACCTGGAGTTATTGATGTAGGGGTTGGGTTCAATGTAGCAATATATAGCCTACAAAACTCAGATGATTTTTTTTCCTCTTTAGCCGCTTCATGAGGCGTCAGATGATCTTAGCCAACACATTGTTCAAATGTGTCTGTTATCATCCTGATGAACACCAGCTTATTACAAGTGGCACAGATCGAAAGGTGAGTGACCAAGTTGGGCAAAGGGAAACACCTGGAGAGGGGTTTAACAAGACTAATCCTGGCTGCATGTCCAAATTACCTTTGTCAGTAAACATATGAACCCACTTCCTGGATGCCTTATCAAAGAAGCCCTGCACTGTTTTTCTGTATCAGATTTCTCTCTGACTTTCAGATTGCTTACTGGGAAGTGTTTGATGGATCCCCAATCAGAGACTTGGAGGGCTCCCTGTCTGGCTCAATCAATGGGATGGATATTACTTCAGATGGAGCCTACTTTGTCACAGGTAAATTGTACAGATTAAAAGATGGGCCTCATACTGGTCTCGTCCTATACCGAGACGTCCCTACTACATTTCCTCATAATTTCAGTATGCTGGCAGGAGGTAATGCTGTTGAAAATTGAAAAAAGTCATATGTGCATTGTAGAAGTTAGAAGTAAAGATTTAGATCAGGAAAAGATAGTGGGGGGTAGAAATCATGTAACCTCTAAAAAGAGAAATTTGAAAAGCAATTAAAGGCAAGATTTCACTGTAAAGTACTACTTGACATCTATGGTTAGACTGGAGAACCAAAACTCCTTTTTACTTATCTCTGCAATAGCTCTCAAGTCAATTTGTTTGCTTTTTAAAATAAAATGTTTTCAGCCATGACTCTAAGAATCTTGAATGGTTTCAATATCAGTTCCCAAAACCATTCTGTATATTAACCAGGTATTGCATGTGAGAGTATGAAGTTATGTGTAGCCAAACAGGACCAGCCATGCAAAAGATGCAGAGGTAGTGGCAGATTTGGGAAAACCCGAGGTTTGCAGAATTTGAAGGGAAACAAAGAAGGAAAAAGGTTGGAAGACAGTTCCCAAACTGCTAAGTGAGGACATATTCAGTGGGCACAGAATACCAAGTTTTTGCTGAAGGAAGGAAGATTGAAAATGGAATAGGAAGGAGAGGACTGAGTAGACTAGCATAGAAAAAGGTACAGCTGTCTGGCTGGAACCCTGAATAGAATCACTGCCCACAGCAATATTATATTCCTAAAAGGGTGCTGGCAGTCCTAACCAAAAGGATAATATTCTTGCCTTCTCTTCATCACAGGAGGTGATGACCATCTAGTGAAGGTGTGGGATTACAATGAAGGCGAAGTGACTTTTGTTGGCGTTGGCCATAGTGGCAATATTACTCGCCTGAAGATCTGTCCTAATAACAAGTACATTGTAAGTGTGAGTGCTGATGGCGCCATTCTTCGCTGGAAATACCCTCATGTCCACTGATGACACTGGACACCATTCCTGCAACACTTTTTTAAAACTGTTTTTTAAAACTGCTAGACACCGATTCTAAGGTTTAGAAAGGTTTGCTGCCCTTAAGGGAAATACTGTACTGCTTTGTTCTTTGTTGTTTGAGAAAAAGAGCTAGTCTGAAATAGTTAAAAGGTTTTGATATTGTTGACTGTAGAACCAAGTGACCACTGTCTCTAATGGGTTCAGTTGGTGCTTAGTCATATGACATTGTGAATCTCATTCCTGACACATATATTTTTGTTTGTGATGTATTCTGTTTGAACTATCAGTTGAGATATGTTGTATTCCCTTTCTTCACAATGAATTCTGTGCTGTGCAACTCTGTAATGTTGTGACTCATTAATTCTTCTTTCCTAAAAAAAAACCCCAAAATACAAAAGACATACAATAGAGCATCTAGTCTCCATTTGGAAGGGCTCTCAGAAAATGATTATACCTTAAAGATGCAGTGCACACAAACTGCAACAGTCTCTGAAAATTTAGAAATATGGGAGACAACCTCATTTTGAGTCACACCATTGACTCAGTGTTGTCTTTGCACCAAATAGCCCTGGCTTTCCAAGACGTCAGATGGGAATCTTTCCCAAGCTTGTTATGAACTTTTCACATAGAGCCAACACTTCCTTCTGAAAAATAATCTTATTCATTGTCTTTCTTCGTATCTCTAGAGAATACACGTCCCCTCGTCTCTTCAGAAACTTTTGTCATTTGCTGATTATTACTGTATTACTGTTGTAGCCATAATTACTGTTGTAACTATAATCCCTAACAATTATGATTTGGAATCTTTTCCTGCTATTATCATCTCTAAAAATTATCCCACTGAATTAAAATCTCATACATTTAATTCAGCAGGATAGAAGTAATTTAATCCAACCTGATATAAAAACTTAAATAGCTAGAGTAGCATATCTTGCTCTTGCTGAGAGCATTTCAAACCTTGTGGTTATGATTGGATCAACACAGTCCTTTGCACATTTGCTGAGAAGCAAGCTGCACTTAGTGTGGTGAGACTAACTTCCAAATGGACGTGGGTGGGATCTAAGTGTCTTAGTTACCTCCAAAATTGACTTAGGAAGTCTAGTAACCTTTCTAAGAGTTATAGCTTATCCTTTTAGATTAGGACAATTTTTGTTTTTAAAACATTGGTGCTGTATTTCCATGTATCAGCACGTGGTAGTAAATGGGGCAAAGGTTTACAAGGCACACTTTCTTTCTCTCCATGTCCATCAATCATCTGTCTTTCATTCCCTGTCTTTCTCTTTAAAACCATTTATTTTCTCCCTCTCTCTCGCTTCCTTTCCACTTGCAGACAGGAACTAATTCTCTTTAGGATAAGCATCAGCCAACAGTATTTTATGCCATCTGCATTGGACCAATGGAAAGGCCAACTGTTCTGTTTCAAGAACCATTGAGTCCGAGAGAAGTGGTAGCAGCTGATACTGTTAGATAAATTTTGCAGGGTTTGCCA
The DNA here is from genome assembly GCF_035594765.1 of Anolis carolinensis. Classification (NCBI taxonomy): domain Eukaryota; kingdom Metazoa; phylum Chordata; class Lepidosauria; order Squamata; family Anolidae; genus Anolis; species Anolis carolinensis. Next base: position 143,324,970 of record NC_085842.1, on the reverse strand, counting down.
TTTACAAGATCGTTCAATCTGAACAAACTAGTGTACTTAAAAGGTATGAATTCTGCCTGAAACTGTGTGGAAGCAGATCTGGCAGTTTTGTTCATGGTTTTCACCTTTTTTTCTTTTCTTTTTTTTGCAAAACATCTCAGTTCAGCAGTAAGAGACAGTGAATTCTTTCATCCTCCTGAAATTACTTTCATTCTTTGCTGTGATGGGAATCTGGAGCAAGTTACATTTGTGTAACTGGAAGCTGAGCTACAACCAAAACTAGTACAATGGGTAGGAGCCGTAGACCATCAGATTATTTTTGGAGTGCAACTCCCAATATTTGTTAGATTTGCTTATGCTACCTAGAGCTGCTGGAAGTTGCAGTCCAACGGTATCTAATAATATCTAGAGAGCAGCATGTTAGTGTTAAAATGCTTCTTGTTGCATACAAGCTGACCATCCTGGGGAGCTAATCAAAGAGATCCTGTCTCTAAGGAAAACAGGGAAGGTAGGATAAAAGCATCTCAATTATACTACCAGTAATTTAGCTGTGTTGTCTGGAATATGCAGCAGCTTTACAATGGCTGCCAATACTGTTCACTGCACTGGAAAATGAACTGGTGCACAGTCTGAAAGCCTGAGGGGAATAAAATTGGAGGATCCACTCTGCTTTTTTTGTTAATCCTTGATAGGGAAAATGAGGGAGACTATGCAAGACAAGGGCTGGAGCATGAAGCCAAATTTCAGCATTCCCTTATTTTGAATGGAAGCAGTTTTAGATTGAAAATCTTATTGTATATACTCTGATGGATAGCTAGATCTTATTGATCTTCAGGTGAATGAATAAATAAGGATTTCCAGTTCTCTGTGTTTTAACGGTATTGCCAATAAAATTAAGCCCACTTTGGACCATCTCCATCTCCTGCACTGCAAGATGATAAAAGGTAGCCTGAAATTAATAGATTCAGATCAGTTTGCACCCCCTTCTGTTACATTTCTTCTTTTCCATTGCATAAAATAACCAAATATTTAAATATTTCTCCCGCCTAGCTAGTCCAAGAAGTTTGTCCCTCTGTAATAGTTGAGTGGCTGAGGAGTCTTGGCAATTTTGAATCTGGTATGTGGTTATGAGGCTCCTCTTTTTAATATCAATGGTTCTCAGTTGTCTGTGCTTGCCAAGCTGTCTTTGAATGGTTCTTATTTCTAACCCAGCTTCCTGTAATGCACTGCAGAGATTAACCAAAGTGCAGGATGTTTTCCTAGTTGCTTTGAATCAGAAAGTTAACAGCTTTGAGTACGATAGGAAAAATTAAGATTTTTTGTTTATTGTTCCCCCTTCTGCTGATCTATTTACATTAGGGATGTAATGCAAAAGACCTCATCAGATGGAGGTCCAGAAGCTGGGGAACAATGGGGGAATCTGTGGAGCAGCACCCAGCTTCGTCCCTTTACCATAGTTGGTCATGGACTGCTATCCCACAACAGTTCCTGGCTATCCCTGGCTTACTTGGCGCTACCCCAGCTTCTACAATGAAGATACAGATTCCTGTATCCTCAAGGCTTCCTCTTGGCACGTTGCCGGGACGAATCTGGGGCAGAGCCCAACAGAGCCTCATCAGAAATAGCCCTGCATCAGACAATAGGCTCCCATGGACTCCATCCCAGCAGTGAGCTAAGATAAGGGAAAATCCTTGACTGATGAGATCCTTGAATGTATTATTTGTTTATTTCAAATATGGTCTTGTATTTATACACAATTGTATAAACCAGACAGCACATAGCAGTCTGGTTTAAGTGTCAAATTTGAAGAAGGGGGCAATATCTCTGCCTCAGTTGTTCCATGAAGTGACAAAAGAATCCCGGATATGTGCATGCTAGTAAACACAACACTGTTACACTTATTTAAGGTGAGATTTTTCTCACAAATAATATCTTGTGTTAACTGACCCAGACTCCTGCCTGAAGGTGAGAGACTGAACTCAAAGCTCTTGTATCTTCATAACTTGGTGACTACAACCAAATAGCTTCCATTTACAAACAAGTTACAACTTTTATCCACCATGCAGATAGACAGAGGTCTCAACACAGTTCACTGTTTCAAGTGGGAATTGTCCTTGACATTCTTATTTTTGGCTCAGTTTTTGCCTCCTCAGTGTTTCATGCCTCTTCTAACCAATCTTCCTCTCAATGGCTTTTGTCACATCCCCATTTTTCCAGCAAAAAAGATTAACGTGGTTTTAAGTCCTGACATATATTAAGTGATTTTCCTTTAGTTTTCTTTTCTCACTAGTTAAATGTTAATTTTCAATTCCAATTTTAGGAGACATTGTGGTTTTAATGAAGCAAGTAGTTAAACACTACAGTCAACCCCCGGGTGTCTTGCTTATCTTGCCTTAGCTTCCTTGGGGTGCATCCATTCTGTGGAATAAATGCAGCTTGACACCACTTTAACTCTGGCTCAGTGCTGTGGAATCCTGGGGGTTATAGTTTTACAAAGCCTTAAGCCTTCTCTGCCAAAGAACGTTGCTACATCACTAAACTACAAATCCCAGGATTGTATAACATTGAGCCATGGCAATTAAAGTGGTGTCAGACGTGAAGGAATGGAAATAGAGGGAGAGATACAGGCATGAAGGAAAGCAAAGGGAAAATATATAGAAATGGAAACGAAAGGGGGGAGGACAGATATAGATACAAAGGAAAAGAAGGGACATACAGACACAAAGGAAAGGAAAGCTGGAAAGAGATGTAGAGAGGGAGGAAAGGAAAGAAGGAAGGAGACATGCAGACAGGAAGGAAAGGAATGCTGGGGGGAGATGTAGGGCCCTTCTACACTTACCTAAAACTGAGGAGGAGGTGGGTTAAAATAATCCACTTACTTTTGGGTTTGAATCCCCACCCCCTCCCACAACTCCAGGCTTTCCCTCACTGGGAATGGCATGTCATTTCCAAGCATCAGGAAGACTCTGCAGAGGGGCATGTGTTGCCTGCAGGCCCTCCGGTCAGTTTCGGGAGTGAAGAGGGAGCTCATAGAAGCGGAATGGCTGCAGGGACTGACCCCGGAGACTGCAGAAGCAGTCCTGAAAGTCAGTACAACCAGGGCCCTCACCTCTAAAGACCCAGACCTTAGCTTAAGGTCCAGGTCTTTAGAGGTGTTTAATTAATGTAGGGTAAACTGGAAAAACCCAGTTTACTCTGCATTAATTTGCTTTTACTTGTTTGGATGCCTCAGGTAAAAGCGAAACAGGTCCTGAGTTGTGGGCCTGTCTGGAAGGGCCCTTAGACACATTTTGTCTCGGCACTAAGATTTCATGGCAGGGAGGGGAGAGACCCATTCATAGCTACCGGTAAGAGTCATACATAAGGTGGATGTTCGTAACTGCCTATACTTATCAAAAAATACGAGAATCATTAACTGCCAATCTTCCTTGGAGTTTGGATCCTCCATCCAGTATGGCTGCTGACCATCTTACTGGTATGATTTCTAGTTTTGATCTAAAAAGTTAATATTGTCAAACTCTGGTCTTTTCACAAGAAAATGTATATGTGATTCAGGAGGGAAATTGGTGTTTTGACCACAAGGGTTTCTTTCCACAAATTTCACTTTTTCAGCCTATTGAAATACCCCTCAGTATCTTAACTAATAAGCCACACTATATGGCAATTTCTGTAAGAAAGGTATGTGGTGGAATTGTGTCAAAATGAAAGGGCTGGAGATATAGGATATCTATTTACATTGACAAATACCCACTAGAGGGCAGCCGAACACTTTTCTACTCCACATGGAAGAAGTTTATAGATTTAGATTTTTACAAAATATATTCCCTTTAAACAAGCTGCTTTGTAAAATCAATTTACCAAGGAAGGTCCCCAGAAGAAGCTATTTTCTGCTACAGCATAATTCACTCTGCCACCTGGCTGCTTCGAAAGAGATTTAAGTTCTTTCTGCATGAAGTTTCATGAAGGTTTAATAATGAAAATCTTTAGCATTTGCAATTTGAAAAATTCCTCATAATGTTTGAAAGCCTTACGTCCTGAGGCTGGGGTGCTCAAGTCATTTCAAGAGATAGGTGTCTTATTAAGTATCTCTTGTTTCGTCCTATGTCACAACTTGTCCTCAGCATCCATAGAATCATAGAGTTGAAAGAGACCACAGGGGCCTTTCAGTTCAACCCTCTGCTATGAAATAACAAAAAAGCAAAGCGCTCCCCAGAAATAGCAATCCAGCCTCTATTTAGAAACCTTCACCAAACTGCAAGGGACTATTGAACAGCTTTTACCATCAGTTCTTCCTGATGTTTAGGCAGAATGTCTTTTCTTGTAATTTGAATCCATTGCTCCATGTCTTAGTCTCTGGAGCAGCAGAAAACAATCTGGCTCCATCTACAATATGACAATATTTTCAAATGTTTAAAAGACTATCGTCTCACCTCTTAACCTTCTCTTCTCCAGACTAAACATAGCCAGGTCCTAGGGCAAGGCTCCCAGACCTTTTACCATTTGGCATCCTCCTTTGGACATGCTCTGTTTTTATAATGTCTTTGAATTGGAATTCCGGATTGATTTGTATGTTTTGACCTCTCAAGGTTTGTCTCCACAACATGCAACAGCATTTTCCAAAACTACAGACGTTGAAATAGGAAGTCAAAGACATGCCTACTGGTATGTAGATTTTTGGAAAAAGTGCTTCTTTCTCCCAGGTAGTTTATCAGTATACTTGAAATTATTCTGATGCCCTAGTCTTGGATTAAATAGTGACAGGTTGTTCCTGACTAAGGCCCTGTTATGGGGTTTCATTGGTAAAATTTCTTCGAAGCTTTGACTTGCCTGAGGTTGCCCAGTGGATTCTCATGGCAAGGCAGGAGCTCAAACACTGGTCTCCAATACTCAAATCACCAAGCCATTCTGGCTCTAGTTAAGACCTGTTCTAGCCTTGCTCTGTGTTTGAGAATAGACTGACTAATTTCCTTCATTCCTGGGATTTGGTGTTAGGTTTTATTTTGGATTTGGATCTGTATTCATTTCAGTTCCATAGTGATATCTATAGAGATCCACAAAGATGGATTCTTCAAGACAGAGATGCTTCAAGAGTCTTGTTTGTCACGATGTGAGCAGTATGTGTTACTTTCAATGCTCCAGTGAGATTCTTTAGGTGGATCTTTCCTCAAATACCTCAAACAATGCCATCATCTGTCCGTTCCTTGTTGCAGTGTTTCATGTCATGCTTTGAATAAGCATAAACGCTAGCCAGAAAATTGATTTTGCTTTGACATTAAATAAATCCAGATTGCAGTAACTGAAAGCAAAACAAAAAAATGACGGCTGAACCTTTGATGATTGGATAGAAGGAATATTGGCAGGTGCATTTGCTATGCTGAGAAAAGGGAACCTTGGCTATTTATTTATTTAATTGGAGCATTTCTACCCTGCCCTTCAGCCAGAAAGACACCCAGAGAAGCTTACAAATGGTTAGGTTGACAGTTCCCTGCCCTCAGGCTTGTAATTTGATAAGACAGGACACACAAGAGAAAGTGGATGGCAGGGGAAGGATTAAATCCAGCAGACGCTGGCTGCTCTTCACTCCCTTTGAGGCTACAGCAATGGCAATTGAGATGGAGGGAGGACTCTAACCAAATACTGATACCAAGGCATGATATTTATTTTTAGACTGAAAATCACTTTTTTCTGTTAAAAGAAGATTCCTGTTCAAATCTAAACTTAGCTAGTCTCAGTCTGATATACACTGAATCTTGGCTTGTTGAACTAAATGAGCAGGGCAGAAAATGAGCAAAAGGAAGCAGCTTTCAAAAACAGATTTCGGATACAAAACACATTGATACTGGCTCACTGCATAACTTCTGCTATCCAGATTGTTATTCAGCCAAGTTCCCCTGCCTGCTCTTGCAACAGTAGAGCAACCTAGTGAGGACAATCTGAGGACCTGCATGAGAGCAAAAAATCTAGAGGATTTAAATGTAGAGTGAAGCAAGAACTCTAGGCTTTTCAAGTATATCGAACAGATGTTTTGTTAAAAGAGGTGTGAGGTCAATGTGTTGAGGATGGCTCAGTGTGACCAAGACCTCTGCTTGAAATCTGCCTTCCTTGTCATCAGAGCATCATGGCATATCACCCTTTACATGGAGTCTAGTCTCTTCATTCTGAAGGGATGAGTGCAGATCTAAGCTAAAGAATATATGCTCTACAGAGCAGAACTGGCTGATCCATGCATATTCATCATGGGCAGGGTGAAGTCCCTGAAAATGTTGTGCATAAGTTACCACAGCAGAGGGTTAACTGAGCTAGCAGCTGAACTATCATGCTGAAAATCAATGAAGCATATCTGGCTGTTTCTCAGGTTGATCTCCCCAAAGAAGCAGCATTCACCTCTCTCCCCCTCTCTTCCTCTTTCTCGCTCCCTCCCTCTCTCTTTCTGCCATTCATACTTGTATCACCTCTATCTTTGAATGCAATTATTAACTAAACCTTCTTTGTTATGTATAATTTAACTGTGTCGGAAAGCTTTAAGATGAAAGAAAGAGATTCTTGAAGGCATCGCTTAGATTTCAGGCAATTCTTCCCTGTTCAAAGATGAATTATTAGCAGGTTGAAGCAAGCTATACTGCTGCCTTTGGGCCAAGATGTCTCTGAAGAATGCATGGAATATAGAAACTCTCAACATTGCGTTTAGACAGACAAGTAACAGAGAATGCAATGCCACTTACATAATTATTCCAGACGCTAGCTAATCTACTCAGTTCCCTTCCTCCCCTATTCCTGTCTTGAACAAATGCACAAAGGTTAATCCTTTTAGAGATGGGTGCCTTTAGAGGTGAAATTCCTTGCTCATCTGCAGCTTGAAATGGAAAGTTCGATTCAGCTCCATTGCATTAAGAAGCTGCAGGGACATTTGGAACTGAAACAGAAGGGTCAGAGGCTGGTACACTATAGCACCACTGTCAACAGGACACATATAAGATCATCACTACTATGTAAAATGTAGTGCTTGGGAGTGACTGGAATCATCTGTATTCAAAGTTTAATACTGGGGGAGGGAGGGAAAAAGAGAGCGAGAGAAAGAACCTTCAACATGTTAAGCCTTACTCTAAATATATTCTACAAGGTATTTCTTACTATTTAGGTCAGGATGTTTTGTTTGCATTTTGCCATTTCAAGACATAATTTTAAGATCCACAAGTAGACATGATAAAGGGGGATTAAATCCTGATGCTGTAGATACTGGAGCAGAAAAGTTTACCCACATCCTTATAAAGAAGTGATGTTCAGACAGCCTAATCGTAGAGACTACTATCAGTGGAATGGTTTAGAGCAGTTACATGGTCAAGTGCTCTTCATTGTCAATATTTATTAATTGCAAATATCATGTGCAAAGTCCTAATCCAAGTTGCCTGTCAACTTATGGTGACTCCATGAGTTTCACATAATTTTCTTAGACAATGAATATTCGGTGGGAATTTTTCCAGTTCGTTGCTCTGAAATATAGCATACAGTGCCTGCTGTTTGTTGGTGGCACTGGCATCCCATCCAAGTGCTTAGCAGAGCTAAACCTGCTTAGCTTCCAAGATCATATGGGATCTGGTGCCTTCAGAATACATATTAAGTATCCGTTTTCAAAAATGTTTAGGAGCAAAGGTGTTTGTGATCTTTTTGCACTTTGAAATATTTGCATATATCACATGAGATATCTTGAATATGGAACCCAGGTTTAAACATGAAATTAATTTATGTTTCAGATACACTTTATATGCATAGTCCAGGCATGTCCAAAGTCTGACCCAGGGGCCAATTGTGGCCCCTGTTCCAATTTCCACTGGCCTCTCTCTCCAGGCCTCCCTTGTTACTTTTCTTTATTCCTCCCTCCCTCCCTTGAATTCCTTTTCCCTCCCTTTCTTGACTTCCTTCCTCTCTTTGTTCCTTCCTTCCTTGAGGATCAGAGCCCCGGGAAAGGCGGGCTCCTCAAGAGGAGAGAAAGAGAAATGGCGACCTCTTGCATCGCTTCAGCCCAATTAAGCATTGCCTTCTCCTTAAGTGGCTCTGGCCTCAGGCATCCCGTCCCGGTGGTCCCTTGTCCCTCTCTCTCTCCCTCTTTTTCTTTATTACTTTACAAAGGAAGCCTCCCCAATTGCCCTGCTTTCCCCAGGCACTCGCTGCTGCCACTGCCACCACTCCTACTGCTGCATGGCTTTTTCCACCTCACCTCGTCCCGCATTGCTGCCCCGTGTTTTCCAAAAAGGCTGCCCTTTGCTGCAGCTCCTCCCTTGGGAAGTAGAGAGGAATCCCAGGCGGTAACTCTTATCACCTACCACAATCAAAGCCCTCCCAACAGATGGCCATGCTGCCTCTGCTGAAAAACCTCCAGAGAAAGAGACTCCACCAGACTCTGAGGCAAAATATGCCACTGCCTGAATTGACTTAAAGGCACACAACAACAATCCTAATTAACTTGACTTTCTCATTAGCTAAAATCAGGCCCACACTTCCCATTGAAAGGCTGGTATGTTTACGTTGGTTAAATTATTCTTTGTTTTATATTGTATTATTCTTTCATGGTTCTTTTTTGCACTACAAATAAGACATATGCAGTGTGCATAGGAATGAGTTCATGGTCTGGCCCCCCAACAGGCTGAGGGACTATAAACTGGCCCTCAACTTAAAAAGTTTGGGCACCTTTGACATAATCTGAAAGAAATTGTATGCCATATTTTAATTGTTTTGTGCATGAAGCAAGGTCTGTGAACACTGAACCACTAAGAAAGCAAAGATGTACTATCTTATCCACCCTTGTGGATAATTTCAGATTTGCAAGTATTTCAGATTCCAGAATTCCTGATAAAGGGATGCTTAACTTGTGATACCCCTAGTAAATCCCGTTGAACTCAATGTGATTCATATGATTGGATAGCACTTTATATTTGCTCTATATACACCCTGGTAATTTTTGCAAGTGAATGCTGCTAAATTCAATGGGATTTTCTCTTATCCAATGTAACTGTATTAGAATTAGAACCTATTTCTGCTTGTAAAATCAAAGGCTGTTCTGTGTTCACAACCCTGACCCAGAAAACTGTTCTTATACAATGTTATATATGGGAAGGTCTGATTCTTGCTGAGGTTTGAAAATACATGAGGAAAATGGCCAGGTAATGTGTAGAATTCGGGTTTTTTTTTTTGTGGGGAGGGGAACTGAGATGATAGTCTCTATTTTTAAATTCCCTAGAGCATAACTTGACATTTCAGCGCATCTTATTTTTTTAATGTTTGCAATTTTCAAAAACTGGCTTGAGATTGTGATGAAGAACTTGCAGAATAACACATTTTTCAAATGCCTTAATGAAAAAGCTGGTGTTGCTTAGAGAGACTTTAATGGCTCTCCACCTAGGAAAAAGCAGACCTAGATATTAGTATGCATCTGATAGGAATCTCCAGAGGATATAGAAATAACTCAGTGTTATACATAAGATGCCTATGTCCCTCATGGCAAATAATGAAGTCCGAGCCTTAAGAAACACTTCTGCCAGCAGTTTGCCTCCAGGCTCAGAGAGAGCTTGGGCTCATCTAGACTGGTGATTTTACTGATTTATATCACAACATTGAAAGTTGCTTCTTGACTCTTGCAGTTTTCTATCATTCTCCAACCAAATACACGCCAGACTTTCTTTTTTTTAAGAAGAAACCTCAGCAGACTTGTGGACATCTTGCTTGTGATGTTTGACATTGGTATGGCCAAATCACCCAGTTTCCAAATAGGTCTCCTTCTGTTTTCCACCTTTATTATTTTCTCTAGAGCCATAGTGCCACAGTACTGAAGTGTATTGGTAGCATTGCTGTGTTAGAGCAGCAAAAAAAAAAGAGAAAAGAGAAGATATTTAACTAGGACTTATAGTGAGGTAGGGGGCTGAAGGAGAGAAATGAAATAAATTAAAAGAAAAGGGGTTCACTTTAAATTTAAAGAAGAAAGTCATTCCTCCCACATTTTTGCTAGCAGTTGTGCCTCACATCAGGAAATGAAATTGCACTGGAGCTTCAAACATTTAGGACAGGGTGGGGAGGGAAGAGGGATGGTGTAGAAACTACAAAGCATCACTCCTGTGGTACCATAATCAACAACTACTGAGAAAGCACAGTATTTCCTGTGGTGATTGTTCCCTCTCACTGATTCCTGGTGCTGGCTGCCATTTGAACAACTGGGAGAAAGGAGGCGGAGGAGGAGGCGACTGCGGGGAGACCCCTGGACAGTCGAAAATAGCCACTCTGAATCAGCTGCAGCAACAGACGTCACTGCAAAACCTCTTTCCTCGGGGTAGTGCACTTGCTCTGAGATTTTTCCTCCTCTTGCCAAGTTCTGGGGAAGAGGGACTAAGCTCTAAGGTCTGGAAACCCTAAATCATAAAATTCCTATTATGTTCAGAATTTCATTCCACAAGAATGGGAGCATTTAGCTACGGAGGGGCATTGTTACTTTTCCCAAATATTTTTTTGCTGTATTTTTCTTACAAAACCTCTTGATCCCATATAAAGATTCACTGACTCTGTGTGCTGTCTTAAGATTTCTTTCAAATAGACATCTACCATTTAAATATGTTCCTTAGGAAATAATATCCTGAAATGATCTAGCAAAGCTGAATTACCAAGATCCTTATGTAGTTGAGCCTCTGTGGAAATTATCAGTCAAAAGTGTACTAAATGATTAAGCAGCATTAAGAAATATTAAGAGAGCTATTGTTGAGTCTTAAAAGGAATACTAAACAGTTCCTACAATGTGTTGTCGAAGGCTTTTATGGCCGGAATCATTGGTTGCTGTCAGTTTTCTGTATGGCCATGTTCCAGAAGCATTCTCTCCTGATGTTTCACCTACATCTATGTCAGGCATCCTCAGAGGTTGTGAGGTCTGTTGCAAACAAGGCAAGTGGGTTTTATATATCTGTCGAATAATGTCCAGAGTGGGAGAAAGAATTCTTGTCTGCTTGAGGGAAGTGTGAATGTTGCAACTAGCCACCTTAATAAGCATTAAATGGCCTTGCAGCTTCAAAGCCTGTCTGCTTCCTGCCTGGAAGCATCCTTTGTTAGGAGGTGTTAGATGGCCCTGGTTGTGTCTGGTCTGGAATTTCCCTATCTTCTGACAGTTGTTCTTTATTTGTTGTCCTGATTTTGAGTGTTTAATACTGGTAGCCAGATGGTTTTCTCGTTTCTGTTGAAATTGTCCACATGCTTGTGGATTTCCGTGGTTTTTCTGTGTAGCCTAACATGGTGGTTGTGAGAGTGGTCCAGCATTTCTGTGTTGATAATATGCTGTGTCCAGGTTGGATCCTCAAGTGTTCTGCTATGGCTGACTTCTTTGGTTGAGTTATTCTGCAGTGCCTTTCATGTTCCTTGATTTGTGTTTGGGCAATGCTGCGTTTGGTGGTCCCTATGTAGACTTGTCCACAGCTGCATGGTATACGGTAGACTCCTCCAGATGTGAGAGGATCCCTCTTATCCTTTGCTGAACATAGCATTTCTTGGATTTTCTTAGTGGGTCTATAGATAGTTTGTAGGTTGTATTTCTTCATCAGCTTCCCTATGCAGTCAGTGGTTACCTTGATATATGGCCAATCAAGGTGACCAATTGTAAAATTCATACTTGCCTCACACTGCCTCAAGCAGACAAGAGTTCTTTCTCCCATCCTGGAGATTATTCCACAGATATATAAACCCCACTGGCCTAGTTTCCAACAGACCTTCCAACCTCTGAGGATGCCTGCCATAGATGTGGGTGAAACGTCAGTAGAGAGTGCTTCTGGAACATGGCCATACAACCCAGAAAACTCACAGCAACCCTACAATCTATGCTATTCGTACTTACTTGGGTGTGAGCTCTATTGAACCCATGAAGGTTATTTCTTAGTATGCATTATTCTTGTCACAGTCTTCATATATTACACAGCTAATGGGTGGAAAATGTAATTTGCCCATCTTCTACTAGTATTTGCAATCAGACAAAATTAATAACAACCTGCTTGCCAATATTGTGCCCATTTCCTTAAAAAAATAGGAAGTCCCTCATACATTTACTTTGCACTACAACATTGATCATGTTCATCAATATATTCTTTCTGGGAAAATATTTCTAAACATTGTGAAGGTTTTCTCTGACAGAAGTGGGAAGTGGAGGATGGTGATATATGATGTCATTGTAAACAAACACAGAGAAATCACAGCATTTGATCCTGCAGTCGCTGGCTTCACTATATCCTCTACTTCGTTGTTAGTGATGGAACTGATTTTCATCCATCAAATATAGAATGCATGCTGTAGTACTACGCTCATTATGGGCTGTGTAATAATCCCTTTTGAGAGCTCTGATATAAAATACCACAAATAAACAAACAGAAAAAGGATAGCTCTGTGTTGCTGGAAAGGTGATAGAGAACTCCATTTGCTGCTGCTAAGCCATGGAATAACCCCAAAGCTGATGTTCAGTTAGGTTCATCATGAGGCTTGGTTTATCATCCCTTTAGTTGTCTCATCACCCATTTCATTGTTAACAGTTTTCCAGAAACCAAGCAAGCTGTTTTGATTCTTCAGATGGAAAGGGGATGCTCCCAAGCCAGTATATTAATGATCCAGGTCATTTCTCCAGTTCAAATGTCAAGAAACAGTCCAACAGGTCAACCAGTTGTGCAGGCTAGAGAATCCCATTGAGGCACCAGGAATCCTCCTAGGTTCATAATCTTCCAAATGCAAAGAAATATAAGTATGACCCATGTAGCCAGTGGGGATATGTTGCCATCCCCCATCCCATGGTTACCTGAAACTGTGGATAATAGCAAACCCTAGATTTTGACTAGACTTGGGCAGGAAACATATAATAGAATTGCACTGGAGGATCTACAGAGGCCAACAAATACTTGTGGGTGAATATTTTCATTTGGAACATAAATAAGAGAACCATTGATATTGAATCCACAATACCTACTAAATAGTCATCTCTGCATGATGGAGTATGCTTAATGTCCATCATCACCATCTATCTGTCTACCTGTACAAATGACACTGACTGTACATAAAGCCTGAGGTATCGAAACAGAATCAGTTATGATGGGCCCACAGTTGCTGTGATAGCTTTCACGTTTAGCTGGATATGGTTTGGTGTTTAATTAAAATTACAGTTCCATCACACTGGTACACTTAACTAATCCAGAATGATGCTAGAGGTTGTTTCTGGTCAAATGAAATAGGAAAACTGATGGGTAGCAGGATGGTTGGTCTTCTGTTGGTATATCAAATTCAGCAAATTCAGCTTGAAGAACTGATTCTCCAGCTAAAAAACCCCCCACTGAACTACCTAAACAGAGGAAATTATTCACATTGAACTAGAATCTTCTTATTCCCACAATCAAGGAATTTTTGTTCATATCTGATGTCCGGATATGGAAAAATAGTACTTCATAACAATCGTGCTGGCATGATATATGTCAGCCATAGCTTCCTTGTTCTCTTAGTTTATGTTATTTTTAACATTGTGTTAAATCCAGGGAGTGAAGTATTTATAATCTGTTTTTGTACCTTCATGCTGCAGCAGGAGTTTTTATATATAAGCCATACTGACTTTTTAATAGAAAAAAAAAACCAAGAACATTGGATTGCTTAAAGAGAATCTTGCATGTATTTATGATGGTTATGGCAAATGCAACTAAAGAACAAAGATTATCATCACCAGAAAATCTGTGAGATATATAGACCAGTGCTGAATTATATTATAAGCATAAGTAATGGAAATTACATTTAAAAAATCTATTTTATTATACTTTATAGTACAATGTTTAGTAATTGAAAATATACAGTATATAGTACTATATATACTGTATATTATAACCTAGTTGCAGCACAATATTTCAAAATCTCACATGGCTCTATATTCATATTCTCCCTTAATTTCTGTTGCACCTAATGTTTATTAAAGAACACTAAAATGCATTTCTTTTTGTCCATTATGTACCCAATGCTGATGAATGTAACTGAGTGATCCCCATATTACGAGAGAAAAAGAAAAATCATTATCCATTTGCTACTTACAATTCATCATTTTATAAATCACTATTATGTCTTCTTCTGAGTCATCATTTTTCAAAACAGGGAAAATAGATGATCATATGCATTGGTCTTTGGGACCATAACAGGAAAACTGGTAGAATCCTATTAGTATTGTTACTCCCACAGGAAGAATGGGATTAGAGGGATGTAGTGGTTTGAGTGTTGGACTATGACTCTGTGAGACCAGGGTTCAAATCCTTAGTAAACCATGAAAATGCACTGGATGGCCTTTGGCAAATCATGCTGTCTCAGCCATAGAAGGTGGCAATGGAAAAACCTCACTGAAAAAATCTTGCTAAGTAAAACTGGATAGTATCTCTGTAACACCAATACATAGCTCAGTTAGCTCAGTCTTGGCTTGCAGCAGGATATCTGCAGCAAACAATGCAATAAATCTTGAGCTGGGAGAATGTATTCTGATGTAGCAAGTCTACTGTAGGCATATGTGTCTGCCTACCACTGATTAAGTAGCAGCTACTTTTGAGAATCCCTTACTGAGCATGCAGGAAAGAGCCTGCTTCACCTGCTACTCCCAGCATGATAGACAGACAGACAGACAGATTATAGATTTAATGATAAAAAGGTAAAGGTTTCCCCTGACGTTAAGTCCAGTCATGTCTGACTCTGAGGGTTGGTGCTCATCTCCATTTCTAAGCCGGCGTTGTCGGCGTTGTCCGTAGACACCTCCAAGGTCATGTGGCTGGTATGACTGCATGGAGCCCCGTTACCTTCCCGCCAGAGTGGTACCTATTGATCTCACACTGGCATGTTTTCGAACTGCTAGGTTGGCAGGAGCTGGAGCTATCAGCGGCCGCTCCCGCCGCTCCTGGGGTTTGAACCTCGGACCTTTCGGTCTCCAGCTCAGTGCTTTAACGCACTTCGCCACTGGGGCTCCTAATGATAATGATAATGATAGGTAGATAGATTTGTAAGTTTGGCCACCCAAATAGAAATCATAAAACAGAGGCTTGTAAAAGGGGGAAAGAAAATGTTTCATGAAGTTCGACTACAGCCATTGCTATTTTTGCATTTCCATTCAGATGTGCCAGTAATTCTTTTTGAGGAGAGCAGCTCTCAGATGTCTCCAGAATGTTCACAATGTCTTTATTTACTGATGCATTGTTTACCAGACCCTATACTTTTATTTCACATGTGTAGTTTGGGGGGGGGGGGGGGGAGTTTGCTGCAATATGCTGAACTATGGTTCTTTTATATAGTGTAAGAACTTACCTCTTTCCCCATGCTGTTTTTGCCTGAGAACCCATTAATAGAAGCATCGAGAGGATGGGACATAATAGGGTAATTATAGCAATAGTTTCACTTAAGGGGCCGGGATCACAGAAGCCACAAAACTGTTGGGACATATATTGCTGCCAGGCTATACATTTTTCATACTGACTTAGGGCATCGCTCTTAGTTTCTTTGTAGCTGAAGAGTGGGGAAGAAATTATCTAAACAAAATAATAATATTATAATAATTATAGTCTCAGCATCAGCTTTGCTGGGCTAGGACCAACGTTTTAGGAAAAGATCTGGATGGCCACCTACTCCCAATTCCTGGCTGAGGCCAATGCAGCACCCTCTGGCACACACAAACCCCTTTAGTCAAATATCTTTTTCTCTGCTCCCCATCCCCTACCATCTGCTTCCTGCAGTGCCAGGCTCGCTCAGTGTAATGATAGGGATGTAACATTTTGGAACAGTTGCTTTAGAAATGTTCCCTTTACACATGTATTCTTGTGCTCTGCTGTAACAGGACCTCACACTGACTGCTTTTGCTCATGCTTTGCACTTTTCTTGCTTCTGTTGCAAACAAATCGTATAAAACATTACCTGTAGCAATACTTGGAAAAAGGTTTCAGCTCTGAAATTTTACAGAATAAAATTATGAGAATGTGTTTTGCTTGGGCATTTTTGAAGACTCT
This sequence comes from Anolis carolinensis, assembly GCF_035594765.1. Lineage (NCBI taxonomy): Eukaryota > Metazoa > Chordata > Lepidosauria > Squamata > Anolidae > Anolis > Anolis carolinensis. The sequence continues at coordinate 143,308,975 of NC_085842.1, read as the reverse complement.
TTAATTGGCTACAGCCTGGCAGGTAGTTTCTATCATTTACTCCATCCATTGCTTCACTTCTTGCTTTACCTGGTAGGCCACGCAGTTCCCGCTGCCTAATTAATTTTTCTATGGCCTGAATCCTGTTCTCCCAGCTCCCAAATAGTGTAGTAGTGGAATTAATGCTAGTGTTGAGTTACTATGTAACATTTTTTTCCAAGACGCCTACACTAGCCAGGTACCTGTTCACGGGGGGCATTTTAGCCCTGTTTTACTGTTTTGTTTGGTAGCTTGGACGGGGCCTGCCATGTGCCATAAATGGCCCTGCCCACAGTGGAGGAGAAGTGCCAAAAGGCACATCCTTCCACTACAGGGAGGAAAGTGTGTTTTGGATAGCTCTGACAGCTACCCACACTTTTATCCCCCTTTTCCCTGTATGATGGGTGAAAGGCTGGCGGGATAGTGCGTGTTGCTGTGCGTTGCCACCCTTTCTCCCATCTGATGGGGACAGGGAGAGGGTGCCAGCACTACAGCCTTACTTCTTTTTTTTGCCTCAGTAGCAGGACCTAGCAGTCTCTCTTAGCTTGGCGGTTTTTAATTACTAAGTTTTTTTTTGGCCCAGTGTCCTGAATATTCCTTGTCTGTGGACAGCTCAACCTCAGGTGAGTTAATTATCTCTCTCCCCTCTTTTCCCTCTCACGAACAATGGCTTCCAAATACAGGGTTTATGGGGCAACCTGCCACACATAGATGGCTGTGCTAATTTTTTTCAGGGCCCCTCAGAGAAGACCAGCCCTGCCATTTCCATCTTACCTCCCTCAGGCCCAAAGAAATATGAGTTGGCCTGAAGGCGCTCTTGCCTAGCAAGCTCTAATGGTGCCATCTGGCCCAAGAGGTGCTTTCCTGTTTAACAGCTCACCACTTCTGCTGGTCTAGAGCCCTTACCAGCCCCCACAGCAACAATGGCCCACATGTTTATGGGGCAGAACCTAGGAGCTACACCCTCCTCACCAGTCTGATCACTGGGCAAGGGAGTCAATGATGACAGGAAAGCCTCTCAGAAAGCTAAAAGGGGAAACAGGACAACGGCATTGATTAAATAAATGTATATGTATTGGTATCACATAAGTCTACAGTTTTTTGTCTCTCTGACTTCTTTTTCTTACACTTCCTAACCTTTCATCACACAAATAGAATCATTGGAACACAAAGAGTAGAGGCTCTGCTTCCAATAAGGCAGTGTGGTTCAGCCTTACCCGCGGGCCAATCAAACTTTAGTATAGGAATGTGAGGGCCAGAGACATTCCAGAAAGAAACTGTTTCTTAAAAACTTAAAGCAGTAAGAAAGGTAAAATATTTTTTCCAAATATTACATTAAAATATTTTTTTCCAGTAAGAAGAGCAAGGGCCAACAAAAATGAATTGGTGGGCCGCATGCAGCCCATGAGCCACAGGTTGGACCACATTGCGATAAGGAAATGCACACTGTCAACAATTATTGTCCCTAGCTGTTAATTTTCTCCTATGAATTTGTTACAATATTTTGCTTCCATAACATCGCAAGCAATAATTTCTCTCATGAATACAGACATACCAACTTTTCTACAATTTGTAATTTTTCTCCTTCTACAAAATTAACAGGAGATTTGAAAGTTGAGGTGTGTGATCAGAAAATTAGTGCTAAATTCTAGTCTGAGCAGAGAAGAAAATATTTGAGTGAAAATTATTGCATAAGAGTTTGGATGAGAAATTGAACCTTGATTTTTGTGAAATTTAAACCAATTCTAGCAATTAATTGTACAACTACAAATAGGAATACAAATAATAATAATTTTTTTTCTATCCCGCTTCCATCTCTCCAAAGAGACTCGGGGCAGCTAACATGGGGCCAAGCCCAAAACAGAAACAGAATGTGACAAGTTAAAACCAGTATAAATAACTAAAAACTAAAAACAGTATCAAAAAACAATCAAATAAAATGTACAAAATTAAAACACAAAATACAAAATAACACCATAGTGACCAGGTAAAAGATAAACTTCCCAAAAGAGAGCAAAGGCCCGGTTTGGAAAAAATAACTTTGAACTACAACTCCTAGAAGCCACTGGGCTATACTGGTTGGGAGATTCTGGGAGTTGAAGACCAAAAACGTGTACAGGACTTTCGAAAACCAGGAGCTAGCGCTGTATCCCTGCCAATCAGTCCACACGAGTATACTTCTTTATTCAATAAAGGGTTGTTTTTCTCATTCAGCCTTGATGAATATGCTTCTCATAGCCTGATAATGTTTAGAGGATGAAAATATAAGTATTTTTAAGATGAGAGGGGGGAACTAAAACACCTCAAAGAATAAAAATTTAAATGGAAAGAAGTGCTTGAAAGATTCTTCACAATCTTAGAAAAAAACACCTGAAAATATTTACCCTGCTTGTGTGTGTATACGAGAGAGAAAAATCCTGTAGGACTTGTTCTTAAACAGAAACCTAAGTTCACCTTTGCACCACCCACCCTTAAAGCAGCATTTACACGAAGTCATGGTTGTACTTTAACGCTGCATTAACAAAGGGCCTTTTTAGTCATCAAATTCCAGTCATGTTTGGTCTCCCTGGTTATTGGTAACTTCACCATCCAACTTCCTTCTCTAGTTTCAAGGTCTTGTTGATTGTTGATTGTGTTTGGATTTCCAGTATTCAAAGAGCTAAAAAGGAGAGGAAGGGCACAAATCTAACTACTAACATTCATTGAAATCTTAGAAGAGATTTCCCAGACTTCTCCTCTTCCTTTGGTTCTGCACAATCTAAGAAACAGGACCTTCTGAAAATTGAGCTGTCTCAATTATGGTGAATACATTACTTCCATGTCATAATGTTTTTCTAAGTACTTCTGAAGTCATATTTCTACTGCCATGGAAGGGAGGGGAGGGAGATAAATTTCTGGTGGAATCATAGAATTGAAAGAGATCGAAAGGACCATCCAATCTAAACCCATTCTGCAATACAGGAGTACAAAATCATAGCAGTTGATAGCTACCCAGTTTCTGTTTATAAACCTTCACAGAAGGTGACTCCTACACACTCTGAAGCAGCATATTCCACTGCCAAATACCTCTTAACATCAAGAAGTTATTCCCAATGTTTAGGTGGAATCTCTTTTTTATAGTTTGAATCTATTGCTCCAAGTCCTAAACTGTACTTAAACCAGGTGAAATAATCTGGGTGCAGTTTAGAGCAGTCTGCTCTGGAGCTGCCCAGAATATATCATGGGAGCACTCTGAAACTGATTTGTAGTCCAAATGGTTGGCCAGGTAGACAACCCAAAGGCACTGGTGCCCTGTACCCCTGGGGGCTGTTTCGCTGTTCAGAAGCAGCTTGATGGCAGAGCCTTGTTGGTGATGCTGCTTCTGGTTGCTTCACAATAGGTCCCCCAGCCGCGTGATCACAAGAAGTGATAATGTCAGCAAGATTCTGCTGGTGGACTGCATCTGGATGGCAAAACAGCAGCTGGTCTTTTTAACATTTGGATATTGAACTGCCCAGGATTCAGCCAGATCTACGAATTCTCATTTTAAAAATACCAAGCGTTATTCCATAGTTTCCTGGGAGCTCTTATTGTGGATTTGTTTCATGTCAGGAGTGACTTGAAAAACTGCAAGTCACTTCTGGTGTGAGAGAATTGGCTGTCTGCAAGGATGTTGCCCAGGGGACACCCAAATGTTTGATGTTTTACCATCCTTGTATGAGGCTTTTCTCATGTCCCCATACAGAGCTGGAGCGGACAGAGGGAACTCACCCACGCTTTCCCCAGGTTGGATTCAAACTGGCAACCTTCAGATCAGCAACCCAACCTTCAAGTCAGCACTCTGCCAGCACAAGGGTTTAACCCATTGCGGCACCGGAGGTTCCATTTGTTGTGGATGAAAAGCCGTAAGAAGCACTTCTGCTATGGAACTGGTTGCAGTGGGTCAAGGGGAGTATGGGCTCCCCCCCCCCCCACACCTTTGTGTAAATGTCAGTCTCTGGAGCAGCAAGAAAAGCATGTGCTTTGTTTTCAATATGAAATCCTTTCAACTTATTAAGCATGGCTATCCTGCCACCTGTCCTTTTCATCTCCAGACTAAACACAGACAACTTGCTAAGCCGTTCCTCATAGGGAGTAATGGTACAAGAGAAAAGTGCTATCCTTTCTTCCTTTTGCCTTTTGAAACCCCTTATATGTGCACATGATTAGTCTTGAAATCAAGTTTGTGCACTTCTTTTTAAAATGCACTGATTTTTAATAGTTTTATTTTGGCCTTGGTGCTGAAACTTTTGACAAATTCGTATATCAGTCTAGACTTGATCAGATTCACAGGTTACAAACACTGTAAGAAAACACAATGTAAAACATGAATTCTCTCACAAAGATCTTCTCTTAGGACCTCATCATATGGAAGTCTTCCTCTGTTTCTACACACTTTAAAGACAGAATCCTAGGGAGCCCATCAAATGATGCAGGATTGCTTTTGGTAATTGCTCATGGGACTTCATCTCCACAGCCATGTAAAAATGGGAGGATTTCACATATTAGAAAATGTGTCCCCCCCCTTTTCCTTTTTAACATCATAGAAATCTTTTTTGCATTAGATAACAATGGAAGACGATGAAGATGTAAGATGTCAAAAATACCTGCTCAATAGCCACTCTTGCACCCTTTCACCATTCCTCATATATTTGCAATAAAATTATATGAAAGAAAGAAAGAAAAAGGATGCCAGTCAACTTGAGAGTAGGGATTTAAAGGGGATGATGGAAATAATTGTTTTTGAAAGTGTGCTGGTATTATGGGAAATGAAGCAGATGATGAGCTTAGAAATGGGAGGAGGTGATCCTGGGCGCGAGTAAATTCTCTGTCTTCTTTAAAAACAAAACACTCAAAATATTGTTTGCTCAAATTTGGCTGATGCACTGATGATGGAAGAATGAGTTCTTAGGTTACTGAGTTGGCCCAAATTGCCAAATTAGTAAAGATTCTAAAAGACAATCCAAGTGAAGATTTTCTGAAAGATTTTCTTATAGATTTCTTATAGATTTTTAGACCAATAAGAAATCCAATGATGTGATAATCTGTAGTTATGTTTATTTATAGGATTACTTAACTGGATCTCTAATGGTGGTATACTATGCATACACACACCCACACACACACACACACACTTTTTATTATAGTTAGGATTGAGGCATCAGAACCCTACTGTGTTTTAACTATGTGTCTTTTTTCTCTTCTTTCTGTCGCTTCTTTCGCTGAATGTATATCCTTATTTTTTGTGAATTAGATTGTTAGTATTAAAAATCAACCAATAAAAAGACCACAATCCTTGTTTTTTCAGAAGATAAATAAGAATTCTGGGTGAGTCTTTAAGCCTTTGTTCCTTTGTATTTATGAAATATCCTTGAAAATAGGCTAATTGCACTACTGGAGATCCCTGATCAGATCTCTTATTATCTTATTTATTGAGGAAAAGAAAGAACTGTACCTGTCCCTTCCATCTTCCAGGTTTGGATAAAGAATGCAACACAGAGGTGGTGATGGTTAATGGCTAATGTTCCCATTGTGCCATTTCTCCATACTGTGAAATCCTGAGAGCTTTTCCACACAGCTATATAACCCAGAATATCAACACAGATAATCCACAATATTATTATTATTATTATTAAACTTTATTTGTACCCCGCTAGCATCTCCCGAAGGACTCGATGCGGCTTACAAAGGCCAAGGCCTCAACACACAATATAACAATACAAAACAAAAAGCAAATTAAAAACAATTAAAACAATATAAACGACAAGCAATAACAATACACTAAAACACAATAGAACTGGGCAGATAACTGCTTTGAACTGGGTTATCTGAATCCACACTGCCATATATTCCAGTTCAAAGCAGTAAATATGGGATTTTATTCAGCTGTATGGAAGGGGCTTGAGATTGGTGAGCCACTAATTCTGGCAGAGAAAGCTAAATGCCATATTAAACTACATCTCCCATGATATCACAGCAGCAAATCAAGACAATTAAAATGGTGCTAAACTGCATTATTTCTGTAGTTTAGATGCACCCTTTCACTGCAATAGTGCAATGCTATGAAATCCTGGCAGTTGGAGTTTGGTGAGGGACCTGCAATCTTTGGCAGATAAGGCTAAAAACCTTGTGAAACTACTAATCTCAGGATTCCATAGCAGTTCAAGTGGTGTCAAACTGCATTTGTTCTACAGTGTAGATGTGCATAAAATAGGTTGCCAGTCCCCAAGCATTATTTCTTTATATGTCAACAATGTTACACTGCTTTGCTTAAAATTTTTGGTTTCTAACATTTCCATAGTCTCACAAAAGCCATCCAAACCCCACTTTGAAGCCAGCTTAATTCAGAACAACTCACAATGTTCAGAGTACTGGGTGTATACAGTGATTCCCCATTTACAAAAGAAAGCCTTTGTTATTGTCAGCTCTATTCTGCCTTGACTTGAATCCACGAGACAGGTAAACCTGTCATAAAAATCTGTCTCACGTAGCAGGGTTGCCGGTTCCACCAAGAGAAGGGGAGGGGGGCTGCATATATGAATTCAAATTTTTGTACACATTGAGTGGAAGGATTTGAAGTAGAATTATCAGGCAATGGTGACTATAAAATCTTGAAGCTTATTTACTAGCTAAGGGCCCAGTTCCCAAAGATGAGAAAGCAATGACTGGGTTTTCAATATGTTTAGTTCTAATTAAACTTTATTATAAAGAATCTGCACCCTTCATTGGATTATGCATTTGTGTGTAAGTTGTTTCCAGGATTTCTGGACTTGTAGTTTGATTAGAGACCATTAGAGAAGTTCCCTAAAGGTTCTAAAGTGCCCTCAATTGAAAAGCCTGATTTTAAAGGATGTTGCTAAGGCAGTGTAATAATAGCAAAGCGCAATGGTCCTAAACTTTGGTCCCCCAGGTTTCTAGACTTCCAATTCCCAGAAGACCTAGACAGTTTTAAAAAAAATTAGACCCCAAAGTTATTTATTTCCTTTATTTAGTTCCAGACAGGACTTTCAGATAAGACTTCAATGCACATCCAATTGGATTTAAAAAACCTAATTGGACCTACATTACAGCTCACACACATTCCAGAAAGATCAGGCTTTTCTGGGGGGTGGGGGTGTCCAGATACCCTGCCAGACCATCTCGCAGGGCACCTGGACAGAAACGAAAACGCACAGAAAAGCTTTAAAAAGAAAAAAAAATAACTTATTTGACTGGCATTTCCCTGCTGCCGGCCCTCTTCTGGCACGTAGAAATGATGCACCAGGAGAAGGAGAGGTAGATGTGATTTTTCTCCTCCCCCCTTCTCCTGGCACATCATTTCTATGTGCCAGGAGAGGGCCGGCAGTAGGGAAATGCCAGACAGGTAAGTTATTTTTTCATTTTAAGGCTTTTTAAAGGTCTTTCGGAGAGGGTGGGGGCTGTCTTGGGTATTTTGGGTTCCAGCAGCCCAAAACCCCAGAGAAAGTTGTGTGGATTGGGACTGGAAGTTGTGCGACACGATCCCCGAGCCCAATCCACACTGTGCCCATAGCTGGAAAGACCTGGATCTTTCCAGTTGTCAAATTACTTCAGCACAAAGCAGGGCTCTCCTGCTTTGTGCCGAAGCAATTTGTTTTTACTTGAGACGTTGTTTGGACACCTCAAGTAAAAACGTGGGATGGCACGCATTTTCTACCCTTTGTGAATGCACTCTTGGAATGTTGCCTCACCACACTTGGGTTAGTTACAGGATTTTTTCCTCTCTTATGCTCCAAGCCAGGCTCATCCTTCCAACACCCATTGAGATAACTGTCACCTTAACCACTCCTTTATCTCTCTGGACTGACACCCATTGTATTAAGCAGAGCTGGAATATTAAGACCCATTTCAGCCTATAATTGCATTCCTCATTGTATTGCATCCCTCTCAGAGGTGGATCAATAAATGGACACATTCTGAAGATACTCTGAAGATGTGAGCTACAGATGCAGGTGAAATGTCACAAGGAAAATGGCCATACAGCCTGGAAACCACACAACACCCCAAATGGACACACTCTTCAAAACAGCCCAATGACATTTTATTAATTTTTCCTGCCACAATGAAGACCAATCAGCGATGATGTCAGATGGAGCCCTGTGTTGTAGCTCAGCCTCCATCTGAGCTGTCAGGTAAGCTGAGGTTGGTCCCATTCAACCTGTGGTTATCCCTGCACCTGCCTTGTCAGAGGTGCAGCCAGAGTTTGTTCCCCCACCTGCCTTTCCAGAGGACTCTGGCTTTGGGCCTGAGATACAGCCAGAGTTTGTCCCAGTGGATTCTGGGACCAGAGACAGAATGGTTGCAAGCAGGCAGTTTGAACCACATTCCTCACAGTGGTCAAGGTCGGATCTCCAGGTGTCAGATGGACATTTTAGTTTGGATGTAGGAACTGATAAAGTGGGGAGGGATAATGAGCTTGACAGGAGGAGAGTGATAACTCAGTTGAGAAAATAAAAGGAGTGTATTAGGAGGAGTAGGCGTCTGCTTTTGAAACGAAATAATGAGCAACCTTCTCATGGTATGGGACCTTGAATTTCCCATAAGAAGTCTTGCTTTCTCTGACACAGCCAGAGGTGGTAACATTGCTAATTCAAGAAGGAAGATCTTTGCTTCATATGGCCTTGTATCTTGTTTTAAGTTCCAGCCTTGCTTGTTTTTGTGTTTCCAGTTGATTTTGCAGTTTGGATTTGTGTTCCAGCCTTTGTTGTGTGGCCAGCTTGGAATCTGTACCTTGAATTAAATTTGGAGTCTTGTTCCTGCATTCCGGTGTACTTTTCCATGTTTCCAGTTTGATTCATGCCTTGGATTAATCCTTGAAACTCTTGTTTGGACTATTAGCAATATTTTTTGTGGGACTCACTTTGATATCCAGTTTGGACTATGTTCTTTGAGTGATTTTTATAGACTCTTGCTTCAAGTTCATCAAGTACTTTGTTCTTGTGGATCTAAACCCATTTTATTGACTCTGAACTTTAATGTGCTATTACTTGCATATCATCTTCAGTAAACAGCTTGCTTGCTTATACTCTGGGGCTCCAGTGTGGTTTTGAGGTGCCTACGCAGACTATGGGTGCAACACCCTGGAAACACTCAGGAAACAGATCCTAGCTGGACACTTTCTGAACCAACTGGAAGTTAGCCTGGGAGTCTTGAATAACTGTCTAAGTGCTATGAATATTTCTGTATGTTTGTACTGAGATATGTTCTTTGGAGTGCTGTTGCCGACATCCTCTTTGGCCACTGAGAATAAAACCTCTGATTTTGCCTTCAGTCCACCAGTGTCTTTTAGTTCTTTAAAAATCATCAACTAGCAAGTGTAGACTTTAAATATTTGCTTCTACATTAGGTGTAAAGAGCCAAGACTGCCCCTGATTCTTCTTCCCATTTCTTATAACTAGTTATATCCAGTAGCACAATAACTTTCCAGTGTGCATCATTTTGCTTTTGCCTTGCTTTAAAGAGCAATCTACCTGGCACAGTATCTATGATTTTTTTAAAACTGTCATTAGTTATTCAGTTTCAAAGTATTGCAATTGTTCTCCCCAAACCAGAACGTATCTGAAAGTGTAAGGAAGCTTTACCTGGTCCCTGTGGATTCTCAAATGGGGTGGCTGATTTGATACAGATCGCTTCATTCCCATGTCATGATGGAAGATAAGCTTTTTCTTCACTAAAAGGCTCTTTCATACAATTCCTAATTGATTTCCTTTTTTTCTTCAGAATTCAACTTGGCAAAGATCAAACACATTGAATTTATTATCTATGGGGGAAAACACATTTTGTAGGGGATAGAATGTGGATTAAAAAAACAAAAAAAAACAAACCAAGGGCACAGACACATCAACCATTTGAAAGCAGCTTGAGAGTGTAGTATTAACATAACACATGCCATGAATGTGTGCTGCAGTGTGCTTTCCATCATTTAAACCAGGTTAAGCAAAGTTGGAGGATACTTTGGAAAAGAGCCCTCAGAGCACATCAGTGCCTTCCAGTGCATGGCAAAAGTGACTCTGCAGTATGCGAATCAATGTGCAGGCACCCTTGCTGTGAACTGAGGCATGATATCAGGGTTGAGGTTTAAACAAACAACAGGGAGATAAGACAAATTCAAGAGTTCCCTAACAAAGAATAGTAATGCTGTTATTCTGGCTGAATAGTAATCCAGCCAGAATAACAGAAGTACAGAACACAAATCCACAAGGGTGAGCCAATGCTGAGTTCCAAAGTCCAATTAGCCAAATTCAAGCCAGAGAAGCAAGAGAGTCAAGTAAGGACAAAAGAATACCAAGATCACAGTCCAGTATCAGAAATGCCAGTGGTCCAAGAAGCAGCAGAGTCAGGATTCAAGCCAAGAATTAATACCACAAAGTCAGAAATACAATTTGTCAGGGTCCAGAAGTCAAAAGCCAGGAGTTCTTGAAGACAAACCATGGGACAGCAAAACCAGGCTCCAGAGCAAGAATACAACATCTGCTTCTTAGACCCACTCCACAGAGGGCCTTTTATTAAGTTCTCAACTGGTTGTTGTTTCATCAACCTTTAACAGCTAACCTCTCGGGCCGGTGATGGATTCCTTGTTCCAGAGAAGGCGATATCGTTAACTCTTCAATAGCTTGCTCCAAATGCTGGACGTGACTGTAGCTGAGCTAAGCCAGAGTGCTGGGAGTTGCTGGCCATGACAACCCTAAACACCCCGCTGATTCACATATTCACATTCTGGTCATGAGAGCTGAAAAAAACCCTGCATTCTCCTTGGTTATTCAGAATTTATTCTCTGCCTAGCAGCTTTCTTCACTTTTCAGCTTTCATTAAACTAACATTAAGCATTGACATAACCCAGCATAGTGGAAAGAACCATAAGGGAGGAGTGGAGAGTATGCTATCAGTGGGCCAAAATGTACCTTTGACTGAATTTGATCTGTCTTGCTATCAAGAAACGAAGGTACAGATCAGCCTGTCTGGTTGCTAGTCAATCTGTACCACCTGACAGCCCTTCCACACAGCCATATAACCCAGAATATCAAGACAGATAATCCACAATATCTGCTTCAAACTGGTCCTCAGACCTTTAATAATTTTAGTCGCCCTCCTCTGGACACCATCCAGCTTGTCAATATTTCTTTTGAACTGTGGTGCCCAGGTGAGGTCTAACCAGAGTAGAATACAAAGGCACCATGACTTCCCTTGATCCAGATGCTATACTCCTTTTGATGCAGCTCGAAATCCCATTGGGTTTTTCAACTGCTGCATCACACTGTTGGCTCATTTTCAACTTCTTGCCCACAAAAACTCCAAGATCTTTCTCACATGGACTGCTGTTGAGCCAGGCATCACGCATTCTGTATCTTTGCATTTCATTGTTTCTGCCAAAGTGAAATATCCTACATTTGTCCTTGTTCATTTTGTTAGTTTTTGCCCAGCTCTCTAATCTGTTACGGTCATTTTGAATTCTGATCCTGTCCTCTGGAGTATCAGCTATCCTTCCTAATTTAGTGTCATCTGAAAACTTGATAAGCATGCTCTCTAAACCTTTATCCAAGTCATTAATAAAGATGTTAAACAGTACTGGGCCCAGGATCAAACCCTGTGGCACCCCACTAGCCACTTTTCAGCATGAAGAGGAACCATTGGTGAGCACCCTTTGGATTTGGTCACTTGACCAATTACAGATCCACCTAATAGCAGTATTGCCTAGCCTACATGTCACTAGTTTTCTTGGAAGAAGGTCATCGGAGACTTTGTCGAAGGTCTTACTGAAATCAAGATATGCTACATCCACAGCATTCTCTGCATCTGCCAAGCTTGTAAGTCTTATCAAAAAAATAGATTAGTATGGCGATCTGTGGAATTCTGGAGCTCTCTCTTTGAGAATTCTAAATGCCCTTCCCCAAACTGCAAATCTCACTAGAACTAACGAAGTATTTTTGGTGCTTGCCCAAGAACATTGGCCCCCAAAACCTACCAGTGTCTAAGTTTAAGCAACCTTCTGAGTCCTTAATTCAGGAATTGGGGAGTTTAAAAAAATCAGAATACTTTAATTTTTGAATAAAACAATCAAGAACCAGAGTCAAATAAAATCAATTTTCCTACCATGAAATTAAGGACAAGGTGGAACGTCTAGACTGGAAGGCCATCGGCTAATGTCATGAAATGCACTTTCAAAAGCATTCCTTCTGGTAGAGAAGGAAAGTGTGGCTTTCTAAAGCCCCTATCAAACTATACTATATTGTAATGGCAGTATTTCCATTTAACTGCCACAATACCATGATAAACAATCAGACAGAGTTTGGAGAAGGTTTTTTTTTTAAACAATTCCCAGAATCTCCTAAAAGGTATGGTGACTGGAAGATTTTGGAAGCTGGATTCCAAAAAGTTATTTTCCCAAGTTGTACATTCATGCTGGGAGAATATATAATGTTGTAAAACTTTGCCATTTTTTTTGCCTTATAATCAAAAGTTTAATGGCTTATTTCCTGCCCCTGGGGCTGTGAATGATGGAGATAAATATAGTGGAGGCGGTATGATCTTTGCATGAATAACCAGTTTGTGAGAACAGCGGCAGCAGTAGCAATAACAACATTATGAGATAAAAGAAGCTATAATAAGATGGCACAGGGATAACAATAATCAGATTTAGGCAATGACATGTTATTCAGGGAAACTGAGACTTCTTTCCTGGTTAACATGGTAGAATTCTAACGTGATGTTAGAAAAATCTGCTGCAGGGGGCTACACTATATAATCCATTTTCCAATTCTGGGCCTACCAGGGAGTTTTAACTTGTATTTTTATGAGGGTCAGGCTACAGCACATCATGAAGTTGTTTTCATGATCATAATGAGCCAAAAAAAAAAAAAAAGCTGGAAGCTGAACAAATAGCCTCAAGTCAGTACACTGGGATCAACCTGTTTACTTGCTTCAGGGTTATAATGATACATCCAAGTTTTTATTTTTGTTTTGGCATCTGGGTCATTTGAAGTCATTTTCATATCATAGAGTTCGCTCAGCATAATTAACATAGTGTAATGTAAGCAATTTCTTAGAATAATCTGAAGCCAGCACAAGTGAGTCCAGGCACGTATTGCAGAGTTTATGTATTTGTAATCCCAGAGTCCTCCAGCCAGCATAACAGTGACCATGCTGGTTCAGGATATCAGTGATTTGCAGTCCAAAAAACAAAACAACAAACTTTCTGAATTCTGCCACATGACCCAATCATCTGTTCTGCACCATCTCCAACATGGGAGGGAACACAAATAACAAAGTGTGTGTGTGTGGGGGGGGGGGGGGGGGCAATATGGCCTATCAGTGCTGAGGGAGGGAAGAGTTGCAAGAGTAGCTCATCCAAACCCATTCCCACGCAAAGTTTCTAGGGAGCACATAAATGGGTTAGTGGTGATTTTTTTTCTTTATTCAATAAATATTTGCCCCAGAAAAACACAAAACACATAAACAAATATTTTAGGTATACACAAATACACAGTTACAGTACCTACTATACACTACCACTACACTACAACTAAACAGCTATTAAAAAATCTTCCCAACTTCCCACTCTCTATCTGATTATTAGTACACCTTATTATACTGCTTTCTTAAAAATGTAATTACACTTCTCCTTAAAACCAAACCACTACAGATTAAGAAATCACAAAGTTGATAAATGTCCCCACTGTTATTGTAAATATGTAATGAACAGGTCCCAATCTTTCTTAAAGGTGGTCAATAGTTTCTCCTTAATCAGCATAGTTATTTTTTTCTGATATGATAGTTCAGTCCACCAAACCCCTACTTGTAGGATTTCTGATGGGCTTTTTTCTCCAGTTTGTTCTAGTGAAGCCTCTCAGAGGAAGGTAGATAATGCTACCAGCAGGACATAATCAAGGCAGAGCTATTCAGCAAATAGCTCAGCTTTCATTCTTACAGAAATCAATACGCCCAATTCTCATGAATGGTATTGACATATAAAGGAATTTAGATGCATGCTTGCCAGCTCTCAAGTTCTGTCCTGAGATTTAATAATAATAATAAAAATAAAACTTTATTTATAACCCTCTTCCATCTCTGAGAGGACTCGGAGCGGTTCACATGGGGAACAAGCTCAATCAACAGATAAAACAATACGACAGCATATAAATTAAAACAATAACAGTAAAATAACATTTATAAAATTTAGTTTCTAGTTTACTCTTTGCACAATTACAGTAGAGTCTCACTTATCCAACATAAACGGGCCGGCAGAACGTTGGATAAGCGAATATGTTGGATAATAAGGAGAGATAAAGAAAAAGCCTATTAAACATCAAAATAGGTTATGATTTTACAAATTAAGCACCAAAACATCAAGTTATACAACAAATTTGACAGAAAAAAGTAGTTCATTACACATTAATGCTATGTAGTAATTACTGTAGTTACGAATTTAGCACCAAAATATCACGATGTTTTGAAAACATTGACTACAAAATGTGTTGGATAATCCAGAACGTTGGATAAGTGAGACTCTACTGTAATAAAATATATTGGCTTTCTGATAGTTTGATCCCTGTGCATTTTATAACTGTCAGAACCAGCCAACCTCCATAAAATGATTAGGGCCAACCTTCACACACATCTCAGGCTGGATCTACACTGCCATATAATGTAGTTTCAGAATTCAGATTAACTGCATTGAACTAGATAATATAATGCTACAATGCCATATAATCCAGCTCAATGCAGTTAATCTGCATTTTGAAATTGCATTATATCACAGTCAAGATCCGGCCTCATGGGCTTCATTCCCTTGCTTCACAACCGAATTTGTTACTGACATTTGGCTAATTCCACCCTACCCCCATTCCTATTCAAAACCAAGCTATACATGGAGCATGCAACTAGCTTTGAATTTCAGTCATGTTTCCTGGAAACTACTGAAAGTCCAATGATGATTTAAAAGAAGGCAAGCATTGAAGAATGACCTTGTTCTTAAAAGGGGTTGTTTATCTGTTATGCATGCAATTGGTGTCACACTTCAGCAACAGCAGCCTAAGGGCCACTTGCATGCCATGGCCTTTATGTTGCCCACCACTGGTGTACATGTACAGAAAGGCAAGGCAAATTGACACATGCCTTCCTGTGTAGTAATTGCTGCACATATTCTTGTTATGTACAAGCACAGCAACAGGCATATAAACAGGCATTACACAGGACAAATGGATTTCTCTGGCATCACTGATTCTTTCCTTGATGCTAACATACTGAACACCTGGACACATGGAACTGGAAACAATGGTTTACAAAGTATATCAGACAGAAAAAGTTTTTGAAATTTCTCAAAAATAAAATAATATATTTTCAAAATGGTATTTTCTTGATTTCGCCTAGTATTTGGGGCTCTTTATGTTCATGCTCCTCTCCTTTACTTCTAGACCACACCATTTCAGCACAGAACTTTTCTCTCACTCTCCTCCAGTTTGGTCTGCAGAGGCATAGGTTCTTGCCAGGTCCGTAGCCAGGAAAGGGGGGGGGGGGGCTGAGTCTAGGTGAGAGAGGATCTACCCTAGCAAACCTTTTGTATCGTTATCCCAATACTCCCATGCATATGGGATATATTGAGCATGGTGATCAGATCATGATATGAATACACATAGCAGTTTAAATAATAAATGTTATTTATTTACTTTCATTAACAAAATGTTTAGAATACTTTTTGGTCTGTGGTGCGACGGCATCCTCTTTGGCGCCTGGGCTGTCGCTGCACTTCCCTTCCTTTCCCGGCACCAAAGGCTGAAACTAGGGGCACCGAAAAGGAAAGAGTGCGCTGAGGGCCCAGGCGCGGACAAGGACGCCACCATGCCATGTACCAGTAAGGCCTTCTTGTGGACCACCCTGAGAATTTCGGGGGGGAGGGGGCTGAAGCCCCTCAAGCCCCCCCCCCCCCGGCTACATGCCTGGTTCTTGCAGTGCAATCCCTTGGATTTTGCCAGTTTTTATTTCCTTGACATCCAGAGGTTTCACTATTTTCTGGGGATAAGGGGCTGGGTCTTTGTAGCAATTTCATAGTTATGCATTAGGACACTTTCAAGGTTTTTTTCATAGTTTGCTGAGGTGGTCCTATGCTCTACAATTTCCCCCCCTGTATGATTCACACACACACACACATATATTGGAATGTATTCATTTATTGTTATATATCTGCTCCTGGGTGCCCCTGGTGGCACAGCGCTGAGCTGCTGAACTTGCGGACCAAAAGGTCCCAGGTTCAAATCCCGGGAGTGGAATGAGCGTCCGCTGTTAGCCTCAGCTCATGCCAACCTAGCATTTCGAAAACATGCCAATGTGAGTAGATCAATAGGTACCACTCCAGCAGGAAGGTATCGGCGCTCCATGCAGTCATGCCAGCCACATGAACTTGGAGGTGTCTATGGACAATGCCGGCTCTTCGGCTTAGAATGGAGATGAGCACCAACCCCCAGAGTCAGTCACGACTGGACTTAACGTCAGGGGAAAACCTTTACCTTATCTGCTCCTGAGACCCGAGGAGATATATAAAAGGTAAAGGTTTTCCCCTGACGTTAATTCCGATATATAACTGGTAAAAATATTTAAAACAATGCAAACATAAGACAACAGGTTAAAATACTCTTTGATAGTTTTTAAAAACACACTATTTATTTATTTATTCATTTACAGCATTTATATTCCGCCCTTCTCACCCCAAAGGGGACTCAGGGCGGATCACATTACACATATAGGCAAACATTCAATGCCTTTTTAACATAGAACAAAGACAAACAAACATAGGCTCCGAGCGGGCCTCGAACTCATGACCTCCTGGTCAGAGTGATTCATTGCAGTTAATTGCAGCTGGCTTGCTCTCCCGCCTGCGCCACAAAACATTAGAACAGATCAATTTCAAACTCCAATGGCGATGGGGGGATGATGACATTCTAGCTGCACACTGGAAGCTCAAAACAGACGGAACCAACCTACTGCCCTTTGGCAGGAAAATTCACAATCAGGGTTGTGAAATTATATTGTTATGGTCCAAAAGTGTCATTTCACTGGTGTACTGGTGCCCTTTAGTATTATAACTCTGTAATTTAAAATTGAGAGAGTGAGTTTTGATGGACACATTCATCTAGGAGAGGCAGCAATATCTTTTTCCTCAGAGCATAATTTCAATAAGGGCGGTGTGCCTCGTTTAGGAGGTCTCTCTCTCTCCCACTGTCCTCAGCTGCATATATATGACCTGTCACAAACCAGCATGCTATATTTGTGGTCCTTCAAAGTTAGAAGGAATAAAAATCTTATTGGCCCATCTTGACACATCAGCATTTCACTGACAATCAGACGCGCTTGAATTCTTTCTCACCTGTCACTCACTTTGCATTTGACTTTGATAGCAAAGAAACCTGAGCTGCCTGACAGTGTGGGGAGAGCTCACACCAGTAGGTAGCATGTTCTCTTCTCATGGGACCTAACCCTGTGGCCGTCTGAGCTTCATGCAAAATAAGCCATACAGGCTGCCAGAAGTGGATACCATTTTTTTTTATCCCAGGAACCCTCAGCTGAGGATAAAGCTTGCTTTCACAGATAACGTATATGGTGTCTAATGAGAATGCCACAGTGACATTGCCAGAGTGCTTAAAATTCTGCGCTCTCCCCCTCCCTTCCCCCCTCCCCCGCTCTTGTTCCTTGTTCTCCTATTGAAAGATAGTAGTTGGATTACCATACCCCCCCCCTTTGCCTGCCATCCCCTATTTGCAAGGCTTTGTTCTTTCTGCACAATTCCCATTTGCTATAATTTAAGGCTCATTCCTGCCACCTCTCTTTCTCGCTCACTCACTTTCAAGGAGTTGGGTTAATATATTTAGAGTTCCTGGTTAGAGATTTTGCTTCTTCTTTTAACAGCTACCATTGTTACTGCTTGTTATGGTGTGCACTATGAAAATCACGTTGCTATTTCCCTTTTCTTTTAAAAAGACACAGAAGACTGAAAGAACTGCATTTCATCTTGTTCATTCGCTTGTCCATAGACCCGTTTCCCTCCCTGTTCACTGTTTCAGGGTGGCAGAGGCAGAACGTCCTTCTTGCTACAAACAGAGATGGTTGCAGAAACCTGTGGAAGATTGGAATTGCCTAGCATTTTTTCTGCTTTAGAATTTCTAAAATAGGGATGGGTAACATGTATTCTGAGGATCAAATGCTGCCATTCAAGGGTTACACAATTTCCCATGATGGTGGATTCAAAAATTGACTTGGGGAGGGCACACAGGCCTTCTTTTATCAGCATACAAGTACTCCTAAAATCCTGTTCTCAATGTTGATGAATTATGGAGATGTGCATGACTGCTTTTTAAAAATGAATGTTTAGATATATATGCCTTTTCTGCACCAGAGACTACAAAGGTTGGGATCTAATCATAACTTAGACTGAGTGGTAGGAGGAACAGAACTTTAAAAAGTTACTGATTGGATTCACAGAATTTTCCAGCAGGCCTGGCAGGGGTGATTCTTGGGGCTATAGATCCAAAAGTAATTTTCTAAGTTCTAGATAGTGATATATATGGGCAGAGGCTATAAATAAGCACCTCTTAGAATATCTAATGTTGAACTGGAAATTTTCTTTTCCCCATATGCTAGGAACCAATACTAAATATGTCGTCGACGGCTTTCATGGCTGTAATCACTGGGTTGCTGTGAGTTTACTGGGCTTTATGGCCATGTTCCAGAAGCATTCTCTCCTGATATTTCGCCCACACCTATGGCAGGCATCCTCAGAAGTTGTGAGGTCTATTGGAAACCAGGCAAGTGGGGTTTATATATCTGTGGAATAATGTTGAGGGTGGAACAAAGAACTCTTGTCTGTTGGAGGCCAATGTGAATGTTGCAATTGGCCACCTTGATTAACCTTGCAGCTTTAAAGCCTGGCTGCTTCCTGCCTGGGAGATTCCTTTGTTGAGAGGTGTTAACTGGCCGTGATTGTTTCCTGTCTGGAATCCCCGTTTTCTGAGTTCTTTATTTCCTGTCCTGATTTTAGAGTTTAAATACTGGCTGCTAGTTTTTGTTCATTTTCATGGTTTCCTCCTTTATGTTGAAATTGTCCACATGAAATTGTCAGGAGAGAATGCCTCTGGAACATGGCCACACAGCCTGGAAAACTCACAGAAGCCCAATACTAAATATTATGCAGTGAGTTCAGCTGTTTTCCCCTTTCTTGGAAATTTGCTAGGGTCTAGCAGTCAATGGCTCAGGGACTAAACACCTTGAGTTGCACTGCTGATAGGAAAGAAGGGTAAGTCAAGTTCTGTGAGAGAGAACATGAACACAGTATATTCCTGCTTTTTTCAGCTTAGAGACTGCCCATACATTTTGATAACGTTGTTCTGAATTTTTTCCCCAGCATGCCAACTCTGATTGGTTGAGGGAAGAGTCAGAAATTGCTTATTGCTTCAGGTGGCCAAGGGAGGATGCCAGGGGAATTTTCTCATATCAGGCATGCCTCAAGTTTCTACACATTGCCATTTTATAGGCATTTGGAGATAATTGACATTGTTCTGACCAGTACACATTACAATCTACCGTCTTATTGGTTCACTTTGTTGAAATTTACACTGACTGGTACAAATTACAATCCGCAGTATTATTGATGTAAAGAAACTTATTGATGTGGTGAGAAACTTATAAAGTTTTTATTGGAGGAATCCCGAGTCTGCCTTCTCTATCCACACCACCCCTTTCTGCCTGTGGGGGCTCATTAAGATAGGAAGTGGTAGTTTCAGGGGAAAATGTTTGCTGATGGATATTATGGCTAGGAAGAGGAAGACTCCTTGATTAGATAGATAGTAACTGATAGCAATCTCTGGCTTGGGATTTCCCTTGGGAAGAATTCATTGCGTCCCATGGGGTTGATATGCTTCCTGAGTGAATCTGCATCCTCATCTCAGTTCTAAGTCCAGGAGTGAGACTGCAGTGGAAGTTCTGGTATCTTGAGGCCATTATGTGGAGTTGGGGGGAAAGGAGAAGTTGGCAGTGCCACTAAGCAGAGGGTGTTTTCCTGCTTCCAAAGCCGAGCCGGTCATTTACCTGAACCTCCACTTTTCTGCGTGCCAGTTTTGTATAACGATACCTCCTTGGTATTTACAAAATCTATAAAGGTAAAAAAGAAAGTGCAAAAACTGGGTTGCAGGTAAAAATCAACAAGAAAATTAAGGTTGTGGCAACCAGACTGATTGATAACTGGAAAATAGTTATATTTCTAGGCACGAAGATTATTGCAGAAACAGACTGCAGACAGGGAATCAGAAGACATTTACTTTTTGGGAGGAGAGCAATGATCAACCTCAATAAAATAGCGAAGAGTAGAGACATCACACTGGCAACAAAGGTCTGTATTGTTAAAGCAATGGTATTCCTCGTAGTAACCTATGGATGTGAGAGCTGGACCATAAGGAAGGCTGAGCGAGAGAAGATGGATGCTTTTGAACTGTGGTGTTGGAGGAAAAATCTAAGAGTGCCTTGGACCGCAAGAAGATCCAACCAGTTCATACTCCAGGAAATAATGCCCGGCTGCTCACTGGAGGGAAGGATATTAGAGGCAAAGATGAAGTACTTTGGCCACATCATGAGAAAACAGGAAAAGTTGGAGAAAAGAATGATGCTAGGGGAAAAGGAAGGAAAAAGGAAGAGGGGTTGACCAAGGGCAAGATGGATGGATGGTATCCTTGAAGGGACTGGCTTAACCTTGAAGGAGCTGAAGGTGGCCATGGCTTACAGGGAGCTCTGATGAGGACTGGTCCACGAGGTCACAGAGTCAAAAGCGACTGAACAAATAAACAACAACATGTCCAAAAATAGTTTTTTTAAGTGTTGCAAATTCCATCAAACTATTTTGTTAATGAATTGGAATAAGAATGTTTGGGCATGCTGTATGGATATTTGTATTTTGAACAATTGGCAACAATAAAGCTTACAGTTTCTTCAAAGAAAAACAGGGATACTTCAAGAAAACTACTATAGAAAATGATGAAGGATGCTTCAAATGAGGTGTTTGTTATGCAATAACTGGGCCATGTCCATGGAATTCTAAGAGGTCTTTTTGATGTTGTCTTCCATTTCTCATCCTCTTGGGTTTTTTCATTTTAAAAAAAGAGAATGGCATAGCTGTACATGGGGTGCGGTGTTTAGATATGGCCCACATGTCAATAACACAACACAAGCCAATGAAACAACATATTTTGAGAGCAAATTCACTCAAAACAGAGATGAGATTACAAGGCAGCCACCCTCACGTTTTATGAATCAAACACTTTCCTTTGGGGTGGCTTATTCTGTACAAAATTATGCATAGCCACTAATGTTTTATACTTTGGAGGGCATCTTTACTTTGCTCAGTCTGCTTAATCATCCATATGTAATGACAGAAGTGTTTTCAGAAAGGAAAGAGATGACTGAAGAAAGAAAACAAGTAGTTGGTCTACCTAAATGGAAAAAAATAGTAGATCTCTGCAGTAGAACCCATAGGTTGCTAATTTTTTTTAATTGCATCTATTTGGGAAGGAGGTGGAGAGGAAAAGAAGGAGCAGGAGAAAGGAAAAGGAGGATATCTAAGAAGCTACATATTTTCCCAGCCTAAACTAGGACAGGTTTACCCTGTTCTCCTATGTGCTGCTTCCAGCTCTTTGTCAGGTGATGCTCTGGAGGAAATGAAGGCCCCCTTTGAACCTGAAGAACTTGGGACTTAAAGAATCTTTCCTTGAGGTTAAAACATGTCTTTGCAAAAGTGATGAAATGGCAGGCAGGGGTTGTAACATAAAGTGGGAAGGGTTTCATTTTTCCTACATCTGATTTTATGCCTGTTGTAAAAATTCCAAGACTTGATCAGTGTACATTTTTAATTAAGATGAAAAGGGAAGGGATGGAGTAGGTCGTGGCCACAGGCAGTTCTTGTTCTCCATCATTAGGTTCTTGAAAAGGAGAGTTCATTAAAAATAATATTAATATTATTAATAGGGGAGAGCCCTGTTTCGCGGCAAAAGTAGTGTACTCCTCAAACTCCTAACAGGTTCAGCCAAGAAAGTCAATGATGAGGAAAGCAGTTCAGAATCTGGAAGGCCACACTATTTCCATGCCTGTTCATAATTTTGTTTTTCTTTAACTTTCACAGAAACAATGAGAAATGTCAATCTGAATTCTGTTTTCTCTTGTTTAAGGAAGAGACTAATAGGGAAAGACTCAGTGAAAAATCAAGGAGTTACCATTACAGGATACTATTTCCTGGGCAGTCAGCAGGTCAACAAGAAACAACCATCTTTATCACCCTCCCTCCCCAGCCTATTTTATTTTATCTGCTTTCACCCTAAACACATATAATATGGCTAGTGTAACTAAGACTGGAGAAACATGGATTCAAATCTCAACTCAGCTATGATCCCCATAGATTGCTCTCAGGCCAGCCATGATCTTAATTGCTTCAGAGGGTTGCTATGAGGCTGAGATTTGTACAACTACAGCACCCTGAGCTCTCTCAACAAACAAACAAACATATATTTAATGATTTGGGATACTACAAACAGGCCTTTAATTCTTCATGCTTTCATCCCAGATAAATGCAGTCTAGCTGCCTGAAAGGCCAAAACTAAGTAGTAAGGTACAAAACTATATATATATATATGTATGTGTATGTATGTTGGGGGTTGGACTAGATGGCCCATGAGGTCTCTTCCAACTCTACTATTCTATGATGTGTATATATGTAGAGTCTCACTTATCCAACATAAACGGGCCAGCAGAACATTGGATAAGCGAATATGTTGAATAATAAGGAGGGATTAAGGAAAACCCTATTAAACATCAAATTAGGTTATGATTTTACAAATTAAGCACCAAAACATCATGTTATACAACAAATTTGACAGAAAAAGTAGTTCAATACGTATTAATGCTATGTAGTAATTACTTTATTTACAAATTTAGCACTAAAATATCATGATGTATTGAAAACATTGACTACAAAAATGCGCTGGATAATTCAGAACATTGGATAAGTGAGTGTTGGATAAGTGAGACTCTACTGTATATATATATGTGTGTATGTGTGTTTGTGTACACACATATATATACACATGCACATACACATGCAGAGAGAGAGAGAGAGAGAGAGAGAGAGAGAGCGCCACATCAACCATTTCTGATGTTTAAGGTGTCCTAGATGACTATTTGGTACTAATGAAGTGGTTCCAAGACACTTGAATTTTTGAATGCCTTTCTTTTGAGTAGAAACCAGAGAAGCCTTTTTACACCTCCACTGAAAAGGATAGGAAAAACCATTACAGTGTGCTCTACATCTTTAATTAAAAGGTTTATTATCACACAGGAGAGGTTCTTTTCAAACCACCCTGTAATGCTTGCACCTCACTTTCTTAACACAGTTTTGGATCATGGCACAATGGCCCCATGATCTTGAAATTGGAGAATGGATTCTTTACTCCCCCATCCCCCGCAATCGGTCGCATAAAATCAGGTTACATCTGAATTAATATAAGGACCAAATTCATAGTACGTCAGACCACTGGTTCATCTAGCCCAGTATGGACAGTCTGGATTGGTAGCAATTCGCCAGGGTTTCAAAATGGAGTATTTTCCTGGCCCTAGCTGGAGATCTCTAGTTTTACCTGATGACCTCTCATCCAGGTATTAACCAAGCCCAACCCTGCTGAGAATTATATAGTTGAAAAAAATCCCTAAGACTATTTCATACAACTCCTTGGC
Source organism: Anolis carolinensis (assembly GCF_035594765.1). Classification (NCBI taxonomy): domain Eukaryota; kingdom Metazoa; phylum Chordata; class Lepidosauria; order Squamata; family Anolidae; genus Anolis; species Anolis carolinensis. The sequence goes on along the minus strand of NC_085842.1, from coordinate 143,285,167 downwards.
AGTGAAAGAGCACATTGCTAATATAGTCTGAGAAGCAAGCATCCAACCTGTTTAAAAATCTAGATCCTTTTTGATGACAATCATTGTTTCTATTGGCTATATTGGAAGTTGCAGTCCTACGTGATCAAGAGGGCCACACGTTACCTATCTCTGCCCTAAAGAACACTGCAGGAATTATGTTCTCTTGCCAGCATATGAGTCAGTTTGGAGGATCCATAAGGCAAAGCTTTCCACCTCATTCCCAGAGTGATTCTATGCATGTACTCAGAATTAAGTCTTGAATTAAATTTACAGGATGCACCCTCCATCACCAAATAGTGGTACCCATGTGATAAGACTTAACTTTATACTTGCAGAGTCTCAGCGCCTTCCAGTAGCTTACACCTGCTCAGTACTTTCAGTCTTCCAGTCTGCTTCCACAGTAGACACTTGAGCACATGCCCGGCCATTGTCAGTTTTTACTACTGTCTTTCCCCTAGTCTAGATGATATTACAGACTTACCACAGTTCGCATTATCTTGTCCTTGTAGACAGGTTTAATTGCATATAGACTTCACAACATCAAAAGGAAAGGGGGAGGGAAATACACTGAACATGGTTCCTTATATACAATACATTTACACATAGTAATCATTGTTTGGTTACCAACTAATTGACCCAACCCAAACTCAGGATTGCATCATTGACAATCACCTGGAGTAGGCCCAAACACATTCCCCAAATGATTCCCAATAGAAGCCCATTAGCAGTGCACGACTCAGTACATTGTAAAACCTAACAGTTCCACTCTTCTAGATATTTTAATAGTTCTTACTGGGCAGCTGTGAGCAGCTTTTGGAAGCCAAAGCATTCCAGCACGGTTGGTTTAAGTAAGAATTGAACACAGTGCATAAATCGATGGTCATTGGTAGGGAGCCAACATGGACACTAGAAAGGGACTGCAAGCATCATGTCCTTCTGCTAGGCTACCTGGCTTTAATACTGAGCAATTTTTAGGAAAGGTGGGAGCCCCCGGTGCTGCAGCGGATTAAACCGCTGAGCTGCTGAACTTAGTGTCTGAAAGATTGGTGGTTCGAATCCGCTGTTACCCCCAGCTTCTGCCAGCCCAGCAGTTTGAAAACATGCAAATGTGAGTAGATCAATAAGTAACGGGAAGGTAACGGCGCACCATGCAGCTATGCCGGCCACATTACCTTGGAGGCGTCTACAGACAATGCTGACTCTTCGGCTTAGAAATGGAGATGAGCCCCACACCTCAGAGTCGGACATGACTGGACTTGATGTCAGGGGGAAACCTTTACCTTTGTGACCACCAGCAAAGTAGTCTTATGACTCTCATCTTTTGATCATCTAGTGACATCATCTATGGCACTAATATGATGGATTAGTAGCAGCAGCACTGCTATAGGGATATAGTGGACGTGCATGACCATCAGTGACATGAGGGTTTCAATAAGTGCTGAATGCATAATTAGTTCATGTTTTGATGATCAAAGTCACTTCTCATGCGTTTATCACTATAATTCTAATAGCAATCCTGCAAATTAGGTCAGTATTATCCTCCCCTCAATGCAAATATGAGCCTGATGGTTGTTTGCCCTAAAATAATGCTGTGGAACCGCAGTTTCACTGAGCCTGGTAGTGTTGTAAGCTTTTTTTATTTTATCTCTGATCACTTGGTTGCAGATAAGGAGCTATTTAAAGTCCCAGGAGTTACTGCAAGGAATTGAGTGGTTTGTAGCCAAGGAAGCCACTATATGGAAGTGCCAACTGTTTTGCAGTTCAGGGAACTGTTGCAGGAGGACTGAGTTGACACACTTAGGAACTGCACATTTGTTGGAAAAGATAGCAAAACCACAAAGAATTATAGACACTTTAACCTGTGTTCTTGGCCTTGCCCACTGAGATAATTCAGACAAGCTCAAATTGTCACCTAGCTGGAGTTTGGTGATCCTTTAGGCTAAAAATCAGGGAACTCTTATCTAGTTCCAGAGCAGAGTTGAAATGTGAATTGAAGTATGCATGGATACACTGAAATTGGAGTTTCAATGTACCTTCATAGTGTGTGTATTTTTAATCATTTTAAAATGATTCACCCCAGCTTCTTGGGGCTGCCAGAAAGTTCTTGAGGGCACCTGCTCTTAGCTTGTAGGTAGCTACAAATGACCAAAGTATGCCATGCAAATCACCCAAGGATTAGTTCTCACAGTACACAGCCACAGTGTAATATTTGAACCGGAAGATGGGATGGGCAGGAGAATTGATAGTATTATTACTTCCCATGTCAATACTACCTCCTGTGTTCTTTTAAGCAACATTGGCATATGGGACCCACTATGTCCAAACTTAATCAATGTCTTCTTGTTCTTCATTCACACAGTCATTTCCGACTCTTTGTGACCTCATGGACCAGTCCACGCCAGAGCTCCCTCTTGGCCATCGCCGCCTCCAGTTCCTTCAAGTTCATACCAGTCACTTTAAGGATACCGTCCATTCTTCTTGCCCTTGGTCAGCCTCTCTTCCTTTTTCCTTCCATTTTCCCCAGCATCATGATCTTTTCCAAGCTTTCCTGTTTTCGCATGATGTGGCCAAAATACTTCATCTTTGCCTCTAATCTATGAATTAGTCTCCTGTTTTTAACACTGTATGCTGCTTGTTGATTTTAATGATTTTTTTTTTACTGATGCTGATGTTTTTACTGGGATAATTGTTTTATTGCTCTGTGACTGTTATTTGTTTGTTTTATTGGGCCAGGCCCCATGTAAGCTGCCCCGAGTCTCTTCGGGGAGATGGGGCGGGGTATAAAAATAAAGTTGTTATTATTATTATTATTAATAATAATAATAATAATATCCTTTCCTCCAGTGAGAAGTTGGGTATTGTTTCCTGGAGGATGGACTGGTTGGATTTTCTTGCGGTCCAAGGCACTCTCACGATTTTCCTCCAGCACCAAAGTTCGAAGGCATCTATCTTCCTTTGCTCAGCCTTCCTTATGGTCCAGCTCTCGCATCCATAGGTTACTATGGGAAAAGCCATTGCTTTCACTACGCGGACCTTCGTTGCCAGTGTGATGTCTCTACTCTTCACTATTTTTGAGATTGGTCATTGCTTTCCTCCCAAGAAGTAAATGTCTTCTGATTTCCTGGCTGCAGTATGCATCTGCAGTGATCTTCACGTCTAGAAATATAAAGTCTGTCACTGCCTCCACGTTTTCTCCCTCTATTTGCCAGTTATCAATAGGTGTGGTTGCCATGATCTTGGTTTTCTTGATGTTTAACTGCAGCCCGGCTTTTGCACTTTATTTCACCTTGGTGATAAGGCTCCTCAGCTCCTCCTCACTTTCGGCCATCAAAGTAGTATCATCTGCATACCTAAGGTTGTTAATGTTTCTTCCAGCAATTTTAACTCTGGCCTTGGATTTGTCAAGCCCCACACATTGCATGATGTGTTCTGCATACAAGTTGAATAGGTAGGGTGAAAGTATACAGCCCTGCTACACTCCTTTCCCAATCTTGAACCAATCTGTTGTTCCGTGGTCTATTCTTACTGTGGCTATTTCACCTTTATACAGATTTCTCAGGAGACAGACAAGGTGACTTGGTATCCCCATACCACCAAGAACATGCCACAGTTTATTATGGTCCACACAGTTGAAGGCTTTACGAAAGCAATGTACACTAGGTAAAATGTTTTAAAATATTATATGTGTGTATGTATATGTATATATATATATATATTTCTGGTGGGCTGCTGTTATTGGTTATATATTGGGTATGCAGAGCTACTTTTAAAGAGGCTGGAGTGTTGTTATAACAACACCTCAGACCTCTTTAAAAATAGCTCTTAAAATAGCCAGAGCTGACTGGTGTAATTTGAAGAGCCAAAGGCCATGAAAAACAATGCAGTTCACCATAAACTCAGAAGGGATAAAGCCAGTCTGGTTTCATTTAGGAAGGAGCTTCATAGTCTGAGCACTGCTATGACAAAAGCCCTGTATATGCACTCACCAGCATGTTTCTGAGGTACTGAGACCATGCCACAAAAAAAGTTCAGCACCTTGGATAGACCATCTAAAGTTCAGAGGAAACCTGTGGCAGGTTTTCCAAACTATTGCCATGGGTGCAGTTGTTAATTTAAGTTGTGTGGCAAGAATTCAGTTAAAAATGGCAATTCATGTACATCCTATATCCTTAGGCTGTGATGCTAGACATACTTGCACATTGAATCCAGCAGGGCTTCCCTCCAGAATGGAAACCCCCATTGGATTGCACTGCAGGTGCACATTTGTGTTGATGCTTTCCAAAACAGACCTGTCTTGTGTCTGAGCATCACACGAGGGCTGAACCTGTGGGCAGGAGGAGACACAGCCCTTGGGCTTTGGTGGCTGTTCAAGTTAGGCCCTGAATTTCTGCTACACTCATGTATAAACCTAGAAATTTTAGTAAAAAAATCAAGCCAAAGATCTGGGTTAATTTATTCATGGATCCATGTAAGTACTGTGTAGAGTGATAAGACAACTAAAGTGATATACAGGCAGTCCACAAGTTATGAACAAGATAGGTTCTGTAGCTTTGTTCTTAAGTTGAATTTGGATAGCATAGGGAAGGGTTAAAACCCCTGTGGTGTCTGTTTTGCTGCCTGTGCAGGATTGCTGAGAAAGCTTCAGCAGAGCCACCTTTTCCCCAGGATAACTCTTCCAAGAGTGAATTTACCTTCTGAAGGGTAGATTTCTCTCACTTCCTTTTGTTTCACCCCCGTTCCTAATTATGAGTAATTTGTTAGGTCGGATTATTGTAATTTGGGGACTGCCGCCTGTACATGGGGTTTTTTAGACCAGAATTAAACCAGCAACATTTCATCTACAAGCCCAAGAAGGTTATATGGATTTCTGGGTTGCTGTGAGTTTTCTGGGCTGTATGATCATGTTCCAGAAACATTCTCTCCTGACATTTTGCCCACATATATGGCAGACATCCTCAGAGGTTGTGTAGTATGTTGGAAACTAGGCAAGAGAGGTTTATAATCTGTGGAAGGTCCAGAGTGGGAGAAAGAACTCTTGTATGTTGGAGGCAAGTGTGAATGTTGCAATTAATCATCTTGATTAGCATTGAAATGCCTTGCAGCTTCAAGGCCTGGCTGCTTCCTGCCTGAGGGAATCCTTTGTTGGAAGGTGTTAGCTGAACCTGATTGTTTCCTGCCTGGAATTCCCCTGTCTTTTGAGTGTTGTTCTTTATTTACTGTCCTGATTCTAGAGGTTTTTTTTTAATACTGGTAGCCAAATTTTGTTCATTTTCATGGTTTCCTCCTTTCTGTTGAAATTGTTTACCTTCTTGTGGATTTCAATGGCTTTTCTGTGTAGCCTGACATGGTGGTTGTTCAAGTGGTTAAGCATTTCAATGTTCTCAAATAATATGCTGTGTCCAGGTTGGCTCATCAGGTGTTCTGCTATGACTAACTTCTCTGGTTGAGTTAGTCTGCAGTGCCTTTCATGTTCCTTGATTGGTGTTTGGGAAAACGCCACACTGCCTTTCATGTTTCTTTCTTTGGACAACACTGCCTTTGGTGGTCCCTATGTAGACTTGTCCACAGCTGCATGGTATACGGCAGACTCCTGAAGAGGTGAGAGGATCCTTCTTGCCATTTGCTGACTTCACTCTTATCAAAAAAGGAGCCAGCCCTTTCTCTGAACAGAGTAGTGAAAGGCAAGGTTACGGTAAAGGTTTTTCCCTGACATTAAGTCTAGTGGAGTCTGACTCTGGGGGTTGGTGCTCCTCTCCTCTCCATTTTTAAGCCAAAGAGCTTGTTTGTAAACACCTCCAAGGTCATGTGGCCGGCATGACTGGATGGAGCGCTGTTACCTTCCCAGGGGAGCGGTACCTATTGATCTACTCACATTTGCATGTTTTCCAACTGCTAGGTTGGTAGAAGCTGGGGCTAACAGCGGGAGCTCACTCACTGGCATGACTGCATGGAGCGGTGTTACCTTCCCGCAGGAGCGGTACCTATTGATGTACTCACATTTGCATGTTTTCCAACTGCTAGGTTGGCAGAAGCTGGGGCTAATAGAGGGAGCTCTTTTGCTCCCCGGATTCCAACCGCAGGCGAGTTCAGCAGTTCAACCCGCTGAGCCACCGAGGCTCCTAAAGGCACGAGCTTAGAAGTCCCGTCCTGCCCTAAACCTGGTGCTGCTCCAGGCAACAGGTGGCGGGGGTTGCCAGGGTCCTGGCCTTGCAGGTATCCACGTTCATTTCCATAATGCCGCCCCCCAAACCTGCCCTCGGCTTCTACGGTGGGTGAGGCCGGCTTGCCCTGTGTCCACGCGTCTGTGCGGCGCTTCCCTTCCCGCCTTCCAAGGCGCCTGATGCCCACTCCCACCGGGCCCCAGCCCTCCTTGAGTGAGAGCGCGTAGAAATACCCCTCTGGCTCTCTCTGGCCGCTTCCTCCTCCTCCCCACGCCGGCGCCAGGGAGGGATGGAGAGTCCTTCGTCCGCCCCTCCTCATCGCCAGCCTCGCCCGCAGAGGGAAGGGAAGGGAAGGGAAGGCGCGGCTAAGGGAGAGGGCGGCGCTTGGCTCCGCACCTCCAAACTCACGCGCCGCCGACGCCGCGCGCTCCCTCGCTCCCTCCCTCGCTGACTGGCTGCCTTCCCGGGCGCCTCCCTCCCTCCCTCTCCCTCTACTTCTCCGGAGCCGAGGCGGGAAAAACAGAGCGAGACGCCCGCCCGCCCGGCCCCTACGATGAGCCCTCCGCCACCTCCGCCTCCAGTGAGAGCGCACCGGGAAGAAGCAGGAGGGCGAGGCTGAGGCTGAGGCTGAGGCGGCGATGGGGGAGCCCAAGGCGGCGCCGGCGGAGGAGGAGGGGGCAGAGCGTGGGCCCGGAGGGGAGAGGGGCTCGTTGGCTTCCCAGCCGCGCCGCCGTCGAGCCGTGCGCGCCCTGAGCAGGCTGGCCCGGCGCCTCCTGCAAACTTTGCGCGGGGCGCGGCGGCAGCAGCAGCAGCAGCAGAAGAGGCGGCGGAGGCAGGAGACCCGCCAGGCGGAGGAGGAGGACGACGAGGGCGGCTTTACCCGCCCGCTGCCGGGGCCCGAGCGCGGACAGGCCGGAGCGGGAGGCGGAGGGGGCGCCGGGGGGTTGCGTCCGCCCGTGGGCGCCCTCAGCCCGCCCTCGGCGCCTGCACACAGCCCCGCCGAGCCCCGCCCGCTCACGCCCGGCGCCCAGGGGCTCAAGAACCACGGCAACACCTGCTTCCTCAACGCCGTGGTCCAGTGCCTGAGCCACACCGAGCTCCTGGCCGCCTTCCTCCTCCTGGCGCTCCCCGCGCGGCCCCGCGAGGCCTCCCCGCCCCCTTCGGCCTCCCCGCCCCCCCTCCCCGCCGCAGGCGCCTCCGGGGAGGTCACCCGGCACCTCGCCGCCCTCGTCCGCGCCCTCTGGACCCTCCAGTACACGCCCCAGCTCTCCGCAGACTTCAAGGTAGGCTTCCTCCCCGGCCCGGGCAGACACCTGTAGCCGGGAAGCGCTCGCCTGCCTCTCGGGCTTGCTCCCGGCCCAGCGCAAACTCTGCCCGGCTGAGTCGAAGGTTCCCACGAGAACTCCGAGGGGGATGCGTGTGGCCCACGCCCTTCGCCACGCTGCGGTGGCAGAGAGGTCGGACGGAAACCGCTTCGCTCTCTCTCCATTCCTCTCTCTCCCGCCTGCCACCTGTTCAGCCGCACCTGTCTCCGCAGCCCCGCTCCTTGTTGCCCTTCCTGCCCAGGCTGAGCTGGCGCTGCCCGTGGCCTGACAAGAGCCCTGTCAACTCCTGGAAAGGGAGGGGGAAAGCAGGCGAGGGGGCAAAAGTTTGGAGAGGGCGAGCTCTGCCAACTGGGGGCGAATGGAGAGGCCGAAAGTGGGGTCTGGGCAGAGCAGCATTGTGCGGAAGATCAGAGGGCCAGGTCTGTGTCCTCAGCCGGAGTGCAAGGGTGCTTTGTATCTTGGAGAACTGTTTGGGTTGCTGTGAGGTTTCCGGGCTGTATGGCCATGTTCCCGAAGCATTATCTCCTGACATTTTGCCCACATCTATGGCAAGCATCCTCAGAGGTTGTGAGGTCTGTTGGAAACTAGGCAAGTGGAGTTTATATATCTGGAAGGTCCAGGGAGGGAGAAAGAACTCTTGTCTGTTTGAGGCAGGTGTGAATGTTTTAATTGGCCACCTTGATGAGCATTGAATAGCCTTTCAGCTTCAAGGTCTGGCTGCTTGCTGCATGGGGGAATCCTTTGTTGGGAGGTGTTAGCTGTCCCTGATTGATTCATGTCTGGAATTCCTCTGTTTTCAGAGTGTTATTCAGTAAATAAAGAATAACACTCCAAAAACAGGAGAACTCCAGACATGAATCAATCAGGGACAGCTAACACCTCCCAACAAAGGATTCCCCCATGCAGGAAGCAGCCAGACCTTGAACCTGCAAAGCATTTCAATGCTAATCAAGGTGATTAATTGTAACTTTCACACTTGCCTCAAACAGTCAAGAGTTCTTTCTCCCATCCTGGACATTATTCCACAGCGATATAAACCCCACCTGACTAGTTTTCCAACAGACCTCACAACCTCTGAGGATGCTTGCCATAGATGTAGGCAAAATGTCAGGAGAGGATGCTTCTGGAGCATGGCCATACAGTCTGCTCTGGAAGCCTTTGGCTCTTGCTTGTTGTGAAATGCAGCCAAGTAAACTTAGACTTATGGCAACCATATGAACAAAATACCTCCTACTCACTTTATCCTCAACTGCCTTGCAGACTCAAGGCTGTGGCCTCCCTGATTTAGGCTATCCTCTTTTTCCTATAGTTTTCTACCTTACCAAACATAGTTGTCTTTCCTACTGAGTCGTGTCTTCTCATCATATGTCCAAAGTATGACATTTTCAGTTTAATTATCTAGCTTTTTTATTCTGTAATAATTTTTAGAAAAGTAGCGAATATGATAATAACATGGTATCAATATGGTAACAATACATGGCACGTGGGGGCAGGTGTTGTGCCACATGAGATGGTTTGGGAAGAACTGGTGGAGAGCACTGTGCTGGTCTCAGCTTTCTTTCTCAACCTCAGATGACGCCAGTACTGCCAACAGGTCAGAAATGGAGAACTAATTACATAGGCTTGTGTGTGGGTTTTTCCCCTTTTGCACCCCATCAAGGAAGTAGGGGAGGGGCAAACTGAGAGCATTACCATGTCATAGGAATACTTTCCCCTTCATGATTTCTTCCTTAAGTGCCCACATTTCTAGAAAACGAGATTCTAAAAAACATCCACACCACACCTCAGATTCTTACGTTTGGTGTGTTCACATTCCCTTGCTAATTCTGCCTGCACCTTTTCTTTGGATGACTGGCTGCTGTTTCAAAATGTTTAGTTTATATTTTCATTTACTGTGGTGCTAGCAATCTGGGGGCTGAAGGAACATTTTATTGTGGGGGATCTTATCTGAGGGACAATGCCCTCACTTTGTTCCTTTCCCTGTGACTGTATTTTTGTTGGCTTGTCAGGGGCCTGCCAGCGCACCAGCTGGCCAGGATGCTTTTTACACAGGTGTATCTGCACAGGCTGTTGCTCTGTGAGGTGAGTTAATGCTACCAGGAATTAGAAGAAAAGTGACATGAAAAGGAAAAGGGAGGTCAAATGAACTTGGAAGAGCAGCAGTTCTAGCTGCTTCTTCTTTAATACATAAAACATGACTGGACAGAAAGAATAAAACTGCCAGATTCACACATTTTCTATTCATCACATGGTGTGGCCATCTGCACATTAGCCCACAACTTAAAACCACTTTCTCAGGGTACAGAAAAGTCTTGAGTTTAGCTTGCAAAAGGGGTTCCCCTTCAGCTCTGAATGTGGATTTGTAATAAGTGATGGAGCTGCAAAACCATCTCTGGCATGCTGAGCTGAAACTTCCATGTTGAGCCCTTCATTGCTCTGTTTTAATTTTTGAAGAAAAGCTTGAGCAACTCAACTGGCAGCAGAGAATGACAGACATCCCCCTTCCAGTAAGTGTGAGAGTGTAAGTCTGCTTTTAGTGCTGTGTTTCTTAGCTTAAGGGTGGTTGGGGCAATGCTGGTGCTGACTTTTCTCTGTGTCTTTGGTGCTATGCTTTGCTTGGAAAAGTAGACCTCTTGGAGGTAGGATTACGAGGTCTTATTGGCCAAGATCATTTCTATTGGTTGTTTGATATTATTATCTGGCCATTCTTGTTGACAGATTGGATTTCTTCCGGAGGTGAGCTTTTCTTGTCTCCGGTGCACACATTTGGCTGCTAGCTGTCAGAGTCAGTTTGAGGGAAATGCCTGAGCCGAGGCTTTGGCAAAATCTCATGTTACTTATTCAGCTCTTTGAATTGCTGTTGATTACCAGGATGGTGTGTGAGTGGATGTGAACTGCTCTTTCCACACTGATATGGCAACCACCATCAGAAGTGAAATGGTCTTTGCTTCATTTGGCTGTGTTTGTTCTTTCTTTTGATAGTTGTGTAAGATACTTGCTTTTAACATTAAGAAATAGCTTCAGGTAGATAGGGTATTACAGATGAATCTTCAGGATCATGCCATACATCATCTTGCACTGGTTTGTGAAAACAAAGATAACAGATTGTGATAAATTTACAGACCAGAATGTGAAACAAGTGTTGTATCAACACTCATCCTTAAAATAGATTCAGTACTCTTTCCTGGGTTTATTTAGTTATTTAACTTTATTTAGTGAGTTTGCTGAACATTATATTTTCAGTTGTGGAAGCTTTTGGCTGAAAGAACAATAGCAAAAGGTGGATTTGCAGGGCAGTGTTTATATTATGCAGGCAGAAAAATATGACTCAAGGAGAACCTTGGATAATTGCAAGATTAAGGAATTGCTAATAGACTAATCCATATCCTTCAACATCACCTCAAACCAAGATTTAAGTGGTGTCTCTTCACACCCTCATTTCCTGGTCTTTGTATGCTGAGTGATTAAAAAACATTAGTGGACATAGTATGCAGTATTTCCTAATTTATTTTATTTCTTTTTCCACAAGTGCTAGGGAAGTCAATTCTCAGATTCCTGTATATGTAAAATGGATATGTATAACACAGCTGTATATATTTCAAATGTAGAAACATCTGTGCTGTTTTACATTATTTATACTCCACTCTGAGCTAGTTAATAGGATAATTATGGGGAAATTTGAATTCTCTATGAATAACTATGAGTTTCTGAGGTTTGCTTTCCTGATCTGTTATGATCTTATAAATAGACGCTGCTGCCGTGTGTAATAATAATAATAATAATAAAAAAACTTTATTTATACCCCGCCACCATCTCCCCAACGGGGACTCGGGGCGGCTCACATGGGGCCATGCCCAAGACAATACAATAGACAGAATATAAAAACAACATATCAGAATGCAATTAAACAATGCAACAATAACACTACACAATACAGAACAAAAAAGCAGAACGTAGCATAACATAACAAGGGCGGGCCGCATGGACACAAGGTTAAAAACTCGGGGTAAGAAGAGATAAGAATAAAACCATGGGGAACAGGGTCTACAGAATACATGTTGGGGAGAGAAACACAGGAGGTATATACAATTACTCTCCGAAAGCACACCGGAAGAGCCATGTTTTTAAAACTTTCCTAAAGGCTAAAAGAGTGGGGGCTAGCCTGATCTCAATGGGCAGTGAGTTCCACAAACGGGGGGCCACAGCAGAAAAGGCCCTCTCCCTTGTTCCCACAAGGCGGGCCTGTGATAAAGGCAGTGGAGACAGGAGGGCCTCCCCAGATGAACGAAGGGCTCGGGCAGGTTTATAGTAGGAGATGCGGTCATGAAGGTAGGCGGGTCCCAAACCATTTAGGGCTTTATAAATGATGGTCTGCACCTTGAATTGGGACCGGAAAATGAACGGCAGCCAGTGGAGCTCCTTAAACAAGGGAGTGGATCTCTCCCTGAAACTCGCTCCCGTTATTAATCTGGCCGCCGAGCGTTGGACTAGTTGTAATTTCCGGGCCGTCTTCAAGGGAAGCCCCACGTAGAGTGCATTACAGTAGTCCAGTCTAGAGGTAACTAAGGCGTGCACCACCGTGGTCAAGTCAGACTTCACGAGGTATGGTCGCAGTTGGCGCACAAGTTTGAGTTGTGCAAAAGCCCTCCCGGCCACCGCCGACACCTGAGCCTCAAGCGTCAACGCTGAATCCAGGAGGACCCCCAAACTGCGGACCTGTGATTTCAGGGGGAGTGCAACCCCGTCCAGCACAGGTTGCCACCCAATACCCCGATCCGACGAACGACTGACCAGGAGGGCCTCTGTCTTGTCGGGATTGATCCTCAGCTTGTTCCTCCTCATCCAGTCCGCCACAGCGGCCAGGCACTGGTTCAGCATCCGAGGGGCTTCCTTGGAGTCAGATGGGAACGAGTAGTGGATTTGCGTGTCATCTGCGTAGAGATGGCAACGCCCTCCAAAACTCCGGATGACCTCTCCCAGCGGTTTCATGTAGATGTTGAAAAGCATGGGGGAAAGAATAGACCCTTGCGGGACCCCACAGGTCAAAGGCCAGGGGTCCGAGCAGGTGTCCCCCAGCTTCACCATCTGGGAACGGCCCTCCAGGAAGGACCGGAGCCACTGCAAAACAGTGCCACCAAGCCCCATCCCAGACAGCCGTCCCAGAAGGATACCATGGTCGATGGTATCGAAAGCCGCTGAGATGTCCAGGAGAACCAGCAGGGTCACACTCCCCCCATCCAGTTCCCTGCGGAGGTCATCCACCAAGGCGACCAAAGCCGTCTCGGTACTGTGCCCAGGCCTGAAGCCAGACTGCGAGCGGTCCAGAAAATCAGTGTCATCGAGGAACCCCTGGAGCTGCGTGGCAACCACCCGCTCCAGAACCTTGCCCAAAAATGGGAGGTTGGAAATTGGTCTGTAGTTGTTACATACGGATGGGTCTAACAAGGACTTTTTAAGTAGCGGTTTTACTACCGCCTGCTTAAAGCAGGATGGAACTGATCCCTGGCACAAAGAGGCATTAATTATAGCCACAAACCAATCCAACAGCCCCTCTTTGGCCAGCTTAACCAGCCAAGAGGGACAAGGATCCAGAGCGCAAGTGGTCGCCCTCACAGACCCAAGAATCCCCTCCACGTCATCAGGAAGAACAAGCCGGAAAGAATCCCACAAGATCGAACAGACAGGTACCTCGGTTACCTCCGCTGGAACTACAATTAAACTGGAGTCCAAGTCACGGCGTATCTGAGCAACTTTGCCTGCAAAATGGTGCGCGAAATCGCTGCACCTGGCTGCCAAGTCATCGGGGAGCCCCTGGGCCTCAGGAGGCCGCAGAAACTCTCCCACAACTCGGAACAGCTCAGTTGGCCTATTGGCCGCAGACGCTATGCGAGCAGTCGTGAAAGCTTTCCTGGCTGCTCGCAAAGCCACGGAGTAAGCCTTAATAGCGGCTTTAGCCCGTGCTTGGTCTGACACGTCCTGAGATTTCCTCCAGATGCACTCTAGTCCCCTCCTCGTACGCTTCATCACAGCCAGCTCCTCAGTGAACCAAGGGGTCGACGTGGCTCTGCGCAACGAGAGGGGACGTTCGGGAGCGATCATGTCCAATGCCCTTGCCAGCTCACTATTATAGCGATCAGCCAGGACATCGACAGGATCGCCAGTCTCCAGAACAGGAAGATCCCCAAGAGACCTCAGGAGTCCATCCGGATCCATCAGCCTCCTGGGGCGGACCATCTTAGTGGGTCCACCACCCCTGCGGAGGTTAGAAGACACGGCGAAACTTACACAGATCAGATGATGGTCAGACCATGACAATGGAAGAATATTTTGCTCTTCCACTCTGACTTTTGGATGTGTCTGTCTTCTGTAATACCTTGCTCTGTGTTATACCCTGGTGAGGCAGATGGATGTGATGATACATGAGACTGTATTTATATCATCCTCAGACTGTAGATGTGTAGCATTTGCAAGTAAGGCTGCCAGGTTGGCTATAAATTGTGGCATTTGGAAGTGCTTTTGGAATGGCAGCTTGGGATGTTAACATTCTTCCCTCCCCTAAATGGGTCTCAAGACAGCTCATAGCAAGATTAAAAAAAAAAAAAGCCCTGCAGACAGATTATAACACAATCAAGTTGTAATGTTACAACACCAAGAAATTATCAGAGAAAAACATCAGCCAAATTAAAAGTCATTTGGAAAGCATGCACAAAGAAAACAAAGTACTGTGCTTCCAGTTTTGCACCAGCCAATCAGGGGCTAAAAAACTAGATATTTGCCTGCTGTTGGAAAGGAAGTGGGCTTGTAGGGGTCTCAACAGCTGGCCTCCTCTCAGGCATTCTCCCATAAAGATCTTAAAGCCCAGGTGGGCAGGCTCATACTGGAACACTTGGAACAATTCCATAATAACTCAGATATCTCTTCTGCTGACACTCCCCTCTCCCAGGTGAGAGAAGCATTTCAGCCTGAGGGCATTATTTGAAACATGAAAATACTACTGAGTTCTAATAATAATAATAATAATAATAATAGGAAGAAGTAGTGTTATTTATATTCCACCACCTCTCCCAAAAGGGACTCAGGACGTTGGTGTTGTAACAGTTAAAACAATACAAAAACAATAATACATAGGTCAAATTAACATAACTTAAATTAAAATAATTGAGTTCTACCCTTTAAGATTGTTTTAAATACTTTGCAGTGTGTTTGAAAATGCATGTACAATAGAGTCTCACTTATCCAACACTCACTTATCCAACATTCTGGATTATCCAATGCATTTTTGTAGTCAATGTTTTCAATACATCGTGATATTTTGGTGCTAAATTCATAAATACAGTAATTACAACATAGCATTACTGTGTATTGAACTACTTTTCTGTCAAATTTGTTGTATAACATGATGTTTTGGTGCTTAATTTGTAAAATCATAACCTAATTTGATGTTTAATAGGCTTTTCCTTAATCCCTCCTTATTATCCAACATATTCGCTTATCCAACATTCTGCCGGCCCATTTATGTTGGATAAGTGAGACTCTACTGTATTTAAATTGCTTTGAATATTGGGAAGCACTAAACCTGTTGCAATTCCTGCCCATCTTCTTTTTTCTTCCATTCTGCTCTTCCTCATTTACTACATCCTTCTATTCTCTATTTTTCTGGAAAATGGCTGTGAAGGAATGTTTTAAAACCTATAATAGCTGTGTGATGTGTGAGTCTCCTGCTGATTAGAAATGGTCTTATAATATTGAATATGCCTTTTTAAATAACCAACCTTGCAGCCTTTTGGCAAGTTTCTTGGGATGGAGCAGGTATGTTGGTGTGGGTTGGACAGTTTCTTTCATAGATAATAAGCATCTCCCCCTAGATTTGCCCCAAATATGGAAGAGAGCAATCTGTTTGATGCCTAACTTCATGTTTTTAGCTGTTGATTGGGAAGGCCCTTTAGATCTCATGAGCACCTCTATTTATTATGATGTGGAGTAGTGGTGTGTGTATGTGTGACAGGCTGGGTTTCTAGGAAACAGCATGCTGTCAAAGGACTCTGGGAAGGAGACTGTGCAGGAGAGAGACAGAGAGACTAGAGTCTTATTGAGAAAATTTATCCTGTGGTGCTGTCCCTTTTCCAACTCTGACTCTTCCCAGTTCCACTTAAATCTCCCCTTCCTACTCCTCCTTGTTGCAAAGAATTAGAAAGTGAAGCAGTTGTACTGAATCAACCCCAAGCCCTTTTTGTGTGGTCACTTGGGAATGGAGCGCTGCAGGGAATCTGTTTAGTGACTTCCCTGGAAGATGGCTTGGGAAATATAAGAGTCCACTTCTACCCCTTCAGTTCTGTTTTGTTCCTGATTGGCAAGTGGAGAGAAGAAGAGGGAGACTTCAGTCTGGAGAGAAAGGGTGCTGAAAGGAAGGCCCTTGCTACTGAGCTATTGGACCTAGTATAAAATCAGCTGGCTTGTTCATGCAATACTGTTTTTAAGACCCTAAAACAGCAGTTCTCAATCTGTGGGTCCCCAAATGTTTTGGCTTCAACTCCCAGAAATCCTAACAGCTGGTAAGGTGGCTGGGATTGCTGGGAGTTGTTGGCCAAAACACCAGGGGACCCATAAGTTGAGAACCACGGCCTAAAAAGAGGACTGGGACTGAAGCCCTTTTTAGCACCCAACAATCTTTCTTTGCAGCAGTATTATAAAAGTCAGGACATTTTTAAAAGCATTGAAAAAGTCTTGGGAGATTTGGGAGACTTGGATTCAAGCCCTGCTTTGGTCCTGAAGTTCTCTGGGCCAATCAGTCCCTCTCTCAGCCTGACTTTATCTTGAAAGGTGGTTGCTTATGAGAATGGGAAATTCTGTGTATTTCCTAGATCTCCTTGGAGAAAGACAGGCTGTAAATGTAACAAACAAAACAATTTTAAGAATTGGAAAAGAAATGCAGTCTTTTATCTTTGCTATATACTCCGGAGCTATCCTACACACTCCCTTGAGACTTTCCTTGATCTCAAAGTTAGCACTCCACAACTGCAGTGTTTTTTTAGCATGATATTTCTGCATGTACCAATGCAGTTACACACTCCACTGTGCCATCCCATTGCTGGAGGTTTCATTCATATTTTAAAGAGCAAGGAAAAATGACAACGACACCCTATATGTACTCTGCAGTTTTTAAGAATTATAAAAAAGAAGGCTGTGTATACTCTTCTGTTGTGATCAGCTTTCTCTTAGGTTCATGAATAGCTAATGTAGAAGCATCCAGTGGATAACCTAACTAGACATCCCTAGTTCTTTGTTGTTGTATCTCCCAACCAATTGCTGGTCAGTAGGTGACAATAAGGGCTGAAGAACATAGGTTTGAGAAAGCCAGACAAAAGATGTTTGTGCATGCAAATTGGTTTGTCAGGCATGGGTTAGGAGCAGCGGATGGAGAGCACCAGATAGTAAAGAGATAAAGAGGAGGTACACTTAGCCCTTTGTGGCAACACTGGTTTTCTGCTGCATCTTTGCAAACACACAATGGGCATTCTGTGCTTGGGAAGGGAGAATAGGAGGGAGCAATTTGCGGTAGAAATCCAGTGGTCTGGAATGATTAAGTGCCTCTTCCTGTCCTATTCTTTCTTCCTACAGAGTGCTTTCTGGCTTAAAGTTAGGGTTTGGACGGTCTTAGATGGGAGGTCAAATCCCCTGCTTAGGCTAGGTTCTGCAATTCACACTTCCATTACGAATAAATGGTTGCAAGAACCCACCACCTCACCTAACCCTAACCCTATCCCACCACTGAGAAGGTCTTACCATTAAGAAGTCTGTACTTAGATTTAGTTGGGATCTTCTTCCTTAATGAGTGTTTCTACTCATTGGTTCTAGTCCTGCCCTGTCATGAAACTGAGGACTCTGCTCTTTTGTTTGCATGACAGTGTATTAGATATTTGAAGACTACTGTCTTGTGTCTCCTTAATTTTTTTTTCTTCTGGCTAAAAATACCCTGCTCTTTCAGCAGTTCTGCACTGGAATTTCTTTCTAGCTCCTCACTATCTTGGTTTCCCTTCTCTGGATGTGTTTCAGTTTGTTAGATATCTTTCTTAAAATATGCACAGTGCACTAAAGGCATCCCAGTATACTGCTCTGCTGATATCACATACATGTTCCTTTTTTTTAAAGCCAGCAATTTAAAATTAAAAAATTAAAAACTGACCAAGCTAATTTCCTGGTAGAAATTACTGGCCCTTGTCACCTTCCCAGCAACCAGTTTAGGCCACCCCAGTTGCTCCCCCAGTTCCAAGGTGAAGCTGCCTGTTGAGATGGAAAAACAACAGAAGTTATGGATCTTCAGCCAGAATGTGGGGTAAAAGCCAATTATTTTAAGAGCAGTTTAAGGGCTAAAAAACCAGTTGGGATGCCAATCGTCATAAAGTTGTGTGTCAGCATAGTGATCAGTACAAGATGTGTATGATTTTTTGGTTAATGTATACAGGCTTAGCATTCTTACGCTCTGAATACTATTCTGTATTACCAAAAATTCCATTCATTTTAAGTAGCCTCACTGGAAAATTTATGTTCAACTATCAGGGTTTTGTGACATGCATCTACAGCAGGGGTTTCCAAACTTTTTCAGCCGAAGAGCCCTTTTTGAAGGCTAAACGGAGGGCTGCACAAACACAGCAAGGACCAAGTACAGAGAGCACAATAATCCCAAATAAACAGTTCGAGAGGAGGCCACAGGGGCTTACATGTCTTTACACTAATGCTCAGAGCATGGGAAATAAGCAAGACGAACTCCAACTCCTAGCACAGCACCACACATACGATGTCATAGGCATCACTGAAACCTGGTGGGATGACTCCCATCACTGGAATTTAACCATTGAGGGCTATAACCTCTTTCACAGAAATAGAACAAAGGGGAGAGGAGGGGGAGTAGCTTTATATGTCAAAAACAGTTACGTTGCAGAAGAAATGCAAGACTGTAATCCGGGAAACCAGCTTGAAAGCATCTGGATAAGAATCAAGGGAACCGGGACTCAAAAAGATCTTGTCGTGGGTGTCTACTACAGACCTCTGAGTCAGGATGAAGGACTTGATGAAGCCTTCTGTCAACAGCTGACCAAACAGGCACAAAGAAGAGATATAGTAGTCATGGGCGATTTCAATTATCCCGATATCTGCTGGAAAACAAACTCAGCCAAGAGTACAAAGTCCAACAAATTCCTCACTTGCCTTGCAGATAATTTTATGGTCCAGAAGGTAGAAGAGGCAACAAGGGGATCAGCAACTCTTGATCTAATCTTAACAAATGTGGAAGACCTGATCAATACAGTTGAAGTGGTTGGATCCTTAGGGGCAAGTGACCATGTGCTCCTGCAGTTTGCAATACAAAGGAATGCTGAAACTAAGACAAGTCAAACACGCTTTCTGGACTTTAAGAGAGCTGACTTCCAAAAAATGAAGGAATTACTGAGCGGCATTCCATGGACGCCGATATTAAAAAACAAGGGAGTTAAGGATGGATGGGAGTTTTTCAAAAGTGAAATACTCACGGCGCAAATGCAAACAGTGCCAACAAAGAAGAAAAATAAGACAAGTGCAAAGAAGCCAGAATGGATGTCCAAAGAACTTCTAACTGAGCTAAAGCTCAAAAGTGACATGCACAAGAAGTGGAAAAGGGGAGAAATCACCAAAGAAGAATTCAAACGTATAGCCAACACCTGTAGGGAAAAGGTTCGCAAGGCTAAAGCGCAAAATGAGCTCAGGCTTGCCAGGGACATAAAAAACAACAAAAAAGGCTTTTTTGCTTACGTTGGTAGAAAAAGGAAGAAAAAGGAGGCGATAGGGCCATTGCAAGGAGAAGATGGGGTGATGGCGACAGGGGACAGGGAAAAGGCAGAACTGTTCAATACCTTCTTTGCCTCGGTCTTCTCAGAAAAAGAAAGCCATCTTCAACCTCAGCAACACGGAATGGACGAAGGATTGGGGGAAATCCAACCCCAAATAGGGAGACACGTTGTCCAGGAACACCTGGCCTCTCTAAACGAATTCAAGTCCCCAGGGCCAGATCAGCTACACCCAAGAGTACTGAAGGAACTAGCGGAAGTTATTTCAGAACCACTGGCAATTATCTTCGAGAGTTCTTGGAGAACGGGAGAAGTCCCAGCAGATTGGAGGAGGGCAAATGTGGTCCCTATCTTCAAGAAGGGAAAAAAGAACGACCCAAACAATTACCGTCCGGTCAGCCTCACATCAATACCAGGCAAAATTCTGGAAAAGATCATTAAGGAAGTGGTCTGCGAACACTTAGAAACAAATGCGGTCATTGCTAATAGTCAACACGGATTTACCAAAAACAAGTCATGCCAGACTAATCTGATCTCTTTTTTCGATAGAGTTACGAGTTGGGTCGATACAGGGAATGCCGTAGATGTAGCGTACCTGGATTTCAGTAAGGCCTTCGACAAAGTCCCCCACGACCTTCTGGCAAACAAACTAGTAAAATGTGGGCTAGACAAAACTACGGTTAGGTGGATCTGTAATTGGCTAAGCGAACGAACCCAAAGGGTGCTCACCAATGCGTCGTCTTCATCATGGAAAGAAGTGACAAGTGGAGTGCCGCAGGGCTCCGTCCTGGGCCCGGTTCTGTTCAACATCTTTATTAACGACTTAGACGAAGGGTTAGAAGGCACGATCATCAAGTTTGCAGACGACACAAAACTGGGAGGGATAGCTAACACTCCAGAAGACAGGAGCAGAATTCAAAACGATCTTGACAGACTAGAGAGATGGGCCAAAACTAACAAAATGAAGTTCAACAGGGACAAATGCAAGATACTTCACTTCGGCAGAAAAAATGGAAATCAAAGATACAGAATGGGGGACGCCTGGCTTGACAGCAGTGTGTGCGAAAAAGACCTTGGAGTCCTCGTGGACAACAAGTTAAACATGAGCCAACAATGTGATGCGGCTGCTAAAAAAGCCAATGGGATTCTGGCCTGCATCAATAGGGGAATAGCGTCTAGATCCAGGGAAGTTATGCTCCCCCTCTATTCTGCCTTGGTCAGACCACACCTGGAATACTGTGTCCAATTTTGGGCACCACAGTTGAAGGGAGATGTTGACAAACTGGAAAGCGTCCAGAGGAGGGCGACTAAAATGATTAAGGGTCTGGAGAACAAGCCCTATGAGGAGCGGCTTAAAGAGCTGGGCATGTTTAGCCTGCAGAAGAGAAGGCTGAGAGGAGACATGATAGCCATGTACAAATACGTGAAGGGAAGTCATAGGGAAGAGGGAGCAAGCTTGTTTTCTGCTGCCCTGCAGACTAGGACACGGAACAATGGCTTCAAACTACAGGAAAGGAGATTCCACTTGAACATCAGGAAGAACTTCCTCACTGTGAGAGCTGTTCGACAGTGGAACTCTCTCCCTGGGGCCGTGGTGGAGGCTCCTTCCTTGG
This sequence comes from Anolis carolinensis, assembly GCF_035594765.1. Lineage (NCBI taxonomy): Eukaryota > Metazoa > Chordata > Lepidosauria > Squamata > Anolidae > Anolis > Anolis carolinensis. Next base: position 143,264,228 of record NC_085842.1, on the reverse strand, counting down.
AGGCTTTTAAGCAGAGGCTGGATGGCCATCTGTCGGGGGTGCTTTGAATGCGATTTCCTGCTTCTTAGCAGGGGGTTGGACTAGATGGCCCATGTGGTCTCTTCCAACTCTACTATTCTATGATTCTATGATTCTATGATTCTATGATGCTAATAGATTGCTAATAGATATTTTCATTCTGGGGCACTGGGAGGTGAGAGACATGAATTAAACCCCTTTTACACTGCCATAGAAAATCCAGATTATCTGCTTTGAACTGGATTATATGGGAGTATAGACTCATATAATCCAATTCAAAGCAGATAATCTGAATTATCTTCTTTGATAATCTAGATTTTATGTCAGTGTAGAAGGAATCTTAGTTACATCAAAGGATTGTGTAGACCAGGGGTCCCCAAATTTTTTAAACGGGGGGCCAGTTCACAATCCCTCAGACCGTTGGAAGGCCCAACTATAGTTGAAAAAAAACCCCCTATAAACAAATTCCTATGCACACTGCACATATCTTATTTTGAAGTAAAAAAAAAAACAATCAGGAAGAAATACAGCCTCAATGTTAATCATAATCATAATAAAAATAATAAAGAGGGTTGGAAGAGACACCTTGGGCCATCTTGTCCAACCCCCTTCTACCTTTGTGCACCAAAAGCACAAGCAAAGCACCCCTGAGAGATGGCCACCCAGCCTCAATGTTGTTAATAATAACCATAATCATCGTCATCATCATACATCACACAGTCCTAAATGCCGGGGAAGTATTCAACTTGTGATTTTGTGATACGAAATTCAGCATACATATACATATACATATACATATACATATATATATCATTTGCTGTGTTATACTGTGTCTTTGTGCCAATAATAATAATAATAATGATAATAATAATAAAGAGGTTTGGAAGAGACCCCCTGGGCCATTTAGTCCAACCCCCTTTTGCCTTTGTGCACCAAAAGCACTGGCAAAGCACTCCTTAGTAAATTATTACTTAAATAATAATTAAAATACCATTATAAACAAGCAAAGTATTAGAAGGTGCACAACAGGTGAGGGAGGAGGTGGGAAAGGTGGTGGAGGAGGGAGCCGCCATCGCGGAGGCCGGATAAATGGCTTCGATGGGCCGCATGTGGCCCCCGGGCCTTAGTTTGGGGACTCCTGGTGTAGACTGTCTCCATGAGTTGCCTTGCAAAACCTCCTGGAGCCATTCTCCTTCAGTAGTCCTTACGAATGTCTGACAGACCCAATTTTTCCTTTTCTGGCTGTCCAGTCCAAAAATAGTTTGCATTGTCCTAACATTGAGCTGTACTATCAGACAGGAGTGAACGGATGGGCAGCTCTTCCTTGATAATTCCAGATGTATGAGTCTGCTGCGTACAGCTCAGGTTTCTTTATTGTCCATGATTCTGTTGCAAGCATGCCAGGAATATCCCCATTGCAATGCTTTTATTGTTGCCACTGACCTTCTTTTTCAGTCTCCTAAGCTAAGTAATAAAGCTAAGTAATAAATTAGGAGAGGTAAAAACACATAAAAATGAGCTCCACAGTGGGCATTTAGATCTCTGAGCTGAAGAGAGGAAGGAAACAGACTTTTCCAACTGAGCTCAAACACTAATCCATTAGAAGTACCTGAAATTGGGGCAACTTCCATGCATGAAAACTGCTACGTTTGATAAGTCTGCGTAGGTTCATTGGTTTAAGTCAATAGTTAGAAGAGTTGCTAATAGTTGTTCATCATTTCTTTTAAGTTTAAGTGCTGATGATAATGTATTTTCTCTACAGCTTTTTTTGTATTGTCCAGTCTACAAAACCATTGGTAGGTCAAGAATAGAATATATGGTAAGAAATTATGAAGTGGGTTATTGAATATCTGCTTGGGCTCAAGGTGATTTGCACAACTGTGAAAGTTGAGAACTATTCTTTGTATGTATGCGCATTCATGTCACCTGTAAAATTATGGTGATCCCATGAATTTCATAGTGTTTTTTTTTTTACAAGAAATACACAGGTTTTTTTATCATGTCCGAAGCTAATTGACACAAATTGCTTCTGCTGTGAGAGAATTGGCCCTCTTCAAAGACATTGCCCAGGGGACACCCGGATGTGTTACCACCCTGTGGGGGGCTTCTCTCATGTCCCCGCATGGGAAGCTAGGGCTGACAGACAGGCGCTCACCCCATCTCATGGATTCGAACTGCCAACTTTCAAGTCAGCAGTTGAGCCAGCACAAGGGTTTAACCCATTGTGCCACCGTGACTCCTATACACAGATATGAATTTGCCATTTACTTCCCCTGAAATATATTGTGCAGCACCTAGTATTGGTTTGCAGTTTCCCATTCAGTACTAACATGGACTGACCCTACTTTACTTCCAAGATCAGATGGCATCAGGTGCCCTTGGGGTATTTCAGCAGAGAACTACTTTACTACAGTCAAAAGAAGTTTAAAAGAAGTTTAAGTTTCTCTGCATGCTTTCAGTTCTGTCAATAAACAGATATTCTCTCCATGTACTGGATTTCTACAAAGCAACTGACCTTTTTTTCTCTCCCACAGTAATTCATTTGCAAGCCTTTGGTCATTCTGAAATATAGCCAAAATGCTTCTTAAATGATTCAAACCACTTCCATACCTAAAATGAAGAAATTTTATCTTTGACAGGACCTTGGATAATGAGACAAATAGAACATTCCTTCCTGCTGATCATTGTTCTCCTCTACAGTGTCCAACTCCTAGTCTACAGAGAACATAAAATGAATTGCTGTGTAATATGCTAGACAAGCCAGTGTGGTGTAGTGTTTTGAATATGACTCTAAGGGCTTCATCAGATGGGACTGGGGAAAGCAGAGGAAAATGGGGAAAATGTTTTCTTTGCATGAGATGAAGAATGTACTTACCCCCATCACATAGGATTGCCTCCTCCCACCTCAACCATCTGCTTAAAGGAGACATAAGGCATCATTCTTAAGATGGACACCACTTCTGGACTCCTTGACTTTTCCCTTCAATTCTGTTACTGTAGAGGAGTGCCAAGGCACCTTTCCTCCAGGTCACTGAAATGATTCAATGATGTGTTTTTAAGTGCTTTCTCCCATTTCTAGCCACATCAGGAACTCAGAAGATGATTTCTTCCTGGCTTCAGTTTCCCCTGTTTCACCACACTTCTTGCACAGTTCACTGACGAAACACCATGGATGACAGCTGGAAGTCTGTGTGTCATATGATAGGCTCTGTGGTACTTTGTCTATGAGCTGTTTTAGATGTGTGTGGAAAAGGTGGGTGGGAGGAACTGCATGTGACAAAGTCCTAAAGACTTCAATTCCTTGCTCAGCTATAGAAGTCTACTGGGTGACCTTGGGTGAGCCACATACTCTCAGTCCCATAAAACACTGTGATAGGTTCACATTAGGGTCACAGTGGAAGGAAAGGCATTCTGTCATCATGCCTTGCATTTTCTAACACTTCCTCACAGTGGGGTTCAGATAGTCACTGTTGCTTGGATTTAAAAAATATTAAGAAAGATACCTGCTCTAAGGAATATGCAGGCCAGAATCCAAGCAAGTTGGAAAATGAAGCTTACTTCAGTTTCTCCCAAGGATTTGCCTTCTGGAGAAATATTGATGCTTTTCTCTCCTCTTCCACTTGAGGTTTAAATACTTCATTAGCTCAGATTTTCATCATAACCATACTGAATCAGCAACTGGCCTTCTGTACTGCCCCTCAGAGACTTGGAAATACAGACTTCCCTCTCAAAGAGGAGAAATTGAGCTGGCAAAGCTTTTTCAAGAATTTCTTTCATGGGGGAAAAAGTTCCTTGTGCCATTTCTACGTGCTTGGTAGAGGGAACAGGCAAAAAAGTAGGAAATAAAGGCTTGGCAACGTATTAAAAGAAACAGAAACATATACGTTTCTACTCTTAAAAAAGAGAAAAACAGAAAACAATATTATTTTACAAATAATGAAAACATTTTTCAGAATGTTGTAATTTCTCACATAAATAACTCTGATAGGTCCTATCCATCCTCCTTAATTAAACATTTAATTGTGTAGACACATTAGCTTGTGCATATAGCATGAAATGGAGTAATGAACCAACAAACCTGACTTCTTGTGGATTGAGTGCTGTAGCAATTGCTGGTGATTTCTGGCCACTCCTCTGGCCACTCATTTGCCCTGAGATATGGCTGAGAATGATATTTTATTATGGTAATATGCTCAAGTAAGTCCATACTTAATTTCTGTTTAATAGGCTTGTTATTATGCAGCCATAAACCACAAGGGTTCATTGATGAGCTACCTGCTGTGGTTTCCCTACATGTTATTGATAGGTATCTAGAGGGCAGAAATGTTAACACTTGGTATGCTATGTAGATCTGTTAATGATCAAGTCCTTGTTAGCACTTAATTATTTTTCAGTGTTGAAAGAGTATGTGCAAAAAGCTGACTAGTAGAAGTAATGGATATGAATGGCTTCCACTTCCTTCTCTGGCAATATTGTGCAGCTTGAATTTTGGATCAGATAAGAGGTTGTAAGGGCTGATGAGTTTGATCTCCCAAAATGCTCAGCCAGGATCCACAGCAAATGATCTAACTGAAACACACCAGTGTCATGAAGTCTTTATTAACTCTTCCTGTCAAGGGATAACAACTAGCCAACCTGAGAGGGATGGGGTCAGTCAAGAGCCTGAGAACACTTCACTACCAGCAAGGTGCTCCCAAAATGCTATAGAGCACAGAGCTGAGGCTGTAGCCCTAGTATGGCCAGATGTCTTCACATAGTTTGAATCTTTTTTGTTTGGATCAGGCCATGTGACACGGCAACTTCATGCCTTGGGCTGCTGCTTCAATCTTCAGAAGTAAGCCATCTCTATTCTGACCTTGGGAGCCCCCGGTGGCACAGTGTGTTAAAGCACTGAGCTGCTGAACTTGCGGACCAAAAGGTCACAGGTTCAAATTTGGGGAGCGGAATGAGAACCCGCTGTTAGCCCCAGCTTCTGCCAACCTAGCAGTTCGAAAACATGCAAATGTGAGTAGATCTGGCGGGAAGGTAATGGTGCTCCATGCAGTCATACCGGTCACATGACCTTGGAGGTGTGTACGGACAATGCTGGCTCTTCAGCTTAGAAATGGAGATGAGCACCAACCCCCAGAGTTGGACAAGACTAGACTTAATGTTAGGGGAAACCTTTATCTTTTACTATTCTGACCTTGGATAGCTCAGGGCCCTTCCACTCAGCCATATAACCGAGGCCCCTTCCACGCAGCTGTATAAAATGCACATTGAACGGGATTATATGGCAGTATGGGCTCAGATAACTCATTTCAAAGCAGATATTGTGGATGACCTGCCTTGATATTCTGGGTTTTATGTCTGTGTGGAAGAGCCCCCAGAATATCAAGACAGATAATCCACAATGTCTGCTTTGAACTAGGTTATCTGAATCCACACTTCCATATCATCCAGTTCAATGTGCATTTTATACAGCTGTGTGGAAGGGGCCTCAGAGCTCCTATGCAAGCAAGGTCTGATTCTAGTCTGTCTCCATTGAACTGGGACCCTTGTGATGTGATGGATGACAGACAATCCCATGACTACTGCTACCCTGGCCCAGTCTGGCGTGACATAATGTCCCTTGCTTGGCATGGATTCTTCCCATGGATGCTTTTGCTGCATATATCCAGACTCTTAGCATTCCTGTCTTGGTATTCAGCATATCACACTTAGACAACTACTTTGGTATTTAGGGAACAGCTTGTTCTTGAAATAGAGTATGTGGGAGAGGTTAGCATGAAGGATTGGGAGCAGGGGAGTATATCTTAAGAGTTCAGGAGAAGGCTCCTCAAGGGATGAAAATGCCTTGAATTAATGAGGAGGATGGTGGAGTGTGAAGGGGGTGGGTGGGTGGAGAAAGGAGACAATATAATCCAGATTTCAAGAGGCTTGAAATTGAAGAAAACAAGACTGGGCATACATGTAATCTCTATGTGTAGCTCAGTGGTACTATCAAAGACAGGAATGTTGGAATCAGCTTTTCCCAACCTAGTGATTCCCCAGATATATTTGTCTACAGCAGCTATTACTGTAGGCAGCATGGCTGTTGTAAAGTTGGTTAGGGACGGTAGGACACGAGACTGCGGCCATACAGTTGTAGACCTCTTTCTCTCTGCCTTACTCCAGCTTGTTACCTGGTTGTGTTACAAACCACACCTCTTGAAATTCCCACTTCTTCGCTTCCTTTAAAGAGATAAGAACCATTTCCAAGTCTGAATCTGGTAACCCTGAGGGGGAAAGTGCAACCCTTCGTGGCAGAATTAGGCCCCTTCTACACAGCTGTATAAAATCCTCATTGAATTGGAATATATGACAGTGTGGACTCAGGCAAGCTGGTTCAAAGCAGATAATGTGGATTATCTGGCTTGATGTTCTGGGTTATATGGCTGGGTAGAAGGTCCTTGAGAGTCTTGGGGAAAGTTGCACATGTTGAGTTTTTGCATAGGCAGTTTACAACTAAGATACACTAACTTTAAAAAAAAAACCAGTTTGTATCAGGCAGTTTAGGACTGCATGAACCAGACCTTTCTTTATAATGGAGATGGTTCGATGTCTCAAAACATATCATTGTTTGCAAACACATGGCAAGAAGTGTTTAGCTTTGTATTGTGGCTTCAGGGGGGTTTGTTCATTTGTGAGGTGACACACACTGGGGGGAGAAAAAAGCAAGGTGGCCAAGGGGCAGAGAGACCCCAAGCTCGTGTCTTCCTCTAGTTCTTTGCAGAAGTTGCTTAGGTTGCCTTGGCAACTCCGTGGCAGGCAGGGCTTGTGTGTAACTCCCGTGGAGCATCACCAGGGATCAATTTAGCATCTTTGCCTGTAGCAGCAGTGACAAAATGATGTTGTCCTATCCTTCTACCCCCCCCCCCCCCCGCTCAATCAAATATAAGCAGTGGTCAAGCTACACAGGAATAAATTGTATGATTTAGGAACTAAGGGCCCTTCCACACAGCCATATAACCCAGAATATCAAGGCAGGCAATCCACAATATCTGCTTTGAACTGGATTATCTGAGTTCACACTGCCATATAATCCAGTTCGATGTGGATTTTATACAACTGTGTGGAAGGGGCTTGAGTCTGTCACACACAAACACACACACAAGCACAGTCATGTAGAGAGAAGGTTTCTGATTTTTGAAAGAGGCATGAAGATCTTTTACATAACGTGCAAGAATTTAAGGAGTAGTGGATACTGTGTTACACAGTATGGAGTGTGTCAGTTTGAGTGGTCTCGTGAGATATGGTCTTCTTAAAAACAATTTAAAATTGGTTTTTACTGCAATTAGGATTGTCATATTCTACTTCCTCAAGTTTTAATTAAACAAAATACTCTGATTTGTATTTCAGTTATGCAAATCTAGCAATTAATTGTTCCATTTTTCTTTCACTATGTTTCAGCCTTCATGCTGTTTTTACAGTTACAGTAGATCTGAGAAAACCAGCATGGAACAATGTTTAAAGCACTGGATGTGGGACGGGGAACCTAAATCTTTATTGATTCTAGAATTTACTACGTGACATTGAACTATCAATTCCTTTCAGCAAACTTGTCTAAAAATCCTTTTAATTTTTGTACCTCGTCCCTCACACTGTTTATCTCTTTCTGTTGACTAACCTAATACTTTCTGTGTTGTTGGGTAAAGAGTTTGGAAACATGTACGCATGTATGATTTTGTATACAAACTCATAGGTCAAGTATACTGCCATGTTTGATGTGTACTATATTTTCTACCCTGGTTTGCCTTTGCAGGGAATTTCCCACATTATCTGTAGGTTAATAATTCCCCCGTCTCCATTTTAAATTAAGCTTAAGAAATTAGGAAATTCAAAACTGAATTGTCTTCTTTTCTATATTTTTCACCCATTGCAATGACTAGTTTTCTATACTTAGGCAGACATCACTTGTGAATCTGGCTTAGAAGAATACTAATTTTTGTTGAATCTAGGAAAGATGACAAGGTTGAGCATCCTTTTTCCAGAAATCCAGAATACTCCAAAATTGTCTCCATACATAGCTGAGATATTAATATGTTTGCTTTCTGATGGTTCAATACACACAAACTTTGTTTCATGTGCAAAATTATAAAAATATTGCATAAAAAGTATTAAAATATTTCACATAATTCTTACAGTATCTACAGGTGCGTGTGAATCATAAATAAAAGTTATGTTTATACTTGGATCTTCTCTCCAGAATATCTAATTATGCATGTATATAGATATTCCAAAATTTGAAAAAAAAAACAAAACCCCAAAATTCAGAATATTTCTGGTCTCGAGCATTTAAGATGAAGGATGCCCAACCTGTACTAAGTGGTATACAGTGTTCCCTCACTTATTGCAAGGGTTACATTCCAGGACCACCCGCAATAAGTGAAAATCCACGAAGTAGGGACACTATACTTATTTTAATATTTATACTTTATTTTAGCAGTTACAATATACAGTACACCAGCAGAGAAGAAGAATGGAAGCTAAAGAACCCTTTTTTATTTCCAACCCTTCTCCGACCTCCCCACTCTCCCTTTATTTCTCCCTTCCCCCCTTCCAAAACCCTTTCTTATAAGCCCGCTCCCTCCCATCCTCCCCAACATACCCGCAAAACAGCAAAAATACCGCGATAAATGGTGTACATTAATATTTATTGAAAACCTGTGAAACAGCAAGGTTGTGAAAAGCGAACCGCAAAGTAGCGAGGGATCACTGTAACGTACTGTATGACTGGGCTCTTCTGTCTAGTTGGGACTGATTGATACATGTAGGACATTAGCCATAGAAGGTTCTGAAAACATAGAGGTAGTTGTCTGCTCTTACTGTACATTTGAGTACCCACTCCCTTTGGCTACTAGTTCCTGTTCCCATTCCATTGTTCTTACTCTGTTTCAACGCTCTTGTAATTCCTTCTATTCCTTGTGTCTTTGCTGAAAATGCATTACATCTTTTGTGAATTGCCATCTTGGAGTAAATCAACAATATGTCAATATGTTGTACATAATTCAGGGTGGTTCTTATTTAGGTGGCAAACATAGACATGGACTATACCACTGTAAGCTTGGCCTCATGTAATTGAATACTCCTCCATACTGGACAGCTCCCACTGCCTGGTAAATAGGTATACTGGGGAGAAAACTTCTGGCTCTACTTCTCTGTTGTGCCAGTCTTGACATGTCATCTGAAATGATGCTGCTGAGATCCTAGTTATGTGCATAGCTCTGTGTGCGCAACTCCACATTCTCCCACTGTCTGGCAGCTCTCAGGTCTCAGGAGAGGTTGCTGTTGCTTACCAGAAGAATGGGGAGGGAGGAGAGGAGGCAATTTAGATGATAGAGAAGTAGCTGGTCTCAGCTCAGTTAAAGGGTAGAAATGAGGATGCATTCTCTAGTGGAGTAGTAATGTTTTCATTCTTCCAGGAGCTCAGAGCAGCAGGATCATTATAGTCTGAATAATCTGGGCAGAGGAAACTTTTTGGACAAAGCACATGGGAAGGGAATCTTTGTGCCCCATGGGAAAAAAATCAATATCATATGCTCTGTTTATGGGCAAATCATTAACAGGATGAAGGGAACAACTTAATATCTTTAGTTTAGACCTTGTTCTGGTTGATGTAATTCTGCTACCTTTGTCACCAAAACTGGACCTTCTTGATGCCGTATTTTCACTGTTCTCCTGTTAGAAGCAGGGGGTTCAAGGTCTGTGAAGGTCTCCTTCAGCAACGGCTCATTTCTTATTTCGTGCACAGTTACTAACATCACCCTTTCTTTTAACTGCAGAATGTCGTCTCCAAGTATGGTGCACAGTTCCGTGGAAATTCGCAACATGATGCCCTGGAGTTCCTTCTGTGGCTGCTGGATCGCATGCATGAAGACCTGTGTTCTGTGTCCCTTAATCAAAAGGTGAAGGTGTCTGGAAAGGTCAGTTTTTCCAGCAGGGAGATCTCTAATTTTACCCTGAAATTTCTCTAACCTTCTGTGGGCAGTATAAAGCTACAAGCAAGGTGCATGGCAACTGTAAGGAAGTTATTCTTGGGGTCAATGTCACTCAACAATGTATGCACACACATTTATTCTTGACCAGTGGCTTTTTCACAGTACAGATCCATAATACTCTAATTTCAGGTTGGCCAACCTGGGATTTGCCCTGTTCTTCCCTTTAGAGTCATGGAGTCGTACACTTGGAAGAAGCCCCATAGACATCAAGTCCAACCCCCCTTCTCAATGCAGAATCTCCCGCAAATTCTTTTTGAAGATGTCCAGAGAAGGAGAAGCCACTACCTCTATGGGATATTAATTTGAAAAACATAGATATAAATTGCAGAAGTGGATGGTATTGTTTGTTGATGAAATGAAAACACATCCCATGATTAAATAAAAACAGAGCAACGTGTTCTTCTATGCTGATCCTTGGATAATACAGACAGAAAGATGCTGTTGTCCTCATGCCCTGCTTAAGGACCTCCCTGAGACACCTGGTTGGCCACTTTACGAATGCTAGACTAGGACCCCTTTCACATAGCTGTATAAAATCAACATTGAGCAGGATAATATGGCAGTATGAACTCAGTTCAAAGCAGACATTGTGGATTATCTGCCTTGATATTCTGGGTTACATGGCTGTGTGGAAGGGCCCTAGATAGGCATTTTGTTTGATCCAGAAATGACCTCATTCTTTTTATTCCTAATATTTGATAGCCTCTTAAGACACAGATGTAATTTTTAATAGGATCTCACTTGTCCTTCTTCATATTGACATGTGTGTAATATTAGAATTTAATTTTTTCCCATGCCATCTCTGACATGACAATTTAGTGTACAGTACACCCACCTGTTCTTAAAATCCAAATGTTTCAGTTGTCATTACAAGCCTTAGTTAGGACTGAAAGCTTTTCTCCATTACCAATCAACAAAACACAGTGGTGTCAAACTTGTGGCCCTTCAGGTGTTTTGGACTTTAGCCCCCAGAATTCCTGGCCTTTGCACAAGATGACTATGGCTTTTGGGACTTGGGGGCTGAAACATCTGGAGGGTCACAAGTTTGACAACCTTGAACAAAAGCATTAGTTAAGGAGAAGTTTTAATCTATTGGAGACCCTTCCACACAGCCCTATATCCCAGAATATCAAGGCAAAAAATCCCACAATATCAGCTTTGAACTGGGTTATCTGAGTCTACGCTCGTATGTGGGATTTTCTGCTTTGATATTCTGGGATATAGGGCTGTGTGGAAGGGCCCTGAGTTAAAAATTTAGACTGTTTTCTGATCAAAAGTATTATCTTGTGACATTTTGATTAGATTTTTTTTCCTTCATGGAGCAATATGTCAAGTTATTCCTTTTGGTTCTGCATTTAGTGCAAAGTAGATATGACCTGAGAAATCAGTGATTGGTAATGAAATGTATTACCGTATATACTCGAGTATAAGCTGACCCAAATATAGGCTGAGGCACCTAATTTTACCACAGAAAACTAGGATAACATATTGATATAAGACGAGGGTGGGAAATGCAGCAGCTACGGGTGAATTTCAAAAATAAAATAGATATTAATAAAATTGCATTATTTGAGGCATCAGTAGGCTAAATGTTTTTTAATATTTATATAAAACTGTAATTTAAGATACAGTAGAGTCTCACTTATCCAAGCCTCGCTTATCCAAGCCTCTGGATAATCCAAGCCATTTTTGTAGTCAATGTTTTCAATATATCATGATATTTTGGTGCTAAATTCGTAAATACAGTAATTACAACATAACATTACTGCATATTGAACTGCTTTTTCTGCCAAATTTGTTGTATAACATGATGTTTTGGTGCTTAATTTGTAAAATCATAACCTAATTTGATGTTTAATAGGCTTTTCCTTAATCCCTACTTATTATCCAAGCTATTCGCTTATCCAAGCTTCTGTCGGCCCGTTTAGCTTGGATAAGTGAGACTCTACTGTAATAATAAGACTTTAATAAGACAAGACTGTCCAACTCTGAATACCTATATACTCAAGTATAAGCCGACCTGAATAGAAGCTGGCCAGGACCCTCACTCGAGTATAAGCCGAGGGGAGCTTTTTCATGTTTTGATTCAGTTAAAAATCTCAAATACTGCTGATATTGTTTTCCTGACTATGATTTGGCTACACAGCCTAAATATCCAAATCCTCCTAATAGTGAGCTTTCTCTTTGCTGGTTCTACTCTAATTATTCTTTTTATATGCATATGTTTTATGTTTTATTTTTATACTGTATTTAATTGGTTGTAATACATTTTTATATGTTGTTGTTTTTAATGATGTGTCAGCATCGAATTGTTGCCAATTGTACGCCGCCCTGAGACCCTTCGGGTGAGAAGGACGGGATAGAAATATTGGAAATAAATAAATAAATAAATTATTCTGCAGTTTATTTGTGATACACATATATTAAAGATAGCAATTAATGACATTTGTTTTTCCTCCTTGGTACAGTACCTCTTGTGGTATTCCATGTGCTTTTCTTCTTTTTATTGCTTGTATTTTCCATTTTGCTTTTATATACAATTTCATTTTTAGAAAGGCATTCATGCGATGTTTGGGAGGGAAGGTTTGCTCTAGAGATGGGAAATCTGTGGCCTATTGGAATGTATCTCCCATAATTTTTCCCTATGGAGAGCCAGCTTGGTATAGTAGTTTAACATTGGACTGTGACAGGAGAAGAGATGAGGCTTTGAATCCTCTCTTATCCTTAGAAGTAGGCAATGAGAAAACACCCTCTGAAAAAATATTGCAAAGAAAACTCCATGATAGGGTTAATTTAGGAATAATATTATTTGGAAATGAAGAAGGCATACAACAACAAGGTAGGACTAACTGAAGCTGCAGTTCCACAATATATAGAGGATCATATAGTCCCCATCTCTGGTTTTAATGTTTTTCCAGTGCAATATAACTAGTTTATCTTTTTCCAGCAGTTATTAGCTGTAGTATTGAAAACGTAAAGTTGTGTTCTTGACTCTTGTCTGTAACTAATATCAGCTTTTGGAGGTATAGACAGGTTTTCAGGTTATTGTGGAGTAAAAAAATAACACTTCCATCTCCTGGTGTCATTTCAGCTTTGATTCAAATACCTCTCCCCTCCCACTTTTAAATAACTAAAAAGACATCAAGAAATCCAAACAGTGCCAGCATTACATCCAGTTTGGTTTGTATTGTGATGGAGAATTAAAATTAAAATATTACTAATTGCCTTTTCCCTTTTGAACATTCATTCTATGGTAATTTTTTTCAATGTCAATTATAAAATTTTGTCAGATTTTAAAATGTGAATTTATATGTAACTGCTTCATTAATTGAATGATTTAATTAAGCTATCAGAAATTATATAATGGGTACAGCAAGCATTCGGTCTGCTTACCTGTGAAATTCTCAGGCTTTGGTTAACACCTCATATTGGTGAAACTGCCAAACAATATGTCCTGTTGTATGTTTTTCATGTAACATTGGTCTCTTATGTGAATTGCTTACAAGAACAGAATATGGAGGATTGCCCAACTTGTCCAAAGAATGAACTAACAGTCCCATTGCTGCATAAACATATAACAGCCCTTTTGGCTCTTCCAGATGGTCTTGGCCCCCAGTGTTGAGATGTTTGATAGAGGTGTGCCGGGCAAGTGAAGGACAATCTCTCTCTCTTCTCACTGTGTGAACACTCACTGGGATACTGCTATTAATCTGTCACTAATTACCCTGCCAGGCAGAGTTCTGGAATGGAGTGGCAGCTGCTTTGCTGCTGGCAAAAATAGGAATTGAAAAGAAGCAAAAAGCCTTGATACTACAGAATGTGCCACAATCTCCCTTTCTCTGAGCTCATCCAGGCTGGTGATTTGTGCCAATTTATGTTTTGTCATTTTAAGTAGCTTCCTAATGCTTGTTGCTTACATGTCCAAACGCTCTCCTGCTTAAAAAAAACATTACAGAAGTAACACATTTTATTATATTGATTCTGGATTATCCAAACAACAACAACCTTCTGGTACCTTAACACAGTGCTTCCCAAACTCTGGTCTTCCAGGTTTTAGGACTCCCAGAATCCCTGATTATTGGCCAAGGCAGCTTAGACTTCTGGGAGTTGAAGTCCAACCTGGAGGACTAGAGTTTGGAAAACACTGTCTGGGGCCCCTTCCACACAGCTGAATAAATTCCCACATTTTCTGCTTTGAGCTGGAATATATGGCAGTGTGGACAAAGATAACCCAGTTCAAAGCAGATATTGTGGATTATCCACCTTGATATTCTGGGTTATATGGCTGTGTGGAAGGGCCCTTAGTGCAAAAGTAGTAGGTGTGTGTGCTTAGAAACATCACCCCCACCCTGAGGGCCCTCCCACACAGCCATGTAACCCAGAATATCAAGCTGGATAATCCACAGTATCTGCTTTGAACCGGATTATTTGAGTCCACATTACCATATAATCCTGTTCAGTGTGGATTTTAAACAGCTGTGTGGGAGGGGCCGAAGTGTACAATAACCTGAAAACTTAAGGGTGGAGAGTTTTCAGCCCCCCCTCTCAAATCTTGAAGGTTCAAGTTAAATTGAATTTGACTATTATGTGAAAGGATGTTATCTTTCTGAGCCTGACAGCCACTGCTTTTGTGCTAAGTTTTTTCAGAGAGGAAAAGGATTCTGTATAGAAAAGGAAGGAAAAAAGATGATGGACATTTTTTTGAAAGTGTGTGTGTGAGAAAGGAATTGGACACATCTACTTTGATTTCTACAATTCATGTGACAGCCAGTTAAATCACCCTCAAAATTCAGGTGCAACAAAATACTATAGGATACTGCAGGAAGTGAGGAGAAATATGTGTGGTATCTTAGTGTGAGGGTTGTCAGAGACCACTACTGCTTTCCCTGCTGCTTTTTCCAAATTGTGGAGGTACCTATATAAACCAGTGATGAGGAAAAAAGCTGGTGGCTGGGCAGTTGATCTGTCACTTGGCTACAGCAAAATACTGGAGACAGAGCAGGCAAGGAATAGGATAACTATGGCAACAGCTAGAAAGAGCTGGAGTGCAGAGGGTCATAGGTTTTGTCGTAACCTTGTAAGACTACAACCAGGGGAGAACAACAAGGAAATAATAGCGAGCTAGGCAGTAACCCCACAGGAAGTAAAGATTTTCTAAAACATAGGGGGAGCAGGGAGAATAAGAGCAACATCTTGTTTGGCTTCACTGTCATAAGCTCCAGCTTACTCAGCTGCTTTGCCCTCCAGAGCACTTCTGAAGAGCTGGGAAAGTCCCTGCTCTGTCTTAAAAGGGATCTGGCTACTGTATCTTTAAAAACTCTACAGTTTAGAGGAACCTTTGCACTACTCCATATGTAGAGAATGACCCAAGGCCTGATTATTCACCAATTAATCCTCTTCTTCAAACCAGACCATGTGAGGACCAAAGAACAAGGGAGAACTTGAGCCTGTCCTTTTTATCCTCCTTCTGGCAGCTGATTCTGTAAATACTGCTTGTCCTTTGTGGAGAGGGCTTGGAAGGCTGACTTCACCCTGTGAATGAATGAAGAAGTGGGAAAGCTGGGCTTTTGGGATTGGTGTTTGGGCCCAATAATAAAATGTATGGTTGTGCCTCATTGGTAAACCATGGAGATTGATGGCTTTGAAGATCCATTCCTCATGGAGGGAGCTAAAGCCATCACACTTGGTATACATTTTCTGCTTTCACCAATTTTCAAACACTTTACATCAACATTGTGTAATCATTTTACATCAACATGACGTTATACATGTTGCAACTTCTAGATAGTATAGCGAATGTGGAGGGGTGACTGGAGAACTAGTTCATTAACTGCTAGTGCAGTGATTCCCAAACTTTGGTTTTACAGGTATTTTGGATTTTGGCTCCCTGAATCAGTGACCATTAGCCAAGTGCTGGAGCCCCCAGTGGCACCCTTGTGCCAGCAGGACTGCTGACCAACAGGTCAGTGGTTCGAATCTGGGGAGAATGGGTAAGCTCCCTCTGTCAGCTCTAGCTCCCCATGTGGGGACATGAGAGAAGCCTCCCACAAGGATGGTAAAACACTAAACATCCAGGTGTCCCCTCGGCAACGTCCTTGCAGACAGCCAATTTTTTCACACCAGAAGTGACTTGCAGTTTTTCAAGTCACCCCTGACACAAAAAAATAAAGCCAAGTGCTAAGACTGCTGGGCGGTAAAGATTGAAACATAGAAGAGCAGAGCCTTGGAATTACTAATCTAAAAAGCCAAATGTTTCCCCCTGCTACTTTACCCCATCTAGATACCCGTTAGAACAGTTTTGAGGAACTCAGTCTCACTCTCAACTTATTTGTTCTATTACTTGGCCTTTTTATTTATTACCTGCCACAGATTCTCTAACATTGTTGAAACTGGATTGTTCCACAAGGCCTGGCTGAGTCTGATCAGACAACAATTTTCAGAAGAAAATGGTAGCTTGCTCCACACTAAGGAATTAACAACAGTGCATCTCTTTGCCAAGTTGAGAGAATGTAGGTGATCATCTTTGAACACTCAGAAAGCTCTATAAATGCTAAGGATTACTAATAAGTACCACTTTTACCTTTAAAGCATCTTGCCTAAGGGTATTTTCTGCAGTTAAATGCAGCATCTGTGAGCATAGAAGGAAGAGTTGGTCTGTGAAGCAAGGCAGGGTGGCTTCAGAGATGAATGGAGTAGGAAGAATGTGTAGATTCCGAGGCTCTCCCACTCCTGGAATATGCTGCAGATGTTTGAGAGGCTAGCGCCAAGCTGTCAGTGCTTTCACTGGTGTCTCTAAAAATCAGCACTTAAAATTTCCATGTGTGTATATTGAATGAAAGAGACATATTGCCCAGATTGTGTATATATAATTTAACGGAAACTCTTTTTCACTTCCTAATCTTTTTTGGGTTTTTTTGTGTTTTTTTTTTAGAAAACACTTTTAACAGCTTTCATAGTATTGCATTCTGAGGTTTATGTGGTTCACATAAGTTTTAAAAACACTTATTTTCTCTGACTTGTTGAAGGATTGCACAAATAATGTATATAAAGCGATTGAACATTTGAAATACATTATTCAAATG
This sequence comes from Anolis carolinensis, assembly GCF_035594765.1. NCBI lineage: Eukaryota > Metazoa > Chordata > Lepidosauria > Squamata > Anolidae > Anolis > Anolis carolinensis. Next base: position 143,247,109 of record NC_085842.1, on the reverse strand, counting down.
CCATTTTAGTGCATAGTGCATTAAATTACTTCTTAGTCCTCCAGTAATTCTTAATAGCTGTTATCATCTTTTATGATCTAAATAATAGTAGCAGACATAAGATAAACATAGAAAACCAGGTTAGACTTTCTACCATATGGCTGCTGGGTTATCTCTCTTGGTAGAAAGCTACATTTACACATAATGATAGGTCAAAAATTCCAGCTTACTAAAGAACTTCATAAGGAAGAACCTGTTTGATCCTGCTTTGCTCTGTTCATCACATGAGAGATTAAACCAGGGGGGACACCAAGGTTTGATGTGGGATATACTACTTCCCCCATGCCCCCTAGAGAACATGGAAAGAGTATTTTTGCCATTTCTCCCTCTCATTTAAGGCATTTTTAGATAAAGAACTGAACTAAACGTTTTCAGAAAAGTTCCTAAAATGGGCTCAATGGTCCCTTGCATCTCTGATGTACTCTGATGTTTATCAGGTGGTTGTTCCTGATAAAACCAGTTTTAGCATTGGATGTCATGGCCCAGTATTGTAACTTGGACTTGGTTATCTAATGCTACAGAGGAAGGGGAATTATGCTTCAGATCAACTTTATTATGCAAAAATGTTTGAAACCTCATAATTAAATGTATTTGTTTCAGTTTTAAAGTTAATCAGGTGTTTCAATTTAGACTGCATGTCTGTATTTGTGCAGCAGTCAAAATATTATCAATGCCCCTAAATAAGGATGAGTGCCATTAAAAGCAGATTGCACGTTTTTTTCTCTCTTCTCTCCCTTGGAGCCTGCACCTCATCTATGCAGAGCTCCTTCTGGATTCCCTTACATTTGTAATCTTGTTGGATGGCCCCACCATCAGGATGGCTGTTGTCTTGGCCTTTTGAAAAGAGCAACAAAGAGGGGAATTAATAATGATGAATGCCAACACTCTCAGTTATCAACCTGAGAGGATGCAACTAGGAACTGAACCTTTTGGTGCTTTGCAACACTTGCAGGTCAGGTTCAATACTTTCTGTCCTTTGTAATGTACATAGGAGGAAATGACAGGAAAGTTGCTTGGTGTCTTTTATTTGGTAGTGCTTGGGACTATCTGTTTGGAAGCACCCCTATAAAAAAATGAATAGTTTCAGAAGAGATCCAGAAAACCGTGTTTGATAAGGGGGCAAACAATATGGCAGCTTTTCCTTACTAGCACCTATTGTATAATATATTTGGATCTTGGAAATTCGTTTACATCTGTACCTGTATCTTTATTTTTTGCTTTCTCTAGCAATGTCAAGCAGGCCACATCATGTCTCCAGAGGCTGTGAATGTACTGTAATCCGACATGCTGAGATAAGTGTTTGATTGTGTGGCCTTATCTCGTGCTCTGCCTCTGGCTGTGATTTGCTCTGGTGGTTCCTTAGGGATGATAGGATTGTGTGATACCTGGGGCGCTTTGTGCCCAGTAATATGCTGCAGTCTCCTCCCTCCCCTGTCCTGTTGCTTGCCCATTCCCTAACAGAGGCTGGCTTCCTCTGCTATTGTTGTATGAGATCAGGCACTGAAGCTGATTCTAGTTGCTGGTGTATTATGTTCTCTCCCAGTTTTTTTTTTTAGTTTTTACTTAGGATGCCTATTTTAGGGTCATGCAAAACTCTCTAAACTCAGAGCAGCTACTTTACAGTTTCTCTGTCTTGAGTTATTTTTAATTTCAAGAATGATGCTTAACATGAGTCTTTGTAGAGATCTGTGTTTCTTTGTGGGCCACATAGCTATGACTAACAGAAACCTGTCGGTTATGTTGTTGCCTGTTAATGCAGTCCTTTTCATGTACACTTGCTATTCTGTTTTTTAAAAAACAAAATAAAACCCAACTGTTTTGATTAACTTATAGTAAAGATACAAGATGCAAGGCAAGACAGATAAATAGATCAAACCTAACTGCCAAGCAAATGTAATTCTCTGCCAAACATAGAGCTGGGCTAGTTGTGTTGTGTGTATTCTCACTCTTAGCCTCTGCCTTTTCGCACATATATTTCCTTTTGCATGTGCTCACAATTTCTCTGCATCTTCTCAATATACAGCCCCTCCTCTGTCTCTTCTCCATGCTCACATACAAAAATGAACAAACACAATGCCCTACCAGAAGGAAATCACCTGCTTTTGTGTAAGAGAGACAAGACTGTGGAGTGGTTGAAGCTAAAATTAATTGGCCCTTATCTTGGTTTGAAAATGTGCCTTTTATGAAGGCATGCAGCAGAGAGCACTGAATTCCTCCCGCACAAAGCTCTACGTTTCCCTAATTGCCACTGGAGATGGTAGCCTCAGGAGGAGAAACTCTTAGAACTGGATTTTGCCACCATAAATGGCACAAGGCTTTTTTAAAAAAAAGGAGAGTAGGAGTTTTGAGGGCAAATAGCTGTGAGGTCACTTTTCAAAAGGCAAGTTGTGACAGCAGGACAGCACTCCCTAGCATGTGTTCTGGAGCAGTAATCATTATTTCGGCAAGGAATTAATTGGATCATCTATGGCTAGCACAAAGGTCCTCAGATGTAATTATGGGATATCTCCCAGAGTAGAAACTAAAGTTCAATCCTATCCAGGAGGTGTTTTTCCTGGAATCATACACCTGGCTCCATAGACTTGGAGACACAACAGAAGATACTGAACTTTTCCCAGTATTAATTATGGGATAAAATCTTATGCTGATTGGAAGTGATTTTTTTTTGGTACACTCTCTCCGCTTATCACACACATAGGGACTAGGCAGAGGCCAAGGAGAAGTCTGTACCTGCCTTGCCAACAGATTTTGCTTTCTCTGGGGAAATCCTATAACACACTTGCCAAATGCTGAAACATTGCAAGCCATATGGTGTGTTTGTGTTGTGTTTCATACCTTTTGTATATGTTATTTTTTCTGCCCAGACTGGGACTCCAGTGTTTAAGAAGGCACAACTCTTTCAGGTGCATTCCAAGACACCCCCCCCCCCCCAAATAATTTCTGCACATTCTTTAAGCAGTTATTTCTGCTCCAGCAGATGGTACAATTCAATAGCTCTTACCAATCCTTCCCTTGGCCGATTGCATCTATTCTCTCATGGCATGGGCTCACCGAGGGCTTCCTGCGCAAGCTGCTCATTCTCTCTGGCAGGAGGAGGGGAGCTACTTCCCCAGATGCTTGGATTCTTCTTTTTCAGAGTGAAATTGCTTTGACTCTTTTAGTCAATAAGAGCTTAGATGTGGAAGGAAGCCTTGGCTGAAGCCTTGTTGGGATGGTGGAATGCCCCTTCTTTGCCAATAATGCACTATATTTTTGTGTACATGAACAAGTGTTGAATCCTGTACCAACAGCTGTGATAGCAAAGTCATTGTCGGTCAGTTCCCATCCTCCACATCCACATAAGTGGCTGTCACAGTGCACCCACAATTTGTTTCAAGAAACCTATAGATTTAGGACCATATCACACTATATTATTATAGTGCTATTATTCCATATTAATGGTAATGGCAACATTGTATAGAATCCTGGGATTGCAGTTTAGGGAAAGGCATTTAGAATTCTCAAAGAGCTCCTGGTCCTCACTAAATACAGTCTCCAGAATTCCACAGGATGTTGCCATGGCATTTAAAGTGGAGTAATAGTGCTAAATGTGTGTGGTGTGATAGGGCTTGTAGCTTCTAAGCTGACACTGTAATTGTCTCATCCTGAGGCCCACACTTAGCATATTTCCTTCCTTCCTCCTTACCTTTCCCCCTCACTTTTGTAAGAGCATCTTCTCAGGCCAGTAATGGCCTAACAAAGTGGCTTCTCAGTACCTTTCTGCTCTGCTCTACTTGGAGTACAGTATATGCTGAAATACTTGTTTTCAAAGTTTGATTGGACAATCAGTAGAACTCTAACATGAATGGAAAAAATGCCATGAACACTCACAATCTTTGCCTCATATCATATGCATAGTTATCCAAACATAGATATATATCACTGTGTCATTTATTGTCTAAAATGAATGATACATGCATTGTATCCATGCCTTTGTTAGTTTTTAGTGTATTCCCATTTACTCTTCCTTGTATGCATGGCTGCCTCAAAGAATTGTGAGTGTTTGTATTTGGCTGCAACGTGCTTAAATTACATCTTGCTGTGCAGTAATTAGCTGCTGCAACTGGTTTCATCAGCCTCAATGTTAGTTGTGGATAGGTTATAATTTGGAAAGCTGGCTACATTGCATATTGTTAGCTGTACCTTATGTGCTCCTTTCTTGCATGCTTTGCAATGTATGCGTAAATTAGTGTCTGGCAGAAAAGTCTTACCCCCTGCTACCAGGATACAGCATTTATGCAGTATATGAATCAAAATGTGATGAAATTGAGTTGTTTAAAACGAAGTGATTAAAAAATAACCAACTCTGGAAAGCAATGGGGGTTGATGGGGTGTAATTCATCCCATTTTAGAGTCTGTTAAAATAAGATGATCTTTAAAAATGTCCTTTAAAAAGAATATACAGGTTTCTCTCAAGTCTAGGCGCAACACTTGAAGTGGCCCTGATACAAACTGTGCATAAACTGGTTATTGCAGACAGAGCTGATGGGATATGGACCAGAACCTATCTTAATATTATTATTGGGAAACATATGTCAAACCTTTCTTGAACCCAAATAATAAAGCACATTCAAGATGATAGCCAGAACTTGAGTTGCTCTTGGAAACAAACTAGCAGTCAGTGTAGATCAAATAAAACTGAAGTAATGTGCTTCAAATGGCAGTCCCTTGGTAGCATTGCGACAACAGCATTTTGCACCAGTTCTTTTTCCCAAACTCTTTTAAAGGGTGGCCTTATGTGATGTGCATTGCAATAGCCTGATCTGTTGCAAAGATTAGTTCCTTCAACATTTGTATGTGTTTGGTTCAAGTGAAATTGTGGAGTTTCTTTGAGAATGAGATCAAGGTATACATTTACTGCAAGAGCTGTTTTCAACTCAGAATGATAAGCAGTATATATAGACAAGAATGCAAAGGAGAACCAACAGAATGATGTCGAAAAAGCAAGGGGAATGGTACACTGCTGTCAGGAGTGCTAAGCCCCCAGGGAAGGGAGTTGCCTGACTAGGCAGACAGGGAAGATGGCATCATGATCTCAGCTCACCTTGACTGTAGAGAGATGTAATACAAGTGTGTTTTGAGGTAAAACGCTACCCCTCCTTTCTTCTGGAATGTCATGACCTAATCATAAAATCATAGACTCATAGAGTTGGAAGAGACCACATGAGTCATTAGTCCAACCCCCTGCCATGCAGAAGAAGCCCAAAGTACCTCTGATAGATGGCTATCCAGTCTCTGTTTAAAAGTTTCCAGGCAGTGAGCTTCCTGCCACAGTCCAAGGCAGAGAGTTCCACTGCTGAACAGCTCTTATGGTCAGGAAGTTCTTCCTAATGTTCAGTGGGAATCTCCTTTGCTCCTAGTAGGGCCAGGCTGTGGCGCAGGCTGGTTAGCAGCCAGCTGCAATAAATCACTCTGACCAAGAGGTCATGAGTTCGAGGCCAGCTTGTGTCGGGGTGAGCACTCGACAATTAAAAATAAAATATAGCCCCTGCTTCTTGCTGACCTATGCAACCCGAAAGATAGTTGCATCTATAAAGTAGGAAATTTAGGTACCACTTATATGTGGGGAGGCTAATTTACAACACCATAAAAATCATCCAGCCACCATTGGAATGAGGAAGTGCCGTCACAGTGGATGATGAAGCAACTGCTCCCCTGTGGCTGGAATCAAGCATACCCTCAGGAAGCTGGAAGCTGGAGGGGGTTTAAATTGCCTCTGCGTCTGTCTCTGTCTCTGTCCTATGTTATATGGTATTGAATGTTTGCCTTATATGTGTACAATGTGATCTGCCCTGAGTCCCCTTCGGGATGAGAAGGGCGGAATATAAATACTGTAAATAAATAAATAAATAGTTCTAGGAGGGGGGCGGGCTGTGGCGCAGCTGGTTAAGTAGCCAGCTGCAATAAATCACTCTGACCATGAGGTCGTGAGTTCGAGGCCAGCCCATGCCGGGGTGAGCACCCGACAATTAAAATAAAAAATAGCCCCTTCTCATTGACCTAATCAACCGAAAGATAGTTGCATCTATCAAGTAGGAATTTAGGTACAGCTCTGTGCAGAGGCAAATTTAACTAATTTACGACACCATAAAACTCGTCCAGCTCCCGTTTGGAATGAGGAAGTATCCATCAAGATGCCACAGTGGATGATGAAGCAGCTTCTCCCCCTGTGGCCGGAATCGAGCATCCCTTCAGGAAGCTGGAATCTGGAGAATGTTAAATCGCCTCTGCATCTCTGTCTCTGTCTCTGTCTCTGTCTCTATGTTTACATGGCATTGAATGTTTGCCATTATATGTGCACATTGTGATACGCCCTGAACCCCCTTGGGGGTGAGAAGGGCAGAATATAAATACTGTAAATAAATAAACAAATAAATAGTTTCAGGGGCAACAGAAAACAATCCTGCTCCCTCTTCCTTATGACATCCTTTTACATATTTATACATGACTATCATATCTCCTCTCAGCCTTCTCTTCTGCAGGCTAAAAATACCCAGTTCTTAAAGACATTCCTCATAGGGCCTGGTTTCCTGACCTTTTATCATTTTCATCACCCTCCTCTGGACACCTTTCAGCTTGTCAATATCTCTTTTGAACTCTGGTGCCCAGAATTGGACACAGTATTTCAGGTCAGGTCTCACCAAAGCTGAACAGAGAGGCACCATGACTTCCCTCAATCGAGACACTATACTTCTTTTGATGCGTCCCATTGGATTTTTAGCTGCTGCATCACATTGTTGTCTCATGGTCAACTTGTTGTCCATTAAGATTCCAAGATCTTTTTCACATGGACTGTTGTCGAGCCAGAAATCCCGGGTTTTAGATGTTTGTTCCTGATTGCTCGGTTCCTAAAAAGAAGATGACAGTTGAGTAAAGGCAAAAACTTTGTCCTGGGAAGAGGAACTTTGTCCTTCACCTGTTTAATGAAGTTTGTGGCAGAAAAATGAAGTTCCTGGGGTAAAAAATAAGTAGTACACAATGAAACAGGGACACTTTCAAACCAGTAACAGAATATCATCATTACTGTAATTAGTCAGACCTTGTATGGCCATCTGTGGAGACAAGTTTTGTGGTGTACTTGTGCCAGGGAACAACAGGATGATGTTGCCGGGTTATACATGTTAGTTCCTCATTGTGGGTATGCCGACAACATGGGTACAGTTTAGTAAATGGCAAAACTTACTACTTGCTGTGGGGACATGGATGTTCTGGAGAGGAATGTAAATACTGAGAACCAAAGTCCTGCAGGTGGCTAATAGAAACAGCCATGTATAACCCAGGAACGGCACCCTATTGTTCCATGCCACAAGTACACAACCAAATCAGTCTGGACAGATGGCCAGGCAGCCAGGCTCTAAAAAGTGTCAGTAATGACTAAGTTCTGTTCCTGGCTTGAAAGTGTGTGTTCCTGTTTTATTGTGCAGTGCTGACTTGGGCAGAAGTGGTCCTACCCCATTAGATTTGTTTGTGTGGCAGATACTTCATGAAACGTCTGAAGGGCACAGTTTTTCTGGCCAGGATAAAGAACAGAACTTTTGCAGACATCCGCATATCCGTATATTCTCATCCTGGGGCTTTTTTACAAAAAGCTGCCGAGGTTTCCTGTGGAAGTCCTGTGGCAACCATCTTGTGCGGCTCTAAATCTTGGAACAAAGCAAGTCTGGACAACAGAGGCAGAGGCCCCAGGACTAGGTCTGTATGTGGACCTCTTCTGAAGTCCTGGAATTTTTTGCCCCTGTTTAAAACCCGTGATTTAGTGCTGTCTGGATGTGCCCTAAGTCACAAATAAAGATGTTGAACAGTACTGGGCCCAGGACTGAAACCTGTAGACCTCAGTAATCACTTCTTTCCAGGATCAAGAGGAATCATTGGCGAGCACCCTTTGGGTTTGGTTGCTTAACCAATTACAAATTCACCTAACAGTATAATATTTAGTCCACATTTTACTACTCTATTTTGAAAGAATATCATGGGGGATCTTGTCAAAAGCCTTACTGAAATCAAGATATGCTACATCCACAGCATCCCCTGAATTAGTCTGCCATGACTTGTTTTTGAGAAATCCACGTTGACTTTTAGTAATCAACTTAGTAATTCCTTTCTAAGTGATTGCAGACTGCCTCCTTAATTATGTGCTCCAGAATATTTTCTGGTATTGATGTCAGGCTGACTGGACAGGAATTGTTTGGGTCCTCTTTTTTCCCTTCTTGAAGTTCGGGACAACATTTGCTATCCTCCAGTCTGCTGGGACTTCTCCCATTCTCCAAAAATCCTCAAAGATTATTGCTAGTGGTTCTGAAATGACTTCTGCTAGTTCCTTCCATACTCTTGGATGTAGTTCATCTGGCCATGGAGACCTGAATTCATTTAGAGTTTGCCAGGTATTCCTGGACTACTACTTTACTTATTTTGGTCTGAATTTCCCCTATTACCTCATCCACTCCATATTGCTGTGGTTGAACATCAGTCTCTTTTTGGGAGAAGACTGAGGCAAAGAAGGTGTTGAGCAGCTTTGCCTTTTCCCTATCCCGTTAGCATTTCACCACCTTGTCGCATAGGCCCTACTGTTTCCTTTTTCTTCCTTGATATAAAAGTCAAGGTCTTCAGATAGCCATGTCAATCTATGTTAGAAGATACAATGAGTCTTGGGACATCTTGCACACTGATAGATTTTATTTGACCTGAGATTTCTTGGGTTCCAGCCTATTTCATCCAATGTAGGTAAAGCCCATAGTCAGTGACTGGCTTCGTGTCATGAAGAGTAACTACCTTGTTTCTAATACAGAGATAGATCTGACTTTGATTAGTAAGAACTCTTATTTCAAAGGGTTTTCAAACTGGGATTTTGTGGCAATCTGTTCATTAACAAACACATCTCTGTGAAGTCTTGGAAACCAATCCGGAGACCTTGATCTTACAGCTGGAACTTTGAATCAGTTTCAAAGACAGGGTTCCCTTTCGTGAGCAACTCTTTTGGAATTCCATCTTTATATTAAAGAAGGTCAGATCTAAGAGCACTGCTGGGTCAATAGATGACTCACTAGGCTGAGGGAATGGTGGTTCTGGCATACCTTTGATCCCAGCTGGCATGATAGAGGCTGGAGTGATCTCAACATGTAACCTGCCAAGTCACTCAGTGTTCTGCTGGGAAATGAATTCAGGAAACAATAACACCTGTTGAGGATGAGGCCCAATTTTGAGTTTTCACAGCAGCATCACTTGTGCCATGTATATGTGTTTGTGTGAACGAGAGAGAGCTGGCTGTGCCATGCCAGACTAAAACAGCACGATGCCTTGGATGCCCTTGGATCATTTGCTCCAGTGGCAATATTAATAACTCACCCTTGTTAGGGACAATCCAAATCCTAGGGCTCTGAGAAAACCAGGCACCCTTTTCTTGTTCTACAGTTGCATGCTTTTATCTTTCTGTATTCACATCTTTTCTGCTTTGGATCACAACAGCATTGTAAATGCAGTGCTGGAGTGTCTGCAAATGGAGTTAAACCCCTTAAACCTCAGCTAGGATCCAAAGCAATGTATTAAAAGCTGTTTGTTTGGAAAGAGAGTGCCAGACATACAAAGCAGTCAGAATGGGAGGGAGGGGGAAATAATCACAATGTATAAAACTGGCTTACATTGCCTTAAGCTAAAGGTGTTACGAACTTTGAAGAAGGAAGGACATTTAGTCTTGTTCCAAGAATAGTTATTATGGGCCTGCAGCCAAACTATAAACCAGTTCGTGCTTACCTACGCTACTCTGTAGTTTGGTCAAAGTAAACATCATGTCGGAGTGTTGTGGGTAATCACTTTTTAAAAGGGAGCAAACATGAAAAGCCACTGGATAGAAACCTCACATGTTATAACTTTGGGGCACCCTAACATCATTCGCATTTATTCTTTCAGATACCAAATTTAGATATATATTTTTGTTACTAGGAATTTTTTTATTACCTATAAAGATGACAGTCCCACAAGACATGAACAGTTCCTATAGCCTTTCAGTGCAAAGTCACATGTAAATTGATGAGGGTGGAAGAACAGCCAACTAGCTGCTCTGTTAGACATGGGCTTTTGTGAGTAATGATCCAATAGGAGGAGTGTCCAGTGTGCCTCTTCGCTCCATAGGAAGACTGTGAGGTGTGGAAACACCTTGCACTCAGCTGTGTCAACTGTGCCAACTCAGATACAGGTTTACCATCTTATGGTGTATTGTAGAATTAATGCAGAGTGACACCTCTTTAACTGTCATGGCCCAGTGCTGTGTCATGGGAGTTGTAATTTCACAAGGTCTTTACTTTTCTCTGCCTTACCAAACTACAAGTCCCAGGATTCGATAGCATTGAGCTATGGTAGTTCAAGTGGTGTCAGGCTGCATTAATTCTGCAGTGAAGATGCACTCCTAGTTAGAAATTGGTCAAGAACTCCAATTTGCATGTGTGTTTGCCAGGTTTGCAAATGGGCCATAAAGACATGGCTATATTTACCCAGTGGAACTTCCATTTGCCTTTTTTTTTTCTCCTCTTGATACTCAGCTGGGACCACATCTTTATTTTAAGGAAATGTTTCTTCTAATTTTGAAATGATTTGGTTAACTTCCAAATAAGCAAGCTAACACATACAGAGAGACACCTGCACCATGCCATCTGTTTGTTGTGTAAATCTTCTGGATCAAATGTCACTAATGATAAGTTGTCAGTGTGGAAGCTCTCTCGGGTACCACCTGTTTAGGAATGTATTCATAGCCAACATTTTCTCTCCTCCCATTCCTTATTCCTTCTGCTGGGAGAAGGAAAAAATGACCTACAACAGATCAATAATGTCCATTGATTTGTGATACTACCTACTATTATGTTCCATCTTTCAGTTTATATCATCTAAGATAGGGCATGTGTTGTATGCCTAATGTTATTCTTTCCCTTTGTTCCTTCAGAAGCATGACCTTTGCTTTTTCAAAAATAAAAAATAAAAGAAAAAAAACTCTTCTGCAATTGCAGAAGCAATGTGTTATCTTGGGAATTCTGTTACCTAGTACCAGCAGTAAAAACCCTCTCTCTATGTTTCTTATGCTGTTGCTGTGTGCCTTCAAGTCATTTCTGATTTACAATGACCCTAAGACAAATCTGTGTTTTCCTGATAAAATTGTTCAACGGGGACTTGCATTTGCCTTCTTTGAGGCTGAGAGAGAGAGAGTAACTTGTGATTTTCCATGGGTGAGCTGGGATTTGAATTGTGATTTTCCAGAGTCCTCATCTAACACTCAAACTACCACACTGGAATCTCTGGTGGCGCAATGGGTTAAACCCTTGTGCCAGCAGGACTGCTGAGTGAAAGGTTGGCAGTTTGAATCCGGGGTCAGCTTTAGCTCCCCATGCAGGGACATGAGAAAAGCCTCCTCCCACAGGATGGTAAAACATCAAACATCCAGGCGTCCCCTGGGCAACGTCCTTGCAGACGGCCAATTCTCTCACACCAGAAGCAACTTGCAGTTTCTCAAGTCACTCCTGACACGAAAAAAAATGGATCAATTTCTTTATACAGACCTCTGTTGTGAGGCCCTGGGTTTTTATTCCCCTTTGGGAAGTGGGAAACTTCACAACAGTCCTTTCTGTGGGCACATCTGCACTATAGAATGAATGCAGCTTGACACCCCTTTTACTGTTATGGCACAATGCTTTGGAATCCTGGGAGTTGTAGTTTTACAAACTCCTCCAAAACATGCTGGTGCCTCCCAATACTACAAATCTCAGTATTCCACAGTAGAGTTATCACAGTTGAAGTAACAAAGCAGTATGCAGTATGGGTACATCTGTGTTACAATTCTGAATGGTGTAGACACTGTAGAGATGCTTACATTGAATTTTGCCAGTTGTGGTTATCTATATGTCCATGCCTTGGGGGGGGGGGTCTGTTTGTTCTGATTTCTTGGATCTTTAGTAAGGCTTTTGCAGAGTCTATTTTTATCAACACCACCAGCAAGACAAAAACTGGAATGTGATTTGCTGAGATGATCCTATAGTTTAAAGATCAATTTTTCTTCTCTCTGAATGTTATTATTTGTCAAGAGTTATACATAGTGCAAATGTGTCTTTTCAGTGATGGATGCATAATAGCACAATTACTCTTAATAAGAAATATTTTTAAATAGATAAAAAGGAAACCTATTAGTCTGATATGTCTTTTAATTAGGAATGCTAGGAATAGATTATTGAAGCTGTTGCCAAGTATTGCCAGAAAACAGTTGGTGCAAAAGTAAGTTTTGATATTTTTAAAAATGTGACAGTGACAAATCCTGCATCCTCCCAGCAATATTTGAAGGGATCTTGAAAAAATAGTTCTACTAGATTAGTCTTGTAGTTGAGTTGTAGAAGATTTCACTGAGGGTACATGTGTACATGGTTTGTTTATCCTTAAAATGAAGTATATTGGGTATATTGCCTCACTCTGGAGGTTTTGCGTCCATGTTTTCTCTCTTGATTTCCCTGTTGATCCCAGGAGTAAGTTGTTCCTGTGAAATATAGGCTCCAGTAGAAGGCTTAAGTATGCAGCAATGGTGATTGCAGAGTACCAGCATTGCCTTTGTTAGTCTTTTTTTGGTTACTTGCATAGAGGTGTGGTAGAAGATTTACGCCTCCTGTATTTTTCCATGGAAAATGTTTTATGTGCTTTCTCTTTGTTTATTTATCCATATTATCTGGGCTGTTGTACTGCTCAGTCATATTAAATGGACTAAGTATAGGATATGAAATTATATCAATTCTACTAAGGAGACAAGCATTAACAACCCCTAGTGCTCAGAGAAATCGGCTAAGAAATGAATGTGCTGTTAGGCATGTTTCAGAAGGTATCTTGTTTTTCAATCAGTCATAAGTACAAATGTGTATGTGTGTGTGTCCCTTCAAGTGGTTTGTTGACTCTGGGCAACCCCATAAATTCGTAAGGTTTTCTTAGGTGAGGAATATGCAGAAGTGGTTTTAGCAGTTATAAATAATCAGTTCAAAATGTGATAAGTTGCTTCTGCCCACAGACTCATTTTTTTAGTGTGATAAAATGTGTAACAAGTTGCACTGAATTGGTTTTTTTCTTAACTTGAAATGGAACGGATAAGTTATGCAGAGTGGGTGAGTGAGTGAGGCTGAAGGTACTAATTACTGCCACAGAAAAAGAAAGTTAAACTGCAGATATGAGATGTCTCACGTGCAGCTCTCTTCAGCTATGTGACCTTAAAATGAGTTATTTCAAGAGAAACAATTTTGTTAAATATAAGGGAAGTATGTTCTATTCTTGTTTTATCTGTCTATCAAATTTATAGCCCACTTTTCTCCCATAAGGGAACCAAAGAGGCTCACATCCTACATAACAATATAACAAAAAAGCATGGAATACAAACCCATTTAAAACATTAGTTTAAAGCAGTTAAATGCACACTGAAACCTACCCATTGCATTATTCCAATTCGTTAGAAACGAAAGGCATATGTCTATAGAAAGGTCTTGTCCTGCCAGTGAAATGAGAGCCATGGGTGGCGGCAAACAAGCTTCTCTTGGGAGAGAGATCAATCGTCTGAGAGCAGTCCCTGAGAAGGTTCAGTCCCAGAAACTCACCAATAAAAGTGGTATGGCCAAGAGAAATCCCTCTTGGCCATACCAGTTAGAGACATAGGTCCTCATCAGACGGGTGTAGGGCTCTGTTTCCGTGCACTGTGGAAACGGAGTTCCACGGGAGTCCCATGGAGGCCATCACATGACTTAAGGGCACTTCTGGTGGGACTCTGTTTCTGCCATGCATGGAAACAGATCTCTATACCCGTCTTCAGGAGTTGGGTGTTACCTGACTCCAAACAGCCTTAAAATGGGAGAACGCGGGGGAAAGACAAGTATGGACGTGGGATAGCTGGCCATCTCTCAAGATGGGGAAAGATGGAAGGATACAGGGTAAGATGCCCCCCCACTTCATCTGATGAAGTCCAAGGTCTCTTTACAGTACTACATGTCACACTGAGATAATTTTCATTTGAATCCACAATGGGTTGAATACACAGATTGTGAAATTGGCAGGCCCACTATACCTGCAAATGTGAGTTTACAGGCTACCACCGCTTTGTTTTAGGTTAACACAGACTTACTTAATTAGTTCTGTCCAGTCTGGAAAAGTGTGTGTATTGGTATAATACTCATCCCACAGCCTACCTATTGCCTTTCAGTGCCATCTGGGTGGGTGTGGTACGCATTGTCTTTCTGTGTATGTCGGTAGACCATTGCTCCATTTTGTAATAAAGCAGACCATTTTTGCATGCATAGATCATTCCCAGTCTGAGGTCAATTACAAGGGAGGTCTGAATCAGTCAAATTAATCGTATCCAAGGCATGACAGAACTAGAACTCCTGCTAATTAAACTGCATTCCCTCTCTCTCATATTCTGCCTCCATTTTGGTAGCCAGTGAACAGAGGTATGATTTTTCATAGAAGCACGGGCATAGTTTAGGACTCTTTTTCTCTCTGCCACCATTATGACTCATTTGGCTGCTTTTATCTTTCACTAAACAAATAATTATCTGGAAAAACGTATTTATGACTCTGTGTTATGTAGTTTTAGATACAGTGAATTATTTTGTACAGGATCTAGAAGTGCTATGACATTCTTAGTAATTGGGTATATTTGTAGGGTGGTGTAATGCCACATTCATGCTTGTTAAGATAGGAAATCAGTGAAACACAACCAGGAATAATGTATGCTTCCAACAGTGTTTGTATGATTCCCTTGCCTATCTTTATTGGTAGCACAGCCGTTATAACAAACCACTGTTTGTACTAAAGAGGAGGAAATCATTTAGGTTCATGTCCCGTGTGAGATAATATGGTAACTTTTTGTACCTTTAGTGTCTAGAACAGTTCGTTTCACTATTACATTCCCATTTTCTCATTATGCTGACCCTCATAAGACTGTCTATACTTACAATGCTTCCATTGTCTGAGAAAACGAATGAACTGTATAATTTGCTTTTTTTTTTGTTTGAACTGTAAGGTGAATGAATGCCCAGTATTTCCTTTTTTCTTTTGCACGAACACAGTACCATCCAGAACATCCTTTGTTTAGTTGGATATATACTGTTTCAGCTACCATAGAAATGTAGGAAGCTGACTTTGACTCAGTCAAATCCTTTTTCCATGTGTCCCATTATTATCTGTTCTGTCATGGACCCAGTTCTGCAAGTGAGGGATTTTCTCAATTCTGTCTTCTAACTTTCATATGACTAAAGAGAGATGTGTGCAGATTTTCATCATATAATGACAACTTTCCAGTCCTTTCCAGGTGTTCAGAATTCTTAAATATTCCCATTTTCTTTCACTCAGACTTCTTTATTAGGTCCAGGATATTATTGAGGAACTCTGTACAGAGACCATGTGGTAATTTGTTTCTTTCAATATACAAAGGGATTATGTAGTATCTTACAGACTTACTGGTAGCAAAATCTTTTGTAGACTGAATGTAGGCCTGGCTGAGGCTGGATTTAATTGTTAAAGTAGCCATAGGCAAAGCACTTACATAAGCAATGTCCACTTAAATGTTGCCATGTTCACAAGACCATATGTGCCCACCATCTATGCACCAGTGGGCACTTTGCTCATGCTCCACTTTCATGGGCCTATGCTTGTGATTACAGCATTGAAAAGAGACTGTTGGTTGCATGCGATATTTACATGGATAAGTGTTTTGCCTACATATGCTTTTATGTTTAAGCCAGGCTTTAGTCAGAATAAGAAGCCTGCTTCCACGTGTGGGCCTCAGGCTTAATGACTCAATAAAGTCTGTTTCACATATCAGGCTTACACATGCTTTTCCCATTTATGTTTACCTCAGGAAAACATAAATATAGCCATAAATACTGCTGTGATAGAAATAAAATTTCCTTTTATTTTATTAGCAGGTAGAGTTCTCCATGCAGCCATGTTACCATGTATTTCCATGTTAGATGAAGAAAATTTACCTGCTTCCTAGTGCTGTGAACTGTTCTTTTGTTATTTCTTGCATAGTAGAAGATGTCCACTCCTTTGCATTTTGGTAGAGGAAAATGCGCTTTTCCAGACATGACAAATAGTTTGATTAATGGCACCCTAAATTCTTTTTCTTCCATTCCACTACATTTGAGAAATCCATTAAAACATTAATCTCCTTTGTTTTAACTGAAGGGCATAAATATGGCCAATGCTGCTTTCAGATTCATAGGGTTACTAAGGTCCAGTTCATACATCATGAGAGAAATCCTATTCAGGCATTTTCTTTGTGTGTAGATTATATGCCTGAGAAGAGGGGAAAGCACTGCCCACCACAACTCTTCCTCTGTACTTGATTTCACATGATTCTGAATGATGTTGAGAGTGCCTATAAACAGTCCAGACTCCCCTCTCCATACCTAAGAAGGTGACAGTCTAGGAGATGGGGTGGCCGAGGCTAGCACACATCTGTTCCGCATGCTTATAATCTACTCATGAAATAAATGCATTTTCATAGGCATCTTGAATGGGTTTATATGCTGATGGTCCAACATAAGAGTAGGTTCTAAATCCACAGATCCAATTAAAATATTAGTGGAGAAAAATTACAAAATGCAATCCTTGATGTTACAGTGAGCTAGCTCTATCCTAATGTGTAGGCATACCCTGCTGTAGCCTCATGCCATTTCACAGATACACAGGCTCTCTCTGGCACTCATTTGGGTTGCGCACAATTTTATATGAAGAACACAATTTTATTATACCATTGTATATAATGGGACATGAGTATCCACAGATTTTGATATCTGTATAGATCCTGCAATCAGTCCCCAGTGGATACTTAGGACCCACTGTAGTTAAAAAAATAATAATGTGTGATGCATGTGTAATGCATGTTTGGCAATTTATTGTATACCAAAGACAGCTTGTGGTCCAAATGGGAGGTGGGGTACTTTAACCTTTAGTGTCAGGGTAAGCCCAGCAGCCTCTGTTTGGAATGTATGTCACTGATAAGTGTATATCACTTGGGTATTATGTATGGATAACTACACAGCTTTGCAGAATAGCATTTGGTGATCACATGTACATATATTGTATAAGCATAGAATTTAACATTTGAGTGCCCTTTTTTGCAGTGGGTTCTTTCTGCATAGTTTTAGCCCTGTGATTGCACTTCAATGGTCATGCCTTTATCCTATGAAATCCAGGGGTTTGTAGTTTGCTCAGAAGCACCAGATGAGCTCCTTGGCTGAGGAACTAAAAGGGCTCACTACACTGCCAATCCCAGGATTTCATATTATGTTGCTGCAGCATTTGGAAGTGGAATTATAACACTGTAATGGCAGCTTGAGTTTTGGTCAAGTTGTCACAGTAGGCAACGGCTACCCACACTTTGATGCAGATGGTGGTGGTGGTGGTGACAACAGCATGATAAAAGCAATGTCAGTTGCTTATGTGATCTCTTCAAATTAAAGTTTGAAGTATGCAGAACTGAGATCGTAGTAGCCACAGAGCAGCTGAACAGTAGCACCCTCTACTGGTGATACAGGTGATCTGGATTGATGTCATCCCAGGCCGCTGCCTTCTTCTGAAAAGCAGAGACTTATTTAAGGGTACAGCTACATTATAGAATTAATACTGTTTGACACCACTTTCATTGCTATGGCTGAATTCTGTGGAATCATGGGAGTTACAGTTTTACAAGTTATTTAGCTTTCCCTGCCAAAGAGTCCTGGTGCCTCACCAAACTACAAACTCCACAATTCCATAGTATTGAGTCATGGAAATTTAAGTATTCTGCACTTTAGACTCATCCTTAGTTTTCTCTTCTAAATTCATATAAATTTATTCTATTATCTACTTTTTACTCCTTTTCCTGCAACACTGTGTAAAACATGGTGTGTCTTGTCTTGTGGATAAACCATGTCATGTTACAGCAGCTTAGTGAGGCTAGCTAGCTGTGCATACTTCTATCAGCTTCACAGTTTCTGCAGCCACTTTTTTTTTTTTTTTGCTTTAACTCTGGCCAGGAGAGAAGTGCTGAGCTCCAGGCAAGTTGTCCATCAGAGAGAGGCATCGGCTAGATAGATCTCTCTCATCAGTGCAGGCAAAGAGAGCTTATTTTCCTCTTACCTTCCCTCAGGCAAAGTTGGTAGAATAACATCGAGCATCTTTGGCAGGTGAGATCTATCCCTTGGGTTTTGCCAGAAAACACTCTCATGCACCTCAAGTCGAAATGGAAAGGATAGTGTCGGCAAAATGAATTTGGTAAGAAAACAGATTGGAAATGGGGCTTGCCTGAGCATCCATGCCTTTTGAGGCTGGGGCCAGGAAGCAGGACGGGGGGGGGGGGGGGGGGGATGTTGTAGCATCCAAAATCCCCAAGGAGCAGTGCTGGCCAAGGAACTCTGCATTTGTAGTTTCTGGACACTGTTCAACTTTTGAAGTAAAATGATCATAAGTTTAGGGGGTCACTTTGGGGTGATTCAAATATGACATTCTGTATTCTTTACTTTGTTAGTTCTTCATCTTCTTAGATCCCCAAGAATGTCATTCCTGATATCCTGAAGAGTCACTGCCAGTTAGTGATGGCAGTACTGACCTAGATGAACTAATGGTTTAACTTAGCTAAGGCAACGTCCTGTTTAGTGGATCTGGAAGCTGAGAGGATGATACGTTTTGGACTATTTGAAAAATAGAGTCTTAGAATTGGAAGGGCCCACAAAGGCTATGTAGTCACACCTCGTGTCATGCAGAAATAAACAAACAGTAATTAACATGAAACTTGTATTTGTGAATATTACACTGCCGAAGTCTCACAGCCACTCCCTATTCTGGCATAAATAATCTTTGATAAGAAATCTATGAAAAGAAAGAAAAAATTGCCCAAAAGTCTGGATAGATACCTGTGGTCTGTAGCTCGCATGGCCAAGCATGTGTGGGATGCATGTGCCTTCAGGCTGCCTGCCGATGTATTCCAGCCCCATGAATTTAATAGAGATTTCTTAGGCAAGGAATGTTTTGTCCATCTTCCTCCGAAATATGGCTTAGAGCTTCTAATATTCATTGTCAGTACCTGTCCAACTACTAACCAGGGCTGACCCTACTTAACTTCCAAAATCAGATGGGAATTGGTGCCTTCAAGGGATTCAGGCAGTTTGTAGTGTTAAAAGAAATTTGTTGGGGATACCTCCAGATGAATGACTGCTTGTGCTGTCAGTTTGAAGATATTACACAGCTTTTACTGAACTGCCTTTTTTTATAAAAGGAGAAATGGGAGGAGGAAAAATGGTAAGAAAATACAGAAAAATGTTTCAGGACATAATAATCTGTGAATGCGACAGGACAATTTTATTATAAAAGCATAATCTGAAAACACCATGCAGTGTCAATTGTGTATCATAGGTCTTCTATGTGACTATCAAGCATTGGTTCAGCCTGCTTATTTCTGATTTGAGTGCCAAGAGAAAGAAGGAGAGGGAGGTTTTATAAACATTTTGAAATTGATTGTTTTACTTTTGCTGTCCAAGTTGTTTTATAGTATAAGGCAAAAGGGACATGGGGTGATGTGGGGAGGAGAGAAACCAGGGGTCTTTTTTAAAAAACAGTTTGCAAACCATGGTTACTTAACTACCTAAATAACCTTCTCTCCACCTTGTACATGTGTGTTTGTTTTTTACATTTAAAAGGGAGTGGGAGGTGTGAGAAATTGTGAGACATGGTGTGAAAGTTGGGAGAAAGCAACAACTGAGATGGAAGGGCATATGTTAAAAGCTGCAAAAAGAAGTCAGAATTCGAATCGGCAGATATTCAGTCAAAGGTTGGGGAGACGTGTTTTGCTACCAGGTGGTTGCTCTTATGATCAAATGCCTGCCTCTGTTTTCTCCACAGCCTCTGCTTGGACAGGAAGAGAGTTCCAGTGGTGGAGGTGCCCAAGCAGCTGCCCAGCCTTCCAAGGGCCAGAGCTTTGTGCAGAACCATTTCCAGGCACAGTACAGGTATGCATAGATGGAAAGCACCCACCTCTAAAATAGTTGGTTGTAGATGCTGAAGGCAGGCTAAAGATTCTGACGGCTGAGTTGAGATTGCCACTAGGACAGTGGGTTTTGGAGTCCTTAGCAGCATTGCCAAACTGACAGCTATCCAGTGGTGTAGAAAAGTTGAATTTTCACCAGTGACTTTGTTAGATGCTGGTTTTTATAATGCCGATCTTCCATTATTTAAACCATACATAATAGTAAGAGAAGGAAAGGCCTGGCAATAAAGTACTGAAGAGAACAACGTGATTTGACTCTGCCTTACTTTTTGTAGCCAGGGCATATTTGTTATTTTTGGCTGTTTTGCAAGGGAAGCAGCTCTGGATTCCTTTGTTATGCTGAGCTAGGTGCAGGAAAGAGGGAAAGGCTTCAGTCAGGACAAGGCAGCAAGTGAGCCTTTTCCATTGCATGCAAGCACATTCATGTGCTCCTGCTTCAGTCATTGCTACTTCACAGCTTTGTCAGTGGGATGAAAGAACTGGGAGCAAAGTTTGGAACTCCTGGTGTGAGGCTGCTCTCAGAGATAAGCTTTCAATTGCTGCTCTTTGCCAGAGCTTTCTATTGTTATCCCAAACCCCACGACACATAGCTCTGCTCTGTGTACTGAATTGGGTGAAGCCTTGTTCCAGGCCACAGCAGAAGCAGGGAAGGAAGCCAAGAAGCAAAGCAAGACTCATCAGGGTTCCCTGTAAGAGATGGTGTCCCTACCTTTCCTAGTACAGTAGAGTCTCACTTATCCAACATTCACTTATCCAACATTCTGGAGTATCCAACGCATTTTTGTAGTCAATGTTTTCAATACATTGTGATATTTTGGTGCTAAATTCATAAATACAGTAATTACTACGTAGCATTAATGCACATTGAACTACTTTTTCTGTCACATTTGTTGTATAACATGTTGTTTTTGGTGCTTAATTTGTAAAATCATAACCTAATTTGATGTTTAATAGGCTTCTCCTTAATCTCTCCTTATTATCCAACATATTCGCTTATCCAACGTTCTGCTGGCCTGTTTATGTTGGATAAGTGAGACTCTACTGTATAACGAGGGCGATGGAATTACTTACAAGAAAAGTATAATGATAGCATAAAGGGAAGATACAGTGGTGCTTACAAAGATCTACACTGAGCTCCCTCAGATTTTAGTTTGTGTCTCGATTAGTGTGTTCATTTGCACATCACCAAAAAACAACAAAGGACACTCTTTTGTCATAAAATTGCATAATATATAATTTAAACACAATTATATATTTCACCTGGGTGGCTATGGCCAGATAAGGAGGTGCCTGTTGAGTCTTCTGTTCAGGTGATAACTGTGGAAGGGTAATATCAAAGTCCATGATCTCCTTCTTTGCGGTTGTTGATCTTTAACTCAGACTGGACAGCCTTTTAACTTGGACTGAATATCCTCAAATGAGAGACTGCCCTCTGTAAAGGAGGTATGTAACCACCCTAACTCAGATCTTGTTGCTTACTTACTACTTACTTAGGCGATCCCTCGACGTTCGAGGACGATGGTCTTCCAACCTTGGTATCTTGGGCGTGTGTTCTTAGGTGACTGAAGAGACCGATTCTTGACCCGCATATTCTCCCGCAGTGAGGACATCGGTTTCCAGGTGGAAGGCGGTCCCGGTCGGGGTTAGCTTGACGCTCCTTCCTCTTGGCACGTTTCTCCCTTAAGCCCTCCGTTCGTGCCTCTTCAAACTCCGCAGCACTGCTGGTCACAGCTGACCTCCAATTAGAGCGCTCAAGGGCCAGGGCTTCCCAGTTCTCAGTGTCTATGCCACAGTTTTTAAGGTTGGCTTTGAGCCCATCTTTAAATCTCTTTTCCTGCCCTCCAACATTCCGTTTCCCATTCTTGAGTTCAGAGTAGAGGAGCTGCTTTGGGAGACGGTGATCGGGCATTCGGACAACGTGGCCAGTCCAACGGAGTTGATGGCGTAAGAGCATCGCTTCAATGCTGGTGGTCTTTGCTTCCTCAAGCACGCTGACATTTGTCCGCCTGTCTTCCCAAGAGATTTGCAGGATTTTCCTGAGACAACGCTGATGGAAACGCTCCAGGAGTTTGGTGTGACGTCTGTACACAGTCCACGTTTCGCAGGCATAGAGCAGGGTTGGGAGGACAATGGCTTTATAAACAAGCACCTTGGTCTCTCTACGGATGTCCCGGTCATCGAACACTCTCTGCTTCATACGGAAAAATGCTGCACTCGCAGAGCTCAGGCGGTGTTGTATTTCAGTGTCGATGTTGACTTTTGTGGAGAGGTGGCTACCAAGGTAGCGGAAATGGTCAACATTTTCTAATGTTGCACCGTTAAGCTGTATTCCTGGCTTTGCAGAGGGATTAGCTGGTGCCTGTTGGAAGAGCACTTTGGTTTTCTCGATGTTCAGTGAGAGGCCGAGCTTCTCGTATGCTTCTGCGAAGGTGTTTAGAGTGGCTTGTAGGTCTTCTTCTGAACGCGCACAGACTACGTTGTCATCAGCATATTGGAGTTCTATAACAGATGTTGTGGTGACCTTGGTTTTGGCTCTCAGTCTGCTGAGGTTAAATAGCTTGCCATCTGTCCGATAGATGATTTCCACTCCGGTGGGAAGCTTCCCATCAACAAGGTGAAGTATCATAGCGATGAAGATGGAAAATAAGGTGGGGGCAATAACACATCCCTGCTTGACACCTGATTCAACCTTAAATGGGTCACTTTGGGAGCCGTTGCTGTCCAAGACTGTTGCCATCATGTCATCATGGAGGAGCCGCAGGATGTTCACAAATTTGTCAGGGCACCCGATTTTTTGGAGGATGGTCCAGAGAGCGCTGCGATTCACTGTGTCGAATGCCTTTGCAAGGTCAATGAATGCCATGTACAGAGGTTGGTTTTGTTCCCTGCATTTTTCTTGGAGCTGTCGAGCAGTGAAGATCATGTCCACTGTTCCTCTGGAGGGGCGGAAGCCATTCTGGGATTCTGGGAGGGTGTCTTCTGAGACAGGGAGAAGGCGGTTTGCAAGGATTCTTGCGAGGATTTTCCCGGCGGAGGTTAGAAGGGAGATACCACGATAGTTCCCGCAGTCTGTTCTGTCCCCTTTCTTGAAAAGGGTGATGATGGTGGCATCCTTGAAGTCTGCTGGGATTTTCTCGGTCATCCACACCTTTTCAATAAGCTGGTGGAGTTGTTGCATCAGCTCAGGTCCACCCTCTTTGAAGATTTCAGCGGGAATCCCATCAGGTCCGCTAGCTTTGTTGTTTTTTTGTTGGCTGATGGCATTGCTGACTTCTTCCAAACTAGGCAGTGCTGCAAGCTCATCCCTGGTTTGTTGTTGCGGGATTTGTGAGAGGGTCTCTTCGGCCACATTGGAGCTGCGATTCAGCAGGTTCTGGTAGTGCTCTTTCCAACGTAGTGCAATTGATGTTTTGTCCTTCAGAATTTTGGTTCCATCTGATGAGCGTAGGGGCTGTATGCCATGGTTTCTTGGTCCATAAATGATCTTTGTGGCTTTGAAAAATCCCTGAGCGTCATGGGTATCTGCAAGGTGTTGGATTTCTTCAGCCTTCTTTGTCCACCAGATGTTCTTGAGTTCTCTGGTCCTTCTTTGGACCTCGGCTTTTGCACTGGCATAGATCTTTTTCTTGGCAGCACAGTTGGTGTCTCTCTGCCATGTTTGGAAGGCTTTCCTTTTGTTATCAATCAGCTGTTGGATCTCTTTGTCGTTATCATCAAACCAGTCTTGATGTTTCTTAGTTAGGTATCCAATGCTTTCTTCGCAGGCTGTGATGATGGAGGTCTTCAGTTTGTTCCAATGTTCCTCAACATTTTCGGGGTGTTCTGTGGGTAGATGATCTTTGAGTGTTGTTTGGAGAAGGGCTCGTTTGGAGGGCACCTGAAGGGCTTGGGTGTTCATTTTTCGCCTTGTTTTCCTTCCTTGGAGTCTGCGTTTGGGGACGATCTTGATAGCCATCGTGGATCGGATTAGCCTGTGGTCTGTCCAGCAGTCATCAGTACCTGTCATGGCTCTTGTGAGAAGCACATCGCGGCGGTCTCTGGCACGTGTGATAACATAGTCCAGGAGGTGCCAATGCTTTGACCGAGGGTGCTTCCATGATGTCTTGAGCTTGTTTTTCTGGCGGAAGAGCGTGTTGGTGATGACAAGGTTGTGCTCTCCGCATTTGGTGAGAAGCAAGATGCCATTCGAGTTGCTGTTTCCGACCCCGTCTTTTCCTATGATCCCTGGCCACAGGTCAGAGTCCCTTCCGACTCTTGCGTTAAAGTCCCCCAGGAGGATGATTTTGTCCTCCTTAGGTATCTCCGATAGGATGGTATCCAGCTGACAGTAAAATTTTTCCTTGATGTCTTCGTCAGCATCTAGAGTTGGTGCATAGGCGCATATGATGGTTGCCTGTTGGTTTTTGGCAAGGTTAATTCGGAGGGTTCAGATCTTGTTGAGATAACAAGGGATAGAAATAAAGATGGAGATGTCTGGCAGTTTAACTTTCTTCTGCATTCACATTTTGAAAACCCAAGGTCTTTGCATTCTGAAAAATTGTGAAGTTTGGTGAATTCTGAAAAACAAACAGAAATGAAAATTTCCCCTCTGTGCACTCCTTAGAAGGGCTCTGGTTAAACAAATGCAGCCTTTCCTGTTGCGCTCGCCTTTCATTAAACTACTAAAGATGTCGAAGTCCTTCAGTGAAAAAAAAGAGATGGCAAGATTAACTCAATACTGATGAAGCTGAATTGACAGAAATTCAAACCCAGACTTTTAAGACCCTAGGGTCTGAATGGCTGAATGAGGGATGGACTGTGAGGATGATGAACCCATTTCCGTTCTATAGCTGCTCTTTCTGCAGCTGCTGTGTGTTGTATGGGAGTTCTCCAATCATCTGCTGAAATAGTGTTCAGTGCCTGGAGAGCTGATGTACGATTTGGAGCAGCTGTGAACTTAAAAGTAGATTTGCTGCTTTGTGGCAATGGCCTTACCAGTCACCTCAGAATGCATCTGTCAGTTTTAGTTCCTTCCATGTAAGAGTAGTTTAAATACAGTTTTCTCCATCATAATACAAAGAAATATGATAGTGTTTGTCATTATTATCTAGTTGTAGAAACTACATCCCAAAGATTCCACTGGAGTACATTTGTAAAGTTTTTTTCTAGTTCTAGTTGCTCTTTCTATCCCTTGTCTGTTCACCTTTCTGCATTCTGCTGCCTATGCAGGCTCCTTCCAATGCACAAACCAGGCACACAACTAGTCAAGGTTGTTAAACATGTCTATACACCATATTGTGGCATTACAGTTGTACCTGTTGAGAAACACCGATATGTTCAAATTCTTTCATGAAAGGTGGGGCATGTCACAGGAAACAGAATGCTCTTCTATTTAGCTGCTCCGAGATCTGGGTGTGAAAATAAAATAAAACCCACAAATTGCTATTGCCAAAATATACCCTGGAAAGGAGGAGAGCCCATGAGCTTGCCAAGATACTACTGCTGCATCATGAATTCACATGAGGAGAATAGCTGTGATGAACATGAGAGAAGCATTTCCAGGGGAGATTAAAAGGCTTCTAGTTTTGAGGAGGTGGTAACTTGAAAGAACCAGTATGCCAGATGAGGGTTTTGGAAGGGCTCACAATTCTTTGAGATGAGGTTTGTTTTAATTGGGCCCAATAAGACAATTTCAGATTCTGGCTGGCAGAAGTCTCATGCAATCAAAGGAGTGAGGCATAGGCTTGCCCTCTATGCTGTGCACAAGCTGCTGGATCCAATGACACTTACAGGGCCAGAACAACACTGACAGCTGTTAACCAGAAAGGTTCCTACCTTAAGGCATGTCAGACTGGGTTAGGACGGTAAGTGGCTTACAGATAGCGTGGTTAAATTTATTATGTTGCATGTGGGCTGTTCTGGCTCACAGAGGACTAAACTTTGTAGGTAGGAGGAGAACTAAATGAAGCAGGTGTATGAGGAATTGCCAGTGGCATATATATTGGAAGTCTACATCCAATGAACTCCAGCATCTGTGCCAGAAAACTTGGAACCTCTTGTAGCTGGCTGTGGATGTCATTTCAGGAGTGCCTGATCTGCCTCTGCCAGTGGCGTTGGAGCAAGGCCAGCTGCTGCATCTGCCTGACTGCCTCTTTTATCATGGATGTCTGTTTCTGTCATTCAGTAAGCAGACCCCCCATTGCCAAATCTGCATAGTGGCAGTGTAGTGGCTCTGCATAGGCAGCCCAGCTTGTGAGTGCAAGCTGGACTGTCTAAGGTGGTTTCCGTCACATTTTAAATCTGAGCTAGTATGAGTCTTGGTGATGGATAAAAATATCAGAGGCAAGCGCGTTATATTTCAGTTAATATTTTTGCTTGGACAAAAAGTGATCTTCCGGAGAAAGAAGAAAATATTACAGTTGACCGCGTGCCATCCTCAACACATCAAAGCTGCTGTTTGACATGCCATGTGGTGCACGGTAGGTCATAGTTACTTCATTGCACACTGAGGGGGAAAAGGATTGAATGTAACGGAATGATCACAGTGTATTCTTTCCCTCTTCATTTTGAAGTGTGTTCTCAGAAAGATGGGCAGACATGATAGAATACCCCTCCATTAACAAAAAAGTGTTATGTTGTGTACATATAGAAAAGGAAGAGGGTTTTTTAGCTTAATTCCCTGACATTGCCTAGTCCTCCCTGCTCTTGGTCCATGAAGTGATCCAGCCCAAAAGTGGTTTTGCTATCTCAGTTTTGAGCACTGCCTTTTGTCATGAAAGGTACAAAGAAATGCAAACTTTATAAGCTTTTCATGTAGTTGAGTTGGACAAGCATTGAGGCACTAGGGACCATTTTCTGCAAGTTCCCTTTGACTTTGGGATGACCATTTCAGGTTTTGAGCTTCCCCCCGCCCCACATATTTTCTGCTAAAATAAAATGTGTGAGGGGACACACTTTGTTTTAGTGGAAAATCATGGCCCCATAGAGCAGCAATTTTCCTTTCAGAAAAAAATGGGTGAAAGATTTATTGGGGGTGGGTTCTGAGGGACTCACTAAACAGCTTTGGCAGCTGCATGCAGTTCGCGGGTTACATGCTTCACAACCCTGAGATAAATAATAATTTTTCTGCATAAGTGGCTATTGCAAATATCCCATCCAGGGCTTTGAGTGGGGGGCTGTGCTGACAGAAGCTGAGTTCATTAAATGCCTGGGGGCATGTGGTCATCAGAGACAGAGAGCAAATTCAGTCCCTGCGCAGGTTCCCTACTGGGTCAGTGGTTGGGTTGGGTAGAGGGCATCCTTTTACTTTGCTCATATGAAAGGGGCAGACAAAATTTAGATCTCTTGGAGTATATTGGCAAATGTTTCCAATTCCCACAATTTAACAAGAACCAGTCTTTCCTCTTCCCAAGCTTAGACTGCTGAAATCAGACCACATTACTCTTAAAGCAGTAAGTATAAATGACCATGCTGCATTGGTTGAAATTAACAGGCAACATCAAAAACTGCAGTATAGCGTAGAGTGTTATATTGAAAAAGCAGTGTGTTAGATGTTACCTGTTAATTTCAACCAATGTACCATGCTCATTTTTACTTATTGCTTTAAGGATAACATGCTAGGAACACTTTTCATTTACTTTGCAATTACCATACATATATAGTATGGCTGGCTCCTGCATTTGCAAAAGACATGTTTCTGAACTTACTGTGGAAACAGGAAATCATGAATAATTTTAAAATGAATGACTTCTGCCAGAAGTTGCCATAGAGTTGCCTTGGAGGACCCAGAAAACTCAAGTATTTATGAATTTTCTAGATCCTTCAGAGAAACTTGGGTAATTTTCAGCAGAAACATACCATAGAATTACCTGAAGGATCTAGAAAATTCCTAGAGATTACTTATTTTGTCTGATATGGATAGATGAAAACACAGGTATTGGCATTCTAGGTATGGGGGTTGTACTTTATGTTGGAACTCAACCACATCCTGCACAAGTTTATAATCCTCAACAAGGAAATAGATAAGCAGATGAGTTAGCTGTGCCCTCTTTGTCCGTTTGTCTCTCTACTCTCTCTCTCCTGCTGTCTCTTGTTTGTTAGACTGATACTTCTCAGGGACATGCTTTTTTTTTCTTCAAGTTTCAGCTACATACCGTGTTTTCCCGAAAATAAGACAGTGTCTTATATTAATTTTTGCTCCCAAATATGTGCTAGGTCTTATTTTCAGGGGATGTCTTATTTTTCTATGAAGAATAATTCACATTTATTGTTTAACAAAAAATGAACATTTATTATATACTGTACAGTAGTTGTCATCACAAACCAACATAACCAGACAGGCTGTGAATCCTATCAAGAATTTCTTGTTACTACCATTATTTCCATGTACAACTGGTATGTACATTTACCAATCCTGCATGCTCTGGTGTTCTGTTTGGCAGGTGCTGGGCATGCTTCCAAACAAAAACTTTGCTAGGTCTTAATTTCGGGGGAGGCCTTATATTTAGCAATACAGCAAAACTTCTGCTAGGTCTTATTTTTCGGACATGTCTTATTTTCGGGGAAACAGGGTAGTAAGCCCCCAAGTCTTCCATTTTTGTTCTTCTGCTATGAGTATGGAGAAAGACAAGATGTCTCCATAGAGATAGATACTAGTTAGATAGGCCCTAGCTTTCTATATAGAAATTTAGTTCTTTAAATAAAAGTCTTTTGTAACTTTGAAATCTTGACTCTGCTTCTATAATTGCTGAAGCTCATTTGTTCTACAGCTAGCTTAAAAAGCTTCTAAAATGCTAAACTGCTGTTGTTGCTGCCCATTTGCATTTTAAAATGCTTTTTCCTTTTTGAAATTACCCAACACTTTCCTTAAAATATAAATCGCCACAGCATTCAGAAATCCTCAAAATGATGCCCCTAAGTAACAAATAAATTCTACCTTTTCCACCATGTGAGAGGGACACGGACACATTGTGTTATCTTGAAAACAGAATGTTGTTGTATGTTCGTTATCTGTAATTCATTGTCTTGGTTGGTGATTTTGCAATGTGTTTCACCCATACTCAGACTGAAACTGAGAAAGTTCAGGATGCAATGGTATGTGTATGGGATTGAGGGGGGGGGGGAGGGAGACAGAAGGGGAGTATTGTGTATGTGCATGCAAGAAAGAGAACAAGGAGATTTGAATAGGAGCTCCAGTTTGGATTTCTGAAAACAAATCCCTAGGCTGAGTCTGACTCTCAGAGACACCTTTGTTCTATGAACAAACTAATGCAGCCTTCTGAGCCACATTGTTTGCCTCTGCCCCCAGTGCATAAAGTGTGAGATTCAAATGGAAAACAAAATGAGTTCCTTAAGTTTAAAGTCTGTTCGCCTCTGTATAAGTGCCATTCACTCCTATAAGCAAAAGTAAACCACTTCACTGGGAGATACTTTTGTAAAACAGTTCCCTTCTCTCTTTGCAGCTGACAACCAAGCACTTCCTTATTGACAGGGATTCTGCATAAAGTTGCAATCTCCAGAGCTCCAGATAATAATCAACATCTACCTCCCTCCACCCCTCGCTCTCTAAACACACAGGCAGACTCAAACACAAACAGCACCTGTCTTAGTGATGGACACTTTGCTAATTACTGTTAATAAGCAGTTCACTTTTCCCCCAGTCAGCCCAGCAGAGCTGTTCCTGCAGACGTTGCCTCAGTTTTTCCCAGGAGGTGGAGAATTTACCCTCCTCTTGATGGGGAGCAAGGGAGCCCCCCATCTTTAGTCTTCATTCCCAAGACACAGATTTGCACTGCCTTGGTCTGCTGTGACATTGCAGTCATCTCCATGGCAACTCATTGTACAGTTTGAAAAAGGTGACTGGTATGGTAGGGAACTAGGCAAGGGCTGTAGGAACACATCCATGAACGTTTTTCTTGGGGAGACTCTGGGAATTTACTTTCTCAGATCCTTCCTCCTCTGGTGTACATCTGCATGCAAAACCTCACCCAGAAGTGAAGTTTCACAAATCCCCATGCTAAGTCTATGAGAAGCAAAAATTAAACAAGTCCCTCCAGAACTGCAAGCACTATCTCAACCAAATGTTGACAATTTATTCACACGGTTATTACTTGTAGCAATAGCTGATATAGTAGAAGCAACAGAGTTGGCCCACCTATAACTAGCAGGCAAAGCCTAAGGCGAAGGGGAAATTTGAAGGCCCTCATGAAGGAGTCCAAACTTGGTGGGGTAGTTGATAGCAGAGCTGCATGCTGTTTAAGGCTGCTCCACCTCCCTGCTGTGCTCTTTGCTTCAGTCTGAGGTAGGAGGCAGGTTCCTAATAGGGAATTAGGCCTTTCCCTCCTTGCTCCATCCCCTCCCATTTACAGAGGATAGTAGGGTTTCCATTGCCATGCCTTTGCCCCAGGGATTCACCCTATAATTTGGGCAGTTTCTTCCCTTGGCACTTATTGGCAGGGATTTCCCAGCAGAGCATAAGGGCTGGGCTGGAGGTTTGGGTGGCTGCACTAAGCAGGGTTCCCCTCCTGGGTTGACTCAAAGAAGGCACATCCTGTAGCAGAGGAGGTTTGTCCTTCCTCCCTCCTTTAGAATAAATTCTTAGTAAGTTGTCATCACATACTGTGTCATCACATACTGAGGCCTACATTTTATTACATGTTTCATGTTAGAAGTTAAGCTTTGGCCTCATGTTAGTCTTTAAGATCTTGCAATTATATTAGGGGCGGGGGACTCTCTTTTGTTTCAGGCCTCATATTAGGCTTTAAATCTTGCCATGGCTCATTCCTGTGTCTGCTAGCTTGAGCTGCTGATTTGCAACTTAAAGCCCTGTTAGCTGCTATTCGTATTTCCTGTCATCCACCTGATTCGAGATGATGCCTAAATGTTAATCAAAACAGCTGAATGTTTTTGAGTTCATGGCAAAAAAAGAAAAAGCCAACTATTGAAGATCAAGAAGACATCGGGTAGGGAACCATTGCAGCAGTTGGTACTGATGAAGACCCCAGAACGCTGAACTTGCAATATTTGTGTGGACAGGGTTACGATGGAGCTGCTAATATGAATAGTCATATTAGTGGAACACAGGCAAAAGTATCCAATGGCTGTCTTCATCCACTGCAGTGCTCATTCACTCAATTTAGCCTTAGCAAAGACTTGCAGAAACTGCCAAGGAACATTGTCATCTGTGTGCAATTTCTTTAGCGCATCATCCAATTAGACTGGAACTATTGAAGAAAAATCGAAAAGAAAAAAAAAACCAGTTTCCCTGAATCAAAAGCAAACAGCCTGTTGCTGCTTCACCAACACCAATGAAATATTATAGGCTAAATGTCTACATCCCATTTTTGGACTTTTTCTGCAGTCAGCTTCAAGAAAGGTTTACAAGGCATAGGGAAGTAGTTCAGGAACTCCAAGTGTTCCTCCCTATTAATTGTGATAATTTAAAATCCAACTTGATCAAGTACATAGAACTTTATAATGCATTCCTTTAAGATACTGACACACCGATGGAAGAATTTGACCTGTGGTGTAGAAAATAGAAAAATATTGCACCTGCAGAAAAGCCATCAAATGCACTGGAAACATATCTTGTCTGTGATGGACAGTTTTATCCCATGTAAAGAAACGGCTTCAGATTTCTGCAACATTGCCAGTGTCAACAGCTACAAATGAAAGGTCATTTTCAACTCTTAAATGTTTGAAAACATACATAAGAAGCACAATGGGGCAAGAAACACTGACTGGACTTGCACACTTGAAAGTCCACAGAAGTTTATTGATGGAGCCTGATTTCTATCAAAGTGTATTGACAGTTTTCAAGTGCTTCCAACAGACATTTTGGTATTCTTTTGTAACTATAAATTACTAATTAAGAGTCATTTTCAGGAGTCATGGTGGTGCAATGGGTTAAAACCCTTTTGCCTGCTGGACTGCTGACCTGAAAGTTGGGTTGCTGACCTGAAGGTTGCTAGTTCGAAGCTGCGAGACAGCATGAGCTCCTGTCTCAGCTCTAGCTTGCATGGCATGAAAGAAGCCTCCCAGCAGGATGGTAATACATCTGGGCATCCCCTGGGCAACATCTCTATAGACGGCCAATTCTTTCCCACCAGAAGCGACTTGCAATATGTCCTAAAGTCGCTTTTGACACGATTAAAAAGTTTTTAAGACTTGAAACTTTGTAAATAAAATAGAAAATTGATTTATTATGAAATTATTAAGTAACGGTGCTCCATGCAGTCATGCCGACCACATTACCTTGGAGGTGTCTACGGACAACGCTGGCTCTTCGGCTTGGAAATGGATTGAGCACCAACCCCCAATCCTCTCTCACATGCACACAGACAGACTGATAAAGTGTATTGCTATAGCAAAGAAATCATTCTGCATGTGGTCTTGTATCTATGCTTTGTGTACAACATGTTTTTGTGATTGCCCTGCATAAAGATCAGCATCTCTTGAAACTTTTAAAAATCAAATTGCTATAAGTTGAGTCTTCCTTACCCAAAATGCTTAGGGCTAGATTTTTATTTTGCAACTTTTGGAAAATTTGAGTGTTTGCATATTCAGTGATGCCTTGACCTAAGAGTTTAATTTGTTCTATGACCAAGCTCCTAACTCAAAACACTCTTATCTCAAAGCAGATTGGCCAATTGAAATGCGGTTAGTCTGTTCTGGGGCCCCGAAACCCACCCACCCCCATTTTTGTTACATGGACTCATTCCAACCTCCCTCTCTTCATGAAGCTAAACATACCATAAAATAGAATAAAAACCACACAAGAGCAAAGCAGACAGCAATCTCCCAAAGTGGACAAGACCATGAGGCAAGGAGGCATGAGGCATGGAGGCTGCTCCCTTAAAGCCCTAAAGCTCCCTCTGGCACTAGCTTCTACCTCAAAATGCTGCTCTTATGTCAAAATGAAACCTTGACTGAGCGACAGCTCTTAATTCATAATGCTCTTACATTGGGGACATCTCTTAAGTAGAGGTTCTACTGTACATATCATGAAATACCTTGAAGCTGGGGAATACATTTATATTTCATATACACTTATGTACACAGACTGATGGTAATTGTATACATAGCATCTATATACAAAAAATGTAATGTATGTTTTCCCCATGAAGTAAACAACAAAACCACTGGACCAAATAACACTAAATTTGACCACAAAAGACATACTCAACCAATCTATGTCTTTCAATTAAAAAACCTTGCAAACTTAAGTCCAAATAACTGAACCCCCCCCCCCCCCAAATTGCTTACCACGCATGCACAGAGGCCCCCCCGGGAACTGAATCAACTACATTTCCCAGAGGACCTCACAGCTGCATTCTGAGTCTAACCCCACTTTGAAATCATTGCCGTGGTGGGCAAGGCTTGTGGCTGACAACCTTTGACAGCCGCTTGAGAGGGGAATAGAAGTGGCTAGGGTGTCCCACGTGCCGCACCCATTGCTTCCTTTCCTTTCCTTGCCCCCTTTCCCCCTCAGGAGAGAGTGTCTGCAGTGAGAGGAAGACGGCTGCACTCAGAGCCAGCTAACACCTCCCAACAAAGGATTCCCCCAGGGAGGAAGCTGAGGAGGGAGAGAAATAGTGTGTATTATCAGAGTCATTATCATTACTAGTATTATTAGTATTATTATTGTGTTGCTGTGAACCATGAAAATGAACACAATCTGGCTCCAAGTATTAAAAAATTCTAAAATAAGAACAGTAAATAAAGAACAACACTCAAAAACAGGGGAATTCCATACAGGAAACAATCAGGGCCAGCTAACACCTCCCAATAAAGGATTCCTTTAGGGAGGAAGCAGCTAGGCTTTGAAGCAGAAAGACAATTAAATGCTAATCATTTAGGCTAATTGCAGCATTTATATTTGCCTCTAACAGACAAGATTTCTTTCTCCCACCCTGGACATTATTCCACAGGGATATAAACCACACTTACCTGGCTGCTTCCTACCTAGGGGAATCCATTGTTGGCCAGCATGAATAGCACTGAATAGCCTTGCATCAACAAAGCCTGGCAAATCCTCTGTTTTCTGAGGGCCATAGCCTTCCTTTTTGAGTGTGCGTGCTCAAGCACTGCATATGGTTACTTCTTCATCTGCACAGATGGTATAAGAACAGAAAATATTGCAAAGAACAAGACTCTGCAAACATGGGAATTCCAGACATGAAACAATCGGGGCCAGCTAACACCTCCCCACAAAGAATTCCCCCAGGGAAGAAGCAGCAGGCTTTGAAGCTGAAAGTTCATTACATGCTAATCATTCTGGCTAATTGCAGCATTCATACTTGCCTCCAATAGACAAAAGAAAAAAGAAAAACCAGAAATATTTCATATCCACGAGCTTTAGGAAATAACATATACTAACTACCACCAATTCCTCAGTACTTTATTTTCCATACCACCAGACTTTGCCACAGCAATGTGTGGCTGGTTATAATTACATATAAATATGTGTGCATAGTGGTGGATGAGCATAGAGGCCATAGACTGAAGAATCAAGAGTTGGAAGGAATGTCAGAGGCCATGTGTAGGAAATCCACTCCTACAGCATACCTGATGGATGACCATCTAGCCTCTGTTTTAATACCTTCAACAGAGACTGACCACCTTCCTAGATGTATTTTTCCACTGTCAAAGAGCTCACACCCTCAGTAACATCTCCCTAGTATTGTCACACTCTCCTTTCTTTTTCCTTGTACTCATTCCTACCCTGTGGAGCACGTGAGAACAAATGTTTTCTGTAAAAACATATGAAGCATCCATTTGGATCAGAACAAAGGGTTACCTAGTCCAGCATTCTATTCCCAGTGAGCCATCCAGTTCCCTGTGAAAAAAACAAAAGCAGGACATGAGTGAAATAACCTGAGTTTGGGTTCAGAAGCATACTTCTTTTGATAACTGAATGTAAAATATAGCTACTAGTAGGGAGAGAAGAAGCTGATGTCGTTGCCTTTGCTTGCCAGCACAGATATGGTCAAGGAGTGGCGTTTCATAGCCTTGTATCTATTTGCTGTTCGACATGGCTAGCTGAGCCTAAATAACTGAAGAAACAGAATATGAGAACACAACACGTTTTAATCTACATAAATTAGGGATGGGGAAGTTGGATAACTTGTCAGGTGGGCAGGGCTGAAGCCAGCAGTTGGCAAGGCCAGGGCCAAAGAAGGTTGAACCGCTCTGTTTCTAACAGCCTAATCTTTCTCTCTTACTCGCTCTGTCACTGAAGGTCTGACCCTCCTTGCTTGTAGCAGTTTTTGAAATTAAGTTTAAGCTGCAGGCTGTCCACCTCTGACATAATTTTTGGCAGTCACGGACTTTAGTTTTTATTTGTGTAGAATTTTGGTTTCTTTTTAAAATGTAGGGCTTCCTAAAAAAGTTGATATAATAAAGCATGCTTGGTCAGTGAAAGCTAGAATTACTATCGAGAAAATTGGAGAGGGCTCTTGTCCATTTGATGGTTGTGTAGAAGGGGGAATTTCTGTACGTGTTGCTTGTTACCTGGTTGTATGATAAGCAGCATCTACTCTATCACATAACCATTAAAGATAATAGGAGCCCTCGCCAATTTTCAATCTGACCATTCTGGCAGAAAGTCTTTTCTCTCTGGTGTGTGTTTAGTTAGGTTAATAAAGCAAAAAAACTAGGGTCTGGTGTAAATCTGTTCTCTGATAGTGTCTGAATGTAAATTGCATGATCTTTGAGAGTTTGAGAGAAAGGGCTTTTAGATCTCTATTTGCCAAACAAGCTTCCTCTATGCCAGCCAACCTCATATACTCCCACCCCCTAAGGCCCCCTTTCCAATCATGCTGGGTGGAGGAGACATGCTTGGCATACAAGATCACTTCACTTCCCAATTAATCCCTTTCCTATTAATGCTTATTAAAAAGACCACTTTCATTTTCAGTCTGCCAACTTCAGATCTGTGCGTCAGAGCCTGTCTATATGCAAACGATCTATTAACTTACAACACTTCTTTGCTCGGTGCTTGCTGGCTGTGATACATAACAAAGAAAAACAAAGGCTTGGAATCTGGTTTAATTTTAATTTAGAACGTGAGGGAAAAAAAACAAGGTCTCAGGAGGTGAATTGGCTGTTTCTAGTTAATATTTATAATATCCCTGTAGAGTTTAAATAGATGATTCTTCAGAAATGGAAGAATCTTCCCCTTCATGTGGTCTTACTCTTGAGGAAGCCACTAAGATGCAATTGATAGCCATTCTTACCTTCCAGTGATCTGTGAACATACTGAAGAGTTTGTCTGGACTCTACAAATATATACACAGTTTAGTCCTCTTTTCCAGAGTGATTGGTCAGATGCATCCCTCCCCTGAAGTTTGAGTTCCAATAGTTGGCTTTCCACAAGAATTAGTTGGCATCAACGAGTCATTGATAGACTGATCCTCCTCCATGAATTTGTGTAACCCTTTTGGAACCATCTAAGCTAGTGGCCATTGCCACCAAATTTTGTGATAGCAACTGTCCTATTTTTTGTGTTCAGTTGTATTAATATCCCATCTTTCATCCAAGGCATGCATATCTTTCTTCCTCCTAATGCCCTCCAAACAACTTGTGAGGCAAGTCAGATTGAGAGACAGTGGCCTAAGATCACCTAATGAGATTCACTGCTCTGTAAGGATTGGATTTTTGCTTTCCTAAGTTTCAGTCCAACACTCTCACTGCTACACTACTCAGCCTCTAAATGACCCCCACACCCCCACAGATGCACAACGCACATCCACACAAATTGAAATTAGAACTATTTTTTTCAAAAAACCTTTTAAGGGTTGCTTCTCCAATGAGTGTAAATGTGAACTCTGGCCCTACCAAAATGGTACAGCTCTGCGCTATAACTATAAGGATGTAAACATGCAATAATAAATATATTAAAGACAGTAGAGTCTCACTTATCCAACATAAATGGGCCGGCAGTACGTTGGATAAGCGAATATGTTGGATAATAAGGAGGGATTAAGGAAAAGCCTTTTAAACATCAAATTAGCTTATGATTTTACAAATTAAGCACCAAAACGCCATGTTATACAACAAATTTGACGTAGTTCAATACGCAGTAATGCTATGTAGTAATTACTGTATTTACGAATTTAGCACCAAAATATCACGATGTAGTGAAAACATTGACTACAAAAATGCATTGGATAATCCAGAACGTTGGATAAGTGAGTGTTGGATAAGTGAGTGTTGGATAAGTGAGACTCTACTATATTTCTCTTGGTCTTTTCTCATTAGCCCAATTAGTAATTTGCCCAGTTTCTCACTATGTAAAGAAATGCCTTTATTTTGGACTGCTGTAAAGATATTGCCAATCAAGTTATCAAAATAAAAAAGTCTAACATCATCTAGCAGTTTGAAAACATGCCAATGTGAGTAGATCAATAGGTACTCTTTCAGTGGGAAAGTAACGGCACCCCATGCAGTCACGCCGGCCACATGACCTTGAAGGTGTCTACGGACAACGCTGGCTCTTTGGCACCAACCCCTAGAGTCGAACATGACTAGACTTAAAGTCAGGAGGAAAACCTTTACCTTTACCTTTCTAACATCATCTCAAGAAAAAAAGAGGTGTTCAGCAGCTGTTTTGTGTAACTAAGAATATAACCACTGTTTTCTTCTTTGAAACTGATTCATCCTTTCATGATGCATTTTCTCTTATGTTGCTATCTCTTTTTGTCTTTTTTAATGTTAAGGAGAGGATTTTACTTTTCCAGGTAATCTTGTTAGATATAATCCCATTATCCAGCTAGCATGTCTCTGGGCCAATCTTATTAGGAGCTGCTCTCACTTCTGCTGACCAGTTCTCTCTGCTGCTATGGAAATAAGCTTGTTTCTAATGCCCCCTTCCAGATGAAGAGCTACTTCAGGAAAGCCGCTATAGCAGGGGTGGGAAATCATCAGGTCCTCCAAATGTCGTTGAGCTCCAACTCCCAGCAGTTTTCACCAGGATAGCCAGCCGACAGTGAGGAATGCTGGTAGTTGGAGTCCAGCAGGACCCGAAGGGCCAGGCGCTTCCCACATCTGTTCTTTAGGACCATGGTGACTTGAGCCATTTTCTTCTAGTCTGTGGTTAAAACCCTCTAATCAGCTCTTTTAGCACTCTCCCTTTATTTTGTTTCC
Organism: Anolis carolinensis; assembly: GCF_035594765.1. Lineage (NCBI taxonomy): Eukaryota > Metazoa > Chordata > Lepidosauria > Squamata > Anolidae > Anolis > Anolis carolinensis. The sequence goes on along the minus strand of NC_085842.1, from coordinate 143,208,879 downwards.
TTTTTTCTTTAATGCCACATTTACTTATTTGCAACTGCCAAATTTTAATTGGTTACTCCATGGGGTACAGAGCTTATGTGCAGAGTATCTGAAAGACCCTTCCTTTCTATATGATCCTGTTTTGGCTTTAAGATGATGGGAGGGATCCCACCACCCATCACAGTAATATTGGGTGAGAATACAACCTTCTCTGTGTCTGCCCCCAAACTGTGGGACCCCCTTCCTTGAGATGCTGTGTGCTGTGGAGGGGCTATTAAAGAGGATGGGGCTATTGTGTTTCTAGTTTATTACGTTTTAAATTTTTTTATTAAAATGCTTTACACTTGCATTTGTAACTTGTTTTTAAACAAATCTTGCTAAGAACCCCCATGCTGGGTTCGCTTTGGAGTCACCATAAGTCAACAACAACTCAAAGGCACACAATAAAAAGCATTTGTACGGTGCGTTTTAATGGTTGTAAACCACCTTGAATCCTGTGCTGGGAGAAATGTGGGAGAAGGGAGGGGGTGAAAGAGGATGTTTGTATGTACATCAATTGTTGTGTGACTGACACATAGCTGATAGTTTAGGTTTGGAATTCACCTTGAGACAATCGCTTTTGATCTTACTTCTTGATATGCAACTGCCTGAAGGACCTGCCTTAGATGGAGCTATTTTCTTGGTGCAAATACAAGAGATGATGATCACTGATATCCTGCTTAATGATGCTTATTTCCCATTTATCAGAATGGTTGAGAAACCATGGACACAAGATAGGGTAACATGATGCAGTTCACTTACCCTTTTGCAAGCGGTGAATCAACAGCTCTTGCAGTTTCAGATCTTTTGTGAGTCTGTGATTCAAGGCAGGGGATAAATTTACAATTCCAGCTGAACAACTATAAGTGAGCATGAATGAGGAGACCAGGTTAGAATACAATATCCCCCTTACTCCCTACTGGAATGAACATGATGGGGAGAACAACGGCTTTAGCTTGAGGTTCACAAACTGATAATCTGGCATCTCTGCCTATGAGTTCAGTTTAATTCAAAATTATACAAGCTGATCATGTGCAAGATTGTGTATGAACTCAGGGCTGCTCATGACTAATTTAGAAAGCTTGGATTCCTTACTTACCGATACACATCAGAGGATTGCTGAGCCAAATACAAGGAGGAGCATTACAGTGCTTTCATCACACAAAGAAGTTTGGACATTTTTAGCTTTCCAACTAAGCATTGTGCCTTTGTTATATGCATGGGTATGTGCTTTCAAGTTGCTTGTCGACTTAATGCAATACCATGAATTTCATAGAATGACATATGTTTAACCCTAGTTCTCTACCACCAGAGCAGAATCTGAAAACCAAGAAGTGATGAGCAGCATGAGAAGAAAATGAACCATCTTTTTTATATACTAAGGCTAGAAAGTCAAAATGTAGTTTGGTTATTATAATACTGATTATGAGAGGAGGTACTTGCTCCTCTCATAATTAGTGCTTTCGCTCTCCTTCGTATCCCCCCCCTCCCCCAATTTTGTGTGTGTGAATTTGACTCTGCCCCAGGCCAAGTTATGTCAGAAAAAAATCATTTCTTAACACTATCTTTAAAATATATTGTAGATGATATTAACCATAAAACCTCCAGGGTTTTCTGTCAGAGTAACATGGAGTGTGTACGTGCTTGTGGTAAAAGCTGCTGCTGCTGCTTCTCCAAAGTGTGGAGTGAGCAGACAAGAACTGTCATACATGCATGTGTGTGTGGAAAGTCATTTTCTATGGATACAAGTGCAAGGTTTTTTAGCAGTGTGGCCTAAATATCCAGCATTTAGCTAAGCACCTTGGAGTGGCTCCAGAATAATCAAGATCGTAGACTGAGGGTTCTTCCAGACAGTGCCAAAAGCTGAAACAGGTTAAAGTAACCCACTTTGGCACAGTTTCTACTGCCCACCCCCAACCCAAACCCCGGGCTTTCCCGGCGGGGTGGGAATAGCTCCATGCCATGTAGAATCAAATCCCCCCCCCCAACCTCCTGAAGCACCATTTTCTAGTATCAGGAGGACTGTAGGGAGAGGCCTGTGCTCCCAGCAGGCCTCTCTGGTAAGTTTGGGGACCTAAATGGGGGGCTGGAAAGGAGGGGGTGGGTGCCATCCCACTCCTCTGGGCTTTTCAAAGCCCAAAAAAGTGAGATAGCTGTGGGGACTCACCCCCGGAACTGCGGAAGCAGTCCCAATAGTCAATCCCCACAAATCCAATACCTCATTAGACCTGGGCCTTTCAGGAAGGCCCAGATCTTACGAGGTATTTAATTAATGTGGGGTAAACCAGGAAAAGCCTGGTTTACATTAATTCACTTTAACCTGAGGCATTTTTTGGATGCCTCTGGTAAAAGCGAAACAGGTCCAGCGTTTTGGCCCTGTCTGGAAGGGCCAAGTTTGAATCTTTCTTGTGGTACTTCTACTATGCCTCAGTCGTCCCTTTCTGGATTGCAGAGAACCCAGAACGCCATCCTGTTTTCCCCGGGTTCTGCATTGGAACCCAGGGCCAAAGATGAGTTCTGTTTACTCTCAAATGTGAAAGTACAGTAGAGTCTCACTTAACCAAGCTAAACAGGCCGGCAGAAGCGAATATCTTGGATAATAAGGAGGGATTAAGGAAAAGCCTTTTAAACATCAAATTAGGTTATGATTTTACAAATTAAGCACCAAAACATGTTATACAACAAATTTGACAGAAAAAGGTAGTTCAATACGCAGTAATGTTATGTTGTAATTACTGTATTTACAAATTTAGCACCAAAATATCACGATATATTGAAAACATTGACTACAAAAATGGCTTGGATAATCCAGAGGCTTGGATAAGCGAGGCTTGGATAAGTGAGACTCTACTGTAATGATATATTTTGATATGCAATTTGATTATAGTTCTCTTGGTTCATTTCTAGGTCCTCACTGACTTGCCCTCACTGCCTAAAGCAGAGCAACACCTTTGATCCCTTCCTGTGCATCTCCTTGCCCATCCCATTACGGCAGACCAGGTAAGTGAGCCATGGAGCGTGTTTACTCTAACAAGTCCTGTTTTCTGTATGAGTCAGTTTTGACTGGGTTCACTCATCAATTGGTTCTTCCTTTCTGCATTAATTTATAACTTTTAAAATTCACATTGAAATATGTCTTTTAGACATATTTTGTCTAAATTCAACAAATTTCTCAAAGTGTTTCTTCCATATGCATTTTCACCTTTCTTTTGTTTTAAACTTGCTGATTTGATACACACATTTTGTCCAATCATTTAGAAAGTGTGAAATCTATCAGATAGCAAAGTTTTGCTCCAACTATTGGTCTGGGAGGTAAGTCTACATGTATTGAAATTCACCATGGAATATTTCCATAAAGAATTGCCTGGGAGGTTTTTTTTTTCTTCATGGCCAAATCTAGTGCATTTTAAGGTAAAATACCTAGTCAATCCACATCAGTGTTTAGAAAGAAAAGCAACATTTTTTTTTTACAAGAAAGTTGAAGCCTCTTCCTGCTCTGCCTGACTTAGGGCTATGGCAATTGCAGTCAGGATGAGAGTATGCTAGATGGGCTTTAAGAGGTAGTATGGTTTCACATGCCTTATCTAAGACCAACCACATTTCCCCAGAATATAAATGCTTTTTGTCTTTCTTATATTTCTCCATGGTTTCTTATCTGTATACAGAATTTAATGTAGCATACCAGTTATTAAAGAGCCCCGGTGGCGAAGTGTGTTAAAGCACTGAGCTGCTGAACTTGCAGACCGAAAGGTCCCAGGTTCAAACCCCAGGAGTGGCATGAGCGGCCGCTGTTAGCTCCAGCTTCTGCCAACCTAGCAGTTCGAAAACATGCCAATGTGAGTAGATCAATAGGTACCGCTCCGGCGGAAAGGTAACGGCGCTCCATGCAGTCATGCCGGCCACATGACCTTGGAGGTGTCTACGGACAATGCCGGCTCTTCGGCTTAGAAATGGAGATGAGCACCAACCCCCAGAGTCAGACATGACTGGACTTAACGTCAGGGGAAAACCTTTTAACCTACCAGTTTTTAGGGAACCAACATGGTGTTTTGACTTGAGTGTTGACCAGGATTCGAAACAAACTTGTTGTAGGGTTGTTGTATGTTTTCCGGGCTGTATGGCCATGTTCTAGAAGTATTCTCTCCTGACATTTCTCCCACATCTATGGCAGCCATCCTCAGAGGTTGTGAGGTATGGAGAAACTAAGCAAGGAAGGTTTATATATATATATATCTGTGGGAAGTCCAGGGTGAGGGAAGAACTCTTGTCAGTTGGACATTGGGACAATGTCCAACTTGTTGCACATTGGGACAAGTGTTAGGGTGTATCTACACTGTAAAATTAATGCAGTTTGACACCACTTTAATTGTCATGGCTCAATACTATGGAATCATTGGAGTTGTAGATTTGGAAGTTCTTTAGCCTTCTCTGTCAAAAAGTCATCAAAATAGAAATCCCTAGATTCCATAACATCAAGCTATTTCAGTCAAAGTGGCATCAAACCGATTAAAGTGGTGTCAAATAGTGTAGATGTGCCCTCAATCTCAGAGAAAGGCAAGGGCAACACTCTTCTGAAAAACCTTGCTAATAAAAAACTGATATGTTCACCTTAGGATTACCGTAAATTGGAAACTATTTAAAAGCACCCAACAGCAAGCTAGATATTCCTCCATTGTAACCTGTCATATATCTGTGGGGTGGGTAAGAAATAAGGCTCGTAAGCTTGCTATGTATTTTTTTTCATAATAATCAAGAAATATGTCCGACTCTTCTTGGATAGATAGAGTTACCCATACTTGACTAGTGGGAAGAGACTGGGGCAAGAATAGGCTATCTAATCTTGGCAACCATTGGAGGTATTGCATGCTCTCAGTCTAACCATCATAATGTTGCTTCAGAATCTTCTACAGTATTTTTAGGTATGAACGTTGCACCCATGGGCATGGACAATAGGGCTAGTTCTGTAGAAGCAAAATGAGAGAAGCCTCTGCCCAGCCCATTTTTATTCATCATCCCTAGTTAATTTTCCTGCTGTTGTATTTAATACTAGTTTTTAGCAGATTATATCCAGTATCATTGTCAAACTCTGTCTTGTTGCTGCAAACAAATTCTCTTCCCTGGAATCAGAACAAACAGGCTACTGGCACATCTGTTGGAATTAATGGACAGTTGCACGGATCGCTCTCCGTTTGCTTCTGCTTGAAGCTATTTCTGAGGATGCTCACCCCTCCACCCTCAATGTTGGCACTGGACAACTTATCATGTGGAGGAAACACTAACAAATAAGCCAGAAGATGGAAATGTAGGTTGCAAGAGAGGATATTGAATTCTTTCCAGATTTAATTCTCAGCTGTATAATTGGTGCCAAGCAGTCTTCCTCACTGTTTTCTCTACCCTGATAGTGATTGACCCTGAGGGGATGTTTATGACAACCAGTGCATTCAACCCCTGTCCCATGGAGACTGCAGATGACTAAGCAATAACTTCCCCTCCAGCTAAAACCTTGCAGTCACAAACATTTCCTATATTGCACCAAATATATTGCTAATTCTGCATGCTGCTGTGTTGATGCCTGGTGTAATCTTTTAAAGTTAAAGGGGTTGCTGACAACTTGGGCAGGCGTCTCTGAGCTTCTGTTTGCAAGATCAAAACTGAAAAAAAAGTAGGGCCCAGGATTCTATGCCCTGCCATTTTAGTACCCTTCTGATCCCTACCTCAGTTCTGTTAGGAAACATGGTGAGTGGTATGCATTTGCCTTCTCACATATTCACACTTTCCAGTCTAGGGCTGGGAATGTGATTTGGCTAGAAAATGACATGCTATCCTTGATTTCCATATTTCCTTGTGGCAATTGGGAAATAGAATCAAGAGCAGATTTGGTGGCAGCAGTAGTGATAAGATAGATATAACTTTCCCCTATTCCATCAGGAAGGGACTCTAGAGCTGTCAGTGTGCCCACCAGTTTCCCTAGGTTGGCCTAAAATCACTACAATTAGTTTCTGGGCAAAGTAAAAACTGTTGGTTTTGACCTTTAAAGCCCTACATGGTTTGCGTCCAGGCTACCTACATGATTGCCTTCTCCTGCACAATATACCCCTCGACACACAAGTCCTCTGAGGGGTGTTTACTCCAGCCTGCCAGAACCTGACTGGCAACCATCACCCAGAGGACCTTTTCATTGGCCACCCCAAGACTGTGAAATGACTTGCTGGAAGAAATTCGACAGCTAAACAAGCTGTCAGAATTTAAGACACAACTAAATACTAGGGCTGTGCAATCGATAAAAAAATTGTTTCAAATGTCATTACAAAATTAGGGAGCACCAGCGTTTCTAAAAAATCATTAGTAAAAATGTAGTTACTATAACAATAGTAATAAAATTTCATTACATTTTTGTTACAGTAATTGCGTAAGTGGGGAAACTTCAGGGGCTCATTTCTCCCTCTTTTTACAGCTATTTGGGTGAAACTTGCCACAGTGGTAGAACACATTTACCACGTATTTTCAGGGAATTTTCAGTTTTTATAAACAACAGGTTTAAAAAAACAAACACAAAAAAACTACAAGAGCTATCTCCTTGAATTTTCTATACAATGGCACAAGATAACAGAGGATCATTCACTCCAACTTTCAGAAATATTCATACGTCTGCTGATTTTAGGGCAGTTTTTAAAGTTTTGACAAAAATATTGGGTTTTTTTGGTTTTTGTTTTTAAAAAAGCCCTAACAGCTATCTCATTGAATGTCTCTCATATTAACCAATAGAACTTCCATTTAGGTATTTCCTCCCAGCCCAGCACAGAGATTTACATACTACAAGTCAAAGAGTCCACCTCTTTGCAGATTCAACAGTTTATTAGAACTCTGGCTGGCTGCTGCTATGGAAAGACAAATCTCTCCCCTATCCTGATTGGGGCTTTTGGATGCTGAGCAGAATTCTGGAAAATGTAGTTTAGCACAGGGCCTCTTGAATTCTCTGGCATAGGGTTCCTCACCTTCCCAAACTACATTTCCCATAATTCTGTGCTTTCTCAGTCTCTTTCCCAGTGAACTCTGCTTTCCATCTGCTGCTTCCCTCTCCTAATGGTGAGAGGCCATTAATTTTAAGAGGAAAGGCAGCCTTTTAGGCTTGGCTTTGCTTCCTTGCACTGAAAATGAAACTGACTTTGGCAGGCTTCCGAGATTTACAAAATTCAAACGAAAAAGCATGGGGTAAGTTTTGGCATGGGCCATGCCTGCATGTCGGATATCGCATCATAAGTACAAACTTAACTAATTTGATACAGCTTACGATGACTAATGAAAAAATTGCACACCCCTACTAAAGACCTGAGTCTTCCGACAGGCCTACTAAATCAATTTTAAGCTATACATTTTTGATCTGCATTTTATTGATGTTGATCTTGTGTGTATGTTCTTATATGTATATTAATAGTGTTGTATTGTATCTGTTTTAACTCTGATTTACCTTGCCTCTCTGAGATGGATGTGTTGTAGATGCTACAACCTGGTTCTACATGATGGTGAACTTAGCTCTAGTTTATCCTATGCTGTTTATTGGTTGGATTAGTTATATCATCTGGTCAACCTTTGTATGCAGAGCTGAGCTGAGATTGACAATAGTGTTACTGAAATGGGGTGAATGAGTGATATTTGCAATATTTTATCTTACTTTGGAGGTGAATGGATTAAGAAAGTGATGCAGTTCACCTAATATAATCTCAAATTCAGTCAGGACCAACTGGAAGCTTTATAAATGTGATTGTAGATGTCATGCTCCACCCTTATCTGAGCTTTTGATTCTTGAGTGTTGACCTTTTGTTTTCCACAGTCTTAGAAGTTATGCTTCCAGGCTAAAGAGATTCAGTTATGCCTTCCAGCATCTTCATCTGTGAGGGACAAAATATAGGCAACATGGAGGATGTCTAATTCCTATAAAGTGCTTTCCCGAGGCATATTGGCTTCTAAACTTTCAATGTGTGTTGTTAAACTGAAACCTCTTTACTTTTTTAGTTAAATTTAATATAAGCATACTGTAATAAGATATTTTGAAATATTTTTCTTTCTCTTCCCACTCTGGTCTAGATTTATCCATCTCTCATTCCCTCCCTTTCTCGCTCATCTTTCTATCATTTACTTTTCTAGGAACTATGCTTATAATTAAACATGTCAGTTTTCATTATCAGTGTATACTTTAGTCATATGCAAACTTAAAATGATTTAATGAACTGATTAACTGCCTTTAATTTCTTTAAATGGATTGAAGCCACCATTTAATAATTCTGGAATTTCTTTTCCTTGTGAGTAAAGGTTAGTCAAATATAAACAGCCTTAAAAACAAGCTTCCAAATGGCAAGTCTGAGTATCACAGTGTCAGAAGGCAAGTAATGGACTTTGTATTGCCAGCGGATATGAAAAGTTCGGGTTTGGGTCAGGAAGTATTTTCTGTGTATGAGAAATGCCCAGTAGGTATAGCAGAGGTCCTAAACCTAGAAAATTTTCTACTTTCTTCTGTTGCTTTTTCAGATTGTATCCAAACTGCACCATTATAGCAGATTGACATCACTTTAGCTGTTACGGCATCTCACTTGTTTTTTTTCCTTTTCTTTTTTGTGTGAGAGGTCTGCAATGCATGGCACTAGGCTAGAGCTGTCTACCAAAGATCTTTTAATACTTCCCCAAAACATATCCCAGGATTATTTGGGATATAGACCTGTGGCTATAATGTGTAGTACAGTTACACACTGTGTCTTGGTGAGAGTGTTGCTCATTATAATCCACCCAGGTTTATAGTTGGGTTGGGTCTCCAGTTTTCTTTCTCTTCCTGAAAAAATAAATAAATTTTGGGTCCATGAGGGTTTCCTGGGAAACCTTCTTTTCCTCTCCTTCAGAGTTCTTCTAATCAGATGTGTGGAAATGGCAACAAGGGTCTGGAGCTGGCTTGCTGGCTTCAGTCCCAAGCAGTAGCGTTAAGAGAAAAAGCCTGTCCCATTGAAATCACTACTTTAGTAGCTGTTTATGCACAGCAGGGAACCAGAGATCTTAAAACAGCAGCGCCTCAAGCTTGATTCCCCTCTCTCCCTAGTAAATTCTCTACAATATATGCACCCTCAAGAATCAAAGAACTGGGAAGTGAGAAACTGAAAGTATTATGATGGAACATTTTCCATAATTCCCTGATCTGGATTAAGCCGTATAGACAAGAAAAAATAATTTACTTGATAGATTTGACTCTTCTGTGCAAAATTAAATGAAACAGTTTATAACACTTTACATGTAGGACCAGTACACCACAATTTCACCTGCCCACATCTGACAAAATATCCCTGGGAATTTTCTAAGTTCTCTATGTGATTTTATGACATGGTTCTGCTGCAAATTATCTGTAGAGTTGCATAGGAAAACCTAGCAAACTCCTAGAAGGAATACTCTCTTGAAAAGTTCATTGTCCTCCAGGGGACTCTTGTTACAGTAGAGTCTCACTTATCCAAGCCTCGCTTATCCAAGCCTCTGGATTATCCAAGCCATTTTTGTAGTCAATGTTTTCAATATATCGTGATATTTTGGTGCTAAATTCGTAAATACAGTAATTACATCATAACATTACTGCATATTGAACTACTTTTTCTGTCAAATTTGTTGTATAACATGTTTTGGTGCTTAATTTGTAAAATCATAACCTAATTTGATATTTAATAGGCTTTTCCTTAATCTCTCCTTATTATCTAAGATATTTGCTTATCCAAGCTTCTGATGGCCCGTTTAGCTTGGATAAGTGAGACTCTACTGTACTTAGAGCCACTGGGTAAACAAACTCTTGCGTTAATAGCAGCTGTCCTCTGTTTCTGATCACATTTTGGTGCTATCATCTGATAACTCTGTATCTACATACCTTTTAACATTTCCAACATCTGATTTTGCAAACTATTTCCTACAAAAGGTTCATACCAGAATATTCTGGCTAGTCTTTAAATTGCCACTGCTTTCCTTTTTCCTTCCAAATAGGCAAACCCAGCTATTCTTCTGGAATTAGTATATTAGCAAAATGACTTCTGTTAAGAGCATCATTTAATTTTCATAGCCAGGCACCATAGGGAGATTGAACATACCCCCTTCCTCTACGCTCCCCTTTCTCCCTATTTGTCTCTCTCTCCTTTCATTCTCTAAATCCTTTAGTTTCCTCTAGGATTTTGGTCAGAATTTGCTTAGACACAATGAAGCTAAACAATGAACCCCCTGAGCTCCTTATTAAGAAAAAAGATAACTAAAATCTCTACATTTCTTTTAATTTTTCTTTAATCTTTTTTCCAAACTGTCTTTTCGTGGATAATGATCTACAAAAAGTCTTTGATTTGCACTTCTGAATAACTAGGTATGCATAGACTTTTATCAATTTAATTTCCAGGATGGCATTCACTAGCTCTCTCTAATGAAACTGACATTACGTACACCTGAATACTAATAATGACTTTGATATAGGCCAAAGACATTTCTTTTATTGTAGATTATTTGTTTGTTCTTTTGATATATTTCTTTAATATACATTCTTTCACTTGCCTAATGAGCTCAAAGCAATGAGCATGGATCTTTCTCTCACCACAACAGTTGTGAGCATTAGTCCTACTAGAACAGTGGTTTTCAACCTGTAGGTGTTTTGGCCTACAACTCCCAGAAATCCCAGCCAGTTTACCAGCTGTTAGGATTTCTGGGAGTTGAAGGCCAAAACAACTGGGAACCCACAGGTTGAAAATCACTGTACTTAAAGAATTATCACTCAGTGATGACCAGTGTTTTTCTTGATTCGAGAACATTTCCAATCTGGATCTCCCACGGTGAATGATAGAACTGGAAAAGGCCAGGAGGACCATTCTCTCCAATCCGTCAGGTAGGAGTATACAATCAAAACACTCTTGACAGAATGCAATCAAACCTCTGCTCAAAAACATCTAGAGAAGAGGCTCCACCATACTCCAAAGGAGCATATTCCACTATCAAACAGCAGAAAGGTTTTTTTACATGCATATGTGAAATTTGTTTTCCAGTAATTTGAAGTTGCTTCTCTGTGCCTTAGTCACTGGAGCTGCAGAAAACAAGCTTGTTCAATTCTCAATATGACACTATTTCAAATACTTAAGCATGGCTGTCATGTCCTCCCCCAACCTTCTTTTCTCTAAACTAAACCTATCCAGTTTCCTAAACTGCTCCTCATAGAGTTTGGTTTTTAACATTTTGACTGCCCTTCTCTGGAGACATTCCAGCTCTAGACACACCCCTCATTGAATTGTGGTGCCCAGAACTGGATACAGTATTCCAGGTGAGGTCTGACCACCACAGAATATAGTGGTATCATTGCTTCCCTCGTTCTAGACACTATACTCATACTGATGTAGTCTAGAATTGAATTAGTTTTATTAGCTACCACATTATTGTCTCAGTATTTTGGTCTACTAAGATGGTTAGATGTCTTTCACATTTGCTATTTTCAAGCCAGGTATCAACCATTCAATATCTACGCATTTCATTTTTTTCCTAATTGTAACGCCTTATAATTCTCCTTTTGGAATTCATTTTGTTGGGCCAGCAAACACTGTCCTCCTGTCCTATTTCAGTGTCATCTGTAAATTAGGGAAGCATACCCTCTATTCCAGGGGTCCCCAAACTTTTTAAACAGGGGGCCAGTTCACAGTCCCTCAGACCGTTGGAGGGCCAAACTATAGTTTTTTTAAAAAAACAAACAAACTATGAACAAATTCCCATGCACACTGCACATATCTTATTTTAAAGTAAAAAAAAAAAGGGAACAAATACAGCCTCAATGTTAATAATAATCATAAAAATAATAAAGGAAGAGACCCCTTGGGCCATTTAGTCCAACCCCCTTCTACCTTTGTGCACCAAAAGCACAAGCAAAGCACTCCTGACAGATGGCCACCCAGCCTCAATGTTGTTGTTAATAATAATAATAATAATAATAATAATAATAATAATAATAATAATAATAATAATAATAATAGAGTTTTGGAGCACAACACTCTGGCACAAGCCAGTCAAGGTGGTCTCAGTGGTGATTGGCACACTGGGTGAAGTGCCTAAAGACCTAGGCCTTAAACAAAATCGGCACCGACAAAATTACCACCTGCCAGCTGCAGAAGGCCACTTTACTGGGATCTGCACGCATTATTCGCCGCTACACCACACAGTCCTAGACACTTTGGAAGTGTCCAATGTGTGATCCAGTACAACAGCCAGCAGAGTGTCTGCTGTGGACTCATCTTGTTGTGTTTCAAATAATAAATCACACAGCTCTAAATGCTTGGGAAGTATTCGACTTGTGATTTTGTGATACAAAATCCAGCATATATATCTTGTTTGCTGTGTTATAATGTGTCCTTCTGTCAATAATAATAATTTGCTGTGTCATACAACGTCGTTGTGTCAATAATAATAATAATAATAATAATAATAATAATAATAATAATAAAAAAGAGGGTTGGAAGAGACCCCTTGGGCCATTTAGTCCAACCCCCTTCTGCCTTTGTGCACAAAAACACTAGCAAAGCACCCCTTAATAATTAATAATTAATTACATAATAATTAAAATACCATTATAAACAAGCAAAGCTTTGGAAGGTGTGCACCAGGCGAGGGAGGAGGTGGGAAAGGTGTGTGCCTTTCCCTCCTCCCTTGCGTCGCACTCGCCTTCCTCGGTGGAGGAGGAGGGAGCTGCCGCTGCAGGGGCCGGATAAATGGCTTCGATGGGCCGCATGTGGCCCCCGGGCCTTAGTTTGGGGACCCCTGCTCTATTCCATCATCCAAGTCAGTGATTCCTCCCTGCGGTACCCCATTGATCATTTCTCTCCAGGATGAAGAGGAGCTGCTGGTGAGCACCCTTTGGCCAGTCAACAAATTACAAATCCTCATACCAGAAGAATTGTGTAGCTCACATTTTGCTAGCTTGTTTGTAAGAATCATAGAATTTTAGAATAATAGAGTTGAAAGAGACTTCATGGGCCATCCAGTCCAACCCCCTGCCAAGAAGCAGGAAATCACATTCAAAGAATATCATGTCAGATTTTGTCAAAGGCTGTAGTGAGGTCAAAGTCAGCTACAGTCACAGCATTCCTTTCGTCTACTAATCTTGCCACTCAATAATAAAAACATCGTTTTGCGTGACTTGTTTTTGAGAAACTCATATTGACTTTTAGTAATCTTCCTTCAGAGCAGCCACCCTTGGTTTCTGAGACCATAAGCCATGCAAAGTATTACAGTCTTAATATTTTGTCCACCTGAATATTCAAGGAGGGTATGGTCAGCCTGAGCTCTTTTAACAGGGAGTATTAAAAAAGTCTTCATTTCATGGTAGTTATAAGAGCTGTGGTGGTTGGTGCATAATAATTTGCACAACTCTTTGTACTTAATAACATGAACATCAAGTGGATACACATGGCTGGCCAGTTGAGTTTCCTAGTCTGTGCTGTGACAACTACAATGATTATGAACTTTTAGATGCTGCTACTGCCTGATGCCTTACTACTGAAATGTGTCACTTAAAGCAAATCAGCATTCATAGAATCATAGACTCAAAGAGTTGAAAAAGACCACATGGGCCATTAGTCCAACCCCCTACCATGCAGGAAAAGCACAATCAAAGTACCCCTGACAGATGGCCATCCAGCCTCTGTTTAAAAGATTCCAAGGAAGGAGCTTCCATAATACTCTGAGGCAGAGAGCTCCACTGTTGAACAGCTCTTATGGTCAGGAAGTTTTTCCTAATGTTCAGGTGGAATCTCCTTTCCTGTAATTTGTTCTGAGTCCTAGTTTCAAAGGCAGCAGAAAACAAGCCTGCTCCCTCTTCCTTATGACATCCCTTCACATATTTATATATGGCTATCATGTCTCCTCTCAACCTTCTCTTCTGCAGGCTAAACATACCTAGTTCTTTAAGACGTTCCTCATAGGGCTTGGTCTCCAGACTTTTGATCATTTTAGTCACAGTCCTCGAGACACCTTCTAGCTTGTCAGTATCTCTTTTGAACTGTGGTGCCCAGAATTGGACACAGTATTCCAGATCAGGTTTTACCAAAGCAGAATACAAAGGCACCATGACTTCCCTCAATCTAGACACTATACTACTTTTGATGCAGCTCATAATCCCATTGGCCTTTTCAACTACTGCATCACACTGTTGGCTCATTTTCAACTTCTTGCCCACAAAGACTCCAAGATCTTTCTCATGTGGACTGTTGTTGAGCCAGGCATTAACCATTCTATATCTTTGCATTTCATTTTTTCTGCCTAAGTGAAGTACCGTATATACTCAAGTATAAGCCGACCCGAATATAAGCTGAGGCACCTAATTTTACCACAAAAAAACCTGGGAAAACATTGACTCCAGTATAAGCCGAGGGTGGCAAATTTCAGAATTAAAAATAGATCCCAATAAAATTACATTAATTGAGGCATCAGTAGATTAAATGTTTTTGAATATTTACATAAAGCTCAAATTTAAGATAAGACTGTCCAACTCTGATCAAATCATTATTCTCATCTTCTTCAATGTAAATGTGCTTATGTATTCTTTTAATAATAATAGAGTAAAATAATACATGTAATAATAAACAGAGTAAAAATAATAAATGCAATAATAATAATAATAATAATAATAAGATCAGAGTGAAATAATAAATGTATTAATAATAATAAAAATAGAGTAAAATAAATGTAATAGTAGCAACAATAATAGAGAAAAATAATAAATGTACCATATATTCTCGAGTATAAGCTGACCCAAATTCTTGAAGATAGGGACAGCATTTGCTCACCTCCAGTCTGCATGGACTTCTCTTATTCTCCAAGAATTCTCAAAGATTATGGCCAGTGGTTCTGAAATGACTTTGAATGTGATTTTCCAGCTTCTTGGCAGGGGTTGGACTAGATGGTCCACGAGATCTCTTCCAACTCTATGATTCTATGAATTCTGCTAGTTCCTTCAATACTATTGGATGTACTATATAAGCTAGGTATGGACAAACCTCAGCCCTCCAGCTGTTTTGGACTTCAACTTCCACAATTCCTAACAGCCTGTAGGTTTATCTTTTCTTCCTTTTTCTACTGACATAACCAACGAATCCCTTTTTATTGGTTTTAATCTCTCTGGCAAGCCTGAGCTCATTTTGTGCCTTAACCTTATGAACCTTTACCCTACATATGTTGGTTATTAGTTTGAATTCCTCTTTGGTCATTTCCCCTTTTCCATTGCTTATACGTGTCTCTTTTAAATCTTAGCTCAGTTAAAAGTTCTTTGGCTGTCCAATCTGGTTGTGTTACATTTCTATTCTTTCTCCTTTCCAGCACTGTTTGCAAATGTGCCTTCAGTATCTCACTTTTAAGAAACTCTCATCCATAATTAACTCACTTCTCTTTTAATATTCCTGTCCATGGAGTCATGTTCAGTATTTCCTTAAATTTCCTGAAGTCAGCTCTCCTAAAGTCTCGAATGCATGTTTGACTTCTCTTAGTTTCACCCTTCTTTGTATCACAAACTCCAAGAACATAAGGTCACTCCCACCCAAGGATCCCACCACTTTCACTCCATGGACCAGATGTTGGTTAGGATCAGGTCAAGAATAGATTCTCCGTTTGTTGTCTTGTCTCCCTTCTGGACAATAACATTGTCTGCAAGGCAACTGAGGAATTTGTTGGACTTTGTACTCTTGGCAAAGTTTGTTTTCCAATTAATATCAGAATAGTTGAAATCCCCCATTACTAATATATCTCTTCTTTCTACATGTTCAGCCATCTGGTCAAGGAAGGCTTCATCCAGTTCTTCCATCTGGCTTGCAAGAAACACCCCCATTGTGTGTGGGTGTTTCTGGATAATGATCATATATGTTTTTGGGTGTGTTCAAGACCATATTGAGAAATAGTACAGTTCTACCATCCCTCCCTCCATGCTGTAGTCTAGTATGAGTCCTGTTGAGGCACCTGGCATGTAATAGTATTATTACTGTTATTAATCTTAATGTTGCTTGAAGCAGTGAATTTACTGTATCCTCTGTGTTTAGGTACTCACTTACTGGCATTCTACTAGTCAGATATACATGTACAAAACATGCCATGCATGTGGGGTGAATTATTTACCATAGCATAGCAGAGGTATTCTGCTGATAGTAGCAGAAGCAGAGTTGTACACAAAGCAATGTTGAATTATACAGTTGAGTTCTCTTTATTGAGCATTGCATAACAGCATCCAGTCATTGACATATGTGTTGCTGTTCTGCAAGCGGGTTGTGCAGTGCTGCTGCAACATATCTCTGCATGTGGGTATTGCATTGTGCTGAAGGGATGTTAAGATTGAAGCCAAGTGGAAGCATTAGGGGAAGTATTTCAGTATTCACTGAGCAGCAGTACACATTAACTTGTTCCTCATGCCAGGAACAGATGGAAGTCATGTGCATAGAGGATCTGTCCTTAGTGTGGCAGATGTGAAGTGACAGAGGTAACAGTATTTTTACTAGGCATTGCATAAGAACCAGCTGCCTTGAGCTTATCCCAGTGTTTCTGTCTTGATCGCGAAGGTCCTATTCCAGATCGATCTAAAGACATATGAGTACAAGCCATATAGCTTCTGCCAGATTTTATTAGTTGTTGTTACCTCCATGTAGGCTGTTAATAGTTCTTTGTTAATCCTGCACTGGGATTCTTTGAGCTTTTTTTTCATGATAGTTTATTGTGGTGCTGTGGTTTCCAATACATTTCTTTCTCTCTAAATGTTTAAACATGGTTCTTATTTCCAGCACAATAGGTCCAAAGTGTCATTTCATTAATGCACTGATGCAACATAACTCTACATTTCCTAAGTAAGTAATAATAATAATAATAATAATAATAATAAAACTTTATTTATACCCCGCCACCATCTCCCCAACGGGGACTCGGGGCGGCTAACATGGGGCCATGCCCAGAGTAATACAATATAACAAAATATAAAACAACATAACATAGCACCATTAAAAATACAATAAATGCATCAACATCAAGAAATAAAAAAACAGTAAAACAAGGGCAGGCCACGTGAACACAGAGATAAAACCTGGGGTGAGAGGGACATAGGGGTACTCCACTGTGGGCAGGGACATATGGAAGTGGGGTAATCTAGAGGATAGATGTTCGGGGTGGGAGTAACACAGAAATAACAGAAGTTACTCACCAAAGGCACAGCGGAAGAGCCATGTTTTCAAGTCTTTCCTAAAAGCTAACAGCGTGGGAGCTTGCCTAATTTCAGTAGGCAGTGAGTTCCACAATCGGGGGGCCACAGCAGAAAAGGCCCTCTCCCTTGTACTCACAAGGCGGGCCTGGGATAAAGACAGTGGTGCTAAAAGGGCCTCCCCGGATGATCGTAAAGATTGGGCAGGTTTATGAAAGGAAATACGGTCACGGAGGTAGGTGGGTCCCAAACCGTTTAGGGCTTTATAGATGATAGTCTGCACCTTGAATTGGGACTGGAAAATAAACGGCAGCCAATTGAGCTCCTTAAACAGGGGAGTGGATCTCTCCCTGTAACTCGCCCCCGTTATTAATCTGGCTGCCGAGCGTTGGACCAATTGTAATTTCCGGGCCGTCTTCAAGGGAAGCCCCACGTAGAGCGCATTACAGTAGTCCAGTCTAGAGGTAACTAAGGCATGGACCACCGTGGTCAAATCAGACTTCACGAGGTATGGTCGCAGTTGGCGCACAAGTTTGAGTTGTGCGAAAGCCCTCCCAGCCACCGCCGACACCTGTGCTTCAAGCGTCAACGCTGAATCCAGGAGGACCCCCAAACTGCGGACCTGTGGTTTCAGGGGGAGTGCAACCCCGTCCAGCACAGGTTGCCACCCAATACCCCGATCCGACGCACGATTGACCAGGAGGGCCTCTGTCTTTTCAGGATTGATCCTCAGCTTGTTCCTCCTCATCCAGTCCGCCACAGCGGCCAGGCACTGGTTCAGCACCCGAGGGGCTTCCTTGGAGTCAGGTGGAAAGGAATAGTGGATTTGCGTGTCATCTGCGTAGAGATGGCAACGCCCTCCAAAACTCCGGATGACCTCTCCCAGCGGTTTCATGTAGATGTTAAATAGCATGGGGGATAAAATAGACCCCTGCGGAACCCCACAGGTCAATGGCCAGGGGTCCGAGCAGGTGTCCCCCAGCTTCACCATCTGGGAACAACCCTCCAGGAAGGACTGGAGCCACAGCAGAACCGTGCCCCCGAGCCCCATCCCGGAGAGCCTCCCCAGAAGGATACCATGGTCGATGGTATCGAAAGCCGCTGAGATATCCAGGAGAACCAGCAGGCTCACACTCCCCCTGTCCAGCTCCCTACGGAGGTCATCCACCAAGGCGACCAAAGCCGTCTCAGTACTGTGCCCAGGCCTGAAGCCAGACTGCGAGCGGTCCAGAAAATCAGTGTCATCAAGGAACTTCTGGAGCTGCGTGGCAACCACCCGCTCCAGAACCTTGCCCAAAAATGGGAGGTTGGAGATTGGTCTGTAATTGTCACAAACCGATGGGTCTAGCGAGGTCTTTTTTAGTAACGGTTTTACCACCGCTTGCTTAAAACAGGATGGAAATGACCCTTGACCCAAGGAGGCATTTATTATAGCCACAAACCACTCCAACAACCCATCTTTGGCCAGTTTAACCAGCCAAGAGGGACAAGGATCCAGAGCACAAGTGGTCACCCTCACAGACCCAAGAATCCCCTCCACGTCATCAGGAAGAACAAGCCGGAAAGAATCCCATAAGATCGAACCGACAGGTGCCTCGGTTACCTCCGCTGAAACCACAGTCAAGCTGGAGTCCAACTCATGACGTATCTGAGCAACTTTGCCTGCGAAGTGGTGTGCGAAATCGCTACACCAAGTCGCCAGGTCATCGGGAAGCTCCTGGGCCTCAGGAGGCCGCAGGAGCTCCCCAACAACACGGAACAACTCCGATGGCCTATTGGCTGCAGACGCTATGCGGGCAGTCGTGAAAGCTTTCCTGGCTGCTCGCAGAGCCACGGAGTAAGCCTTAATAGCGGCTTTAGCCCGTGCTTGGTCGGACACATCCTGAGATTTTCTCCAGATGCACTCTAGTCCCCTCCTCGTATGCTTCATCACGGCCAGCTCCTCAGTGAACCAAGGGGTTGACGTGACTCTACGCAGCGAGAGGGGACGTTCGGGAGCGATCGTGTCAAGTGCCCTAGCCAGCTCACTATTATAGCGATCAGCCAGGACATCGACAGGATCACCAGTCTCCAGAACAGGAAGATCCCCAAGAGACCTCAGGAGTCCATCTGGATCCATCAGCCTCCTGGGGCGGACCATCTTAATGGGTCCACCATCCCTGCGGAGGTTAGAAGACACGGCGAAACTTAAACAGATCAGATGATGGTCAGACCATGACAATGGAAGGATGTTTTATTCTTCCACTCTGACTGTCCCACCGTCCACAATGAAGACAAGGTCCAACGTGTGTCCCGCCTGATGTGTGGGCCTAGATATAACTTGAGTCAGCCCCATGGTCGTCATGGCAACCATGAAATCCTGAGCTGCACCTGTTAATGTGGTCTCGACATGGATGTTAAAGTCTCCCAAAACTATGAGTTGTTGGGAGACCAAGGCCGCATTAGAGACCACTTCTGCTAGCTCAGACAGGGAGACTGCTGGGTCGCGGGGTGGATGGTACACCAACAGAATCCCCAAGCTGTCTCGGGCTCCCACCTTCAGCAGGACACATTCAAACCTCATAGATTGTGGAACGGTGCATCTGATCAGGGCGATGGACTGCCGGAAGATCACCGCAACTCCTCCTCCCCACCCCTCAACCCTGGCCTGCTGATGGACCCCGAAACCCGGTGGACACAGCTGGGTGAGATTCACCCCACCCGGTTCATCCAACCATGTCTCGGTAATACATGCCAGATCCGCCCCCTCATCCAGGATCAAATCCTGGATGATAGCTGTCTTACCATTGACGGATCTGGCATTCAGAAGCAGGACCTTAAGGTTGAGGGGTCTGTCCTGAAGACTACCACACCTATTCCTCTCCAGGGTCGCAATAACTCTGTTGCGCTTCTCCCTGGGTCGTTGGTGACCGTTCCTCCTTCTCCCCCACACCACCTCAATGGGGCCCCACCCGTGAGAACCCTCTTCCTCCTGAGGGATTGGCTTGTTGAGATTGCCATTTGAACGGGATAGTCAGCTATCCTGGGATGAAAGGCCTCCAAGTGTATTTGATTGTTTAAAAGAGAGGCTTATCTCCGCTGGTATGAGAGAGGAGGAGTCATCTAATATGATAACATCATCTAATGTGGGAGGGGGACTAGGCACAGCTAATGACTGCTGACAGGGCTGGGGGGTAGAACAGACATGGCTTGAAATTAGAGACTCTTGTATTTCGCGAGACAGCCCAATGTCTAGGGGGCGGATCACTGGGTCTACTAATACCCTCTTAAGAATGATACCCCATTGTTGGAGTTTAGGCCCGTACAAAAACAGTTCTTCCAGTAACATTCTATCCTCCAGCCCAATGAGAAGACATAAGGAGCGGTTCCAAGATTGATAGTCTCTGCGAAGCCAGTCAATGGGAGGCGGGGCCAGGGCACGCTGGGTGGGGGGGCCAGAGCTGGCCCCGCCTCCCACGCTACTCCCGCTCGCCCGTCTGGCCTTTTCTAGCTGGCCAGACTGCAGCGGAGGTCCCTCCAGGCCGCAATCGCTGGGCGGGGGGGGGGGCAACTCTGGCCCCGCCTCCTGCACTATTCGCCCTGGCCCCACCTCCCACGCAGCGTGGGAGGCGGGGCCAGGGCACGCTGGGCGGGGCCAGAGCGCGGGAGGCGGGGCCGGTGGCGGGGGCGCTTTTCAGCACCCCCGCTTCACAATCAAAATTATCTCCGGCCGGCCCTGCTTGGTAGATGACCTCTGCAGAGACCTAGACAGGGCGAGTGTGTCCCTGTTGGTTTTCCTTGAATGCACTGTCTTACATTGCTTTCCTGGAGGGGCCGTACCCAGAAGGTGGTCCTGGGAGACTCCTGTTTGAACCCCTGGCCATTGTCCTGTGGGGTTCCTCAGGTTCCATTTTGTCCCTCATGCTGTTTAACATATACATGAAACCACTGGGAGAAGTCATCCAGAGTTTTAGAGTACAGTGCTACCTGTATGCAGATGACACCAACTTTATTACTCCTTTCCATCTAATGCCAAGGAACTGTCCTGACCCTTAACTAGTGTGTCATCAGTAATGGGCTGGATGAGGGCAAACAAATTGAAACTTAGTCCAGACAAGACAGAGGTACTCCTGGTAAGTCAGAAGGCAGACCAGGGAACAGGGGTTCAACCTGTGCTGGATGGGGCCACACTCCCCCTGAAGACACAGGTCCGCAGTTTGGGGGTCCTCCTGGGCTCGGCACTGAACCTGGAGGCCCAGGTATCTGCTGTGGCCAGGAGGGCCTTTGCATAATTAAAAACTTGTGCACCTAATGTGCCTGTTCTTTGAGAAGCCAGATCTAGCCACAGTGGTACATGCTTTAGTTACATCCTGTCTGGATTACTGTAATGCACTCTATGTGGGTCTTCCTCTGAAGAGTGCTCAGAAACTTTAGCTGGTCCAAAGAGCTGCAGCAAGGTTGCTAATTGGGGCTGGCTACAGGAACCAAACAACCATAATAAAATTTAAACAGCACCTCTGTTTTAGCTTTCGGGATTTACTAGCTAGAACTGTTTGGGATAATTCTTTTCAGTGCTGTTTAAAATGTCTCCACTCTTTGTAAATAATACTGTAATGGCTCTAGTTCTTTAAGGCCATGGTTCAGCTTCAGTTCCCTATTCCTTTTTGATGCTGCAATATCATTATAGAAACGTAGAAGGACCTGCAAACCATCTAGTCCTGTCCTCTGTTTTTACACTGGTGAAGGATTCTTGAGAAATAGCCATCTAATCCCCATTTTAAAAATTCTGTTTAAAAGTTACTCTCATTCTGTCTCAAAATATGATCTCTCCAATAGATCTAGTAAGCTACAGTCACTCTGCATGACATAGTATATTTATGATCTTAGGTCTTGTAGAATCCAAAGAACATGGACTATTTTTAAAGAGCAAATTTGTAATAGCCAACATTATAGAGGCAGCTTTAAAGATTTTAAGGCTGTTCTTTCTTAATGGGTTGAAAACAGATACTTTCAGTTATATAAATTATCTAATTTGTTCTCTTACCACAATCTCTTAATCCGACTTAATCTGTCTGTGCATTCGAGTCCCTCTGTGTCAACACACTTGGCTAGAAGTTCCATGCTCTCAATGTGAAAAAATACAAATAAATTCCTGGAACCAATTGAATCTAATCTGATACCTCTGAGCAAGCAGATTTCCTGAGCAAAGCAAATCAAGACAGTTACATGAAGGAATGCAAAAGTGGAGGCAGGTCATGGGCTGGCTTCAGAATTTGGGGGTGTTTTAGGGCAGAGTGCTAACATCTGGCTTACTCCCCTTTTCTTCTAGGCCTCTTAATGTCACTCTCGTCTTCCAGTCCAAGAGCCAACGATTTGTGCGTGTGGGCTTGACTGTACCTCTGTTCAGCACTGTGGCAAAGTTGAGAGAAATGGTAGCAGAGGAAGGCAAGCTTTCACCTGACCAGGTAAGACAGATGAGTTTCACTCCTTTGGCCCCATTGAACCTGGTGAATTGCGGGCTTTGCAACTGCAGGACTTGTGAATATTTATATTTTTCATCCATGTGCCTCGTATCCCTGACTGCTCTCTCCTGTGTTGCAGGTAATCTTGGCTGAGTTAGGCCCATCGGGATTCCAGTGCTCCTTCTCTGATGATGAGGATCTGAATACCATTGCAGATGGTGACAGCATATATGCTTTCCAAGCTCCACTCTCCTTTAGCAAGGCCAGCTCTTCCCGCCTCTCAGGTATGTCAGGTATGTGGATGGAAAGTACTTTATATTCTTCTATAGTCTTTTGGGTAGGCATACTACATGTAAAGTCCGGAGTACAAGATAGTGTCACTCTTATTGTAGTGCATGAGCAGTGCCCCACCTCCTTCACCCTATATACCGTGTTTCCCGAAAATAAGACAGTGTCTTATATTAATTTTTGCTCCCAAAGATGCTCTAGGTCTTATTTTCAGGGGATGTCTTATTTTTCCATGAAGAAGAATTCACATTTATTGAACAAAAAATTGAACATTTATTATATACTGTACTAGCTGTGCCCTGCCACGCATTGCTGTGGCCAATTGGAGTTGCACTGAATAGCCTTTGTGCTACTAAGCCTGGGCAGTTTCTAAATAGGGGCCTCCTTGCTTGGGCTGGTTGAATGGGGTGGAGTGGCCTGGTGGCTTACAAACCTGAGGGTATATTCTGGTTGGGGTGGTTGAACAGGAGTGAATAGTCTTGCTGCTCGGAAGCCTGGCCGCTTTCTACCTTGTGGAATTGCTTGTTGGCGGCCAGGTCGAATAGCAATGAATAGTCTGAGTGCAGGAAGAATGAATGTTGGAATTAGTTACCTAAATTAGCATTGAATGGCCTTGCAGGTTCTGGGTGTTTCCTGGTTGAGGGAATTCTTTGTTGGGAGGTGTTAGCTGGGTCTGATTGTTTTCTGTCTGGAATTCTCCTATCTTGTGAGTGTTGATTTATTGTCCTGATTTTAGAGATTATATTGTTCTGTTTTCTTATTAGAGCAGTTTTTGGGGTTTTGCGGGTCCCGGCTCCATTTTGGGGGTTCGGTTGTGTTGTATGAACCTTGAGGCAAGGCTTTTGTGCATAGTTGTGTTGTTATAGTCACGGCGCAAACAACTTGACCTTTATATATATATATATATATATATATATATATATATATATATATATATGATAAAATAATATATGAAAATAATATAATAATCTAATGTATATATATAAAAGGGTGATGGAATAATATAATAATATATTAAAGTAATATAATCATATACTATTAGAATAATAATATGTAATAACAAAATAATATATTAAAATAATATAATTATCTACAATAATATAAAATTAAATATTATGATAATAATATATTAAAGTGATATAATCGTATACTATTAGAATAATATAATAATATAATATTAGAATAATCATAATATGTAATAATAAAATAATATATTAAAATAATATAATATAATAATATACAATATAAAATTAAATATTATAATAATATATCAAAGTAATATAATCATATACTATTAGAATAATATAATCATAAATATTAGAATAATAATAATATGTAATAACACCCAGCTATTATACTATTAGGATCACTGTATTCCTTGCAGACCTGTAATATTATATATCATATGCAATTATATTATTATTATTATTATTATTATTATTATTATTATTATGCTCCTGCCCACGTGCTGCTTCCTCCATCCGCTGCACCTGGGGCGCCGAGGAGGCTGATGCAACCCCGGCCGGGCGTCGCTAGCTCCGTACTTGGTACTCTATGCTGGGCGCCACCGGGATGGGCTCGGCGCTGAAGCCGTGGCGATTGGGGCCCAGTAGCCGGTGCGCTCTCGCTGTGGGGCGAAGGCCGAGCAGCAGCCGCAGCGACGAAAACGCGCCACGGGCCCGGCGTGCGCCCATGACCCCACACGCCTCCCGCCAGCAAGCTCCGCCCAGCCCCGGGCACGCAGGAGCCCAAGGAGACAGGCAGACATCTTGAGCAAGGGCAAGGCTCCACAATAATGCCCACTATTCCTCACCACTGGTAATAATAATAATAACAATAATAATAATAATAATAATTTTTATTTGGGTGAATAATAATCTATATATATAAAAGGGTGATAAAAAAAAAACCTTGGGTCCTCGCGGGCCTCCTTTTTGGCGGGCGTCACAGGCCCTGCCGCGTGGAGGCCTCTCCTCCAACCACCTCCAAGCCTTCCAGCCAGGCTGACGGCTGGGTTTTTAAGGCCCCATGGAGGTTCTTTTTTGTTGTATCAACCTTAAGGCGTGGATGATGGGTTGTGTTGTCAAATTTCGAGGTTGGGGGGCCTTTACTTTTGCTGTTTTGCTCGGTGCCGCGATTCCATAACCCTTTTATATATATAGATAGTAGTTGTCATCATAAACCAGCATAACCAGACAAACTGAATCTTATCAAGAATTTCTTGTTACTACCAATATTTCCATGTACAACACTTTATGTTACGTACATTTACCGATCCTGCATGCCCTGGTGTTCTGTTTGGCGGGCATGCTTCCAAACAAAAACTTTGCTAGGTCTTACTTTCGGCGGAGGCCTTATATTTAGCAATTCAGCAAAACCTCTACTAGGTCTTATTTTCTGGGGATGTCTTATTTTAGGGGAAACAGGGTATATCTATAATACTTTATTCTTATATCCCGCCCCATCTCCCCAAGGAGATGCTTACAAAGGGGCGGCTTACAAAGCGACCATGCCCAAACAATATAAAAATACAACAGTAAAAACAAATCCAAACACAGCAATAAATACATAAAGAAAAAGCATACAACAACAATTTAAAAACAATTAAAAATGTTCAATGCCCTGGAGTGGTATAGTTGGTACTCTCAGAATGCCTTGAACCTTAATGCTATCCAATCAAAAGTGGTATCTATATATCAAACTAACCAATTAAACAACACAAAGGAATTCATGGAGGACTAGGCCACGGCAGCACCTACCTTTTGCACATGCACTCTCAACCCACCCGCTCTTCCAGGAAGGTTTCCCTGGCCTGGGAGTTGCAGGTTTACAGCCTTCTCTGCCAAATTGCTGCCCGCCTCACCAAACTAAAACACCTACAGTGCAAAACAGGCTTGCGAAGGAAAGAAAGGCCACCTAATTACTAAATATAAGGTATAAACATTAAAATAAATATAATGTCTCTACTTCGCAGACTTTCACTTATTGCAGGTGATCCTGGAACGTAACCCCCGCAATAAGTGAGTAAATTCCATAATCAGATTTACGGACCCTCCTGCATTTGTTTGGACACCCATGATCTGCCATCCAGAAAGGTCAATTGTTGCGTTTATAAAATAGATATATATCTATATTGGGGAGGGATAGAGAGGTAGAGGGAAGCATAGAAATACATTTAGATGACTTAATTTTCTTTTTTAAATTTTTTTATTGATTTTATTAATAGTAAATTAAAAAATAAAGAAAAAGTAAAAAAAATTTACATGGAAAGTGAGAGAACAATAGGGGTGAAGAGAAAGGAAGAAAGATAGAATATATTAAAATAAAGAAAAAGAAAAAAAAGCTGTGGGAGGGGTTGATTTTCATCTATTCCTTGCTGTTTGTATTGTGACTTTCTGTGTTTTAGTATTTATAATCTAAACCGTCTTCTTCCCCTTTGTCTAATGTTTTCTTGTTGTTCTTATATTTTCAAATTACGAGTTCTATTTTGAGTTGATTAACATATTCTTTTAGCATGTCCCAGTTTGTTTGTTTTTTCGGTAGGCCTTGGTTTGGAGAGAGCCAGTAGGTTAATTTGTCCATATTCATTATTTCTAAGACTTCATTTTGCCATTCTTCTCTTTTTGGTATTTCTTTTGACCTCCACTTCTTCGCATATACTATTCTGGCTGCTATCAACAGGTAATTAAATAGAATCTCTTTATCTTTGTCTTTATCCAGATCCAGCATTCCTAGCAAGAAATATTCTGGCTCTTTTTTAATGTTAGTCTTTAATATTTTTTGTATTTCTCTGTGTATATCTTTCCACAATTTTATAGCGTTTGGGCAGGTCCACCATGTGTGAAAAAAGTACCTACCTGTTGTTCACATTTTTTGGAGGCATTTTTGTAAAATTTTGAATTTTTTTGTGGCGTAATATACCATCTATATATCATTTTATACCAATTCTCTCTTAAGTCGAATGCATATGTGTATTTAATTCTTTGATTCTAAATCTTTTCCCATTTTTCTAATTTTATTGTGTGTCCAATATTCGCTGCCCATTTGATCATACACTATTTGATTTGCTCTGTTTCTGTAGTCCATTCTAATACTCTTTTGTATATATTGGTAATTATTTTGTTTTCAGATTTCATTATATTGTCTCGAAAAGAATCTTTTTCTGAGAAGCCTTTCTCTTTGTCTATTTGGTAAAATTCTTTGATTTGTATGTAGTGGAGCCATGAGAAATTGCTAAATTTTTGTTTAATTTCTTTTTCTTCTTTGAGTTCTGTATTTCCTCTGTTTTTCTTTAACATATCTCTGTAAGTCGGCCATGTTTGCCATCCTAATTCCCTCCTTTGGAAGACTTCTAGTGGGGATACCCAAAGCAGTGTACTCCTATAAAGTCTCTCCTTGTATCTTTCCCAATTTTTTATTAATCCTGCTCTTATGTAATGATTTGTAAAATTCTTTTCAACCTTTTTTTCCCCGTACCATGTGTACGTGTGCCAGCTTCTTCTCAAGTCCGCCCCCTCTAATGTCAGAATGTCCCTTTTTTGAAGGTAGTCCAATCCTTGACCCATACTAGTCCACAGGCTTCGTAATACGATTTTAGGTCAGGGAGACCAAAGCCTCCTCTTTTTTTCCCCTTCTATTAAGTTTGTCCTTTTGATTCTCGGCTTTTTGCCTTGCCATATAAATTTCGATATATCTTTGTTCCACAAATTAAAAATGTTAATATTCCTGATGATCGGCAGAGATTGGAATAAATACAACATTTTAGGTAAAACATTCATTTTGATCAGTGAAATTCTGCGTAATAGGAACAATTTTAGAGACTTCCAATTTTCTAGTTTTTTTTAATTTCCTTCAATTTCTGATCGTAATTGTTTTTCAACAACTGAGAATTCTTTGCCATCAACGTATATCCCAGGTATTGAATTTTGTCGACCCTCTGGAATTCTGTTATTCTGGATAATTCTTCTCTTTTGTTTTGTGACATATTTTTAGTTAAAATCACAGTCTTTTTCTTATTTATTCTTAATCCAGCCAATTTCCCATATTCTTCAATTTTATTAACCCATCTTTTTATATTTTCCAAAGGGTTATTGATTATACAAAATAAATCATTAGCAAATGCCCTTAATTTGTAATTTTCTTTGTTTATTCTTAAGCCTTTTAGATTTGGGTCTTCTCTTATACTATTCAGTAATATTTCCAGTGCCATGATAAATAGCACTGGGGATAATGGGCACCCCTGCCTTGTCCCTTTACATATATAAAAGCTTTTGGATTCATGTGAGTTTACTATAATTTTAGCTTCTTGTCCATCATATATTGCATTTATAGCGTTTGTAAATTGGTAGCCAAAATCCATTTCTTTTAGTAATAATTTTAGAAAATCCCAATTTAGATTATCAAACGCTTTTTCTGTGTCCAAACTTAGTAGGGCCAGTTCTTCTTCATTGTTTTTTTCCCCCATAGTATTCTATTGTATTTAATATTGTCCTTACGTTGTCTTTAATTTGGCAATTTGGAAGAAAGCCTGTTTGTTCCTCTTTTATCCAATCTTTGAGATAGTTCTTTAATCTTTCTGCCAAAATATTAGTAAAGATTTTATAATCCATATTTAAAAGTGATATGGGTCTGTAATTCTTTACATCTTTTGGGTCCTGATTTTCTTTGTGTAACAGAATAATGTTAGCGTTTTTCCATGATTCAGGCAGTTTTTGTTGGTTTAATATTCCATTCATTATCTTGTAAAGATGTGGTATTAATTCCTCTGCCATCACTTTATAATATGTAGCCGAGAGACCATCGGGTCCAGGGGCTTTGCTTCCATCCATTTTCTTTATTGCCTTTTTAATTTCCTCTTCTCTTATTTCATCGTTTAGACTTCGTCTTTGTTGGTCCGTTATTTTTTGTATGTTTTGCCTATTCGAAAAGGACATAATGTCTTCTTTATTTGATCTTTAGTATATAATTTCTTATAGTACTTGTAAAATTGATTTGTGATTTCTTGATCATTTGTGAAACGTTTCCTCTCGGACTCAATTTCTGTTACAATCTGAGCTTGCCTTTTTTCCAGATTTTTCTTGATAACCATCTTCCTGGTTTATTTGCATTTTGGAAATTATATTGTTTTATAAATTTTAATTGTTTGGCCAATCGTTCTGTTTCTAAATAATCTTTTTGAGTGACCCATATGTCCAATTCTTGTTTTATCTTTCTATTTATTGGATCTAATTTTAGTTCTTTCTCTAAATGTATTATTTGTTCCATCACTTTATCTAGTTCCTGCTTCTTTTTCTTATTTTTACGTGCATTTTGTTGGATAAAATGCCCATGCATGACCACTTTGCTGGCATCCCATCCTGTTTATAATGATACATCTTGAGTTATATTCAGTTGAAAGTATCCTTTTGGAATGTTCTTATTTTTTTATGTCCTCTTGTGATTTTAATAGATTATCATTAAGTCTCCATCTAAAGGCCTTTTTTGTCTCGTTTATAGTACATTCAATTGGTAGATAGCCTTTTTGTCACCCATATCATAGCGATCCTTGACCAGGATTGATATCTGTTTGAGAAGTATGTATAGTCTCTTTCTTTAATGTGTAAATTTCTCCATATGTCTTTTAGGTCAAATTCTTGTTTCATATTTAAAAAATGTTTGGGAAGTTGACTTGTTTTGTTTCCTAATTTTTTCCTCTGGTCCTTAAGTTTATCAAGATCTGGGTCAATTACTCCATTAAAATCTCTTGCTATTATCAAATTATCAAATTCTTGGGCTGATATATTTTTTCTCAGTTCATTTATAAATGTTGTTTTGGGGCCATTTGGTGTGTAAATATTGCAAGAAAGTATTTTTGACCCTTCAGGTTGATAATAATTCCAATGATTCTTCCGTCTTGGTTTTTTAAAGCTAGGTTTGATTCCAATTTCGGATTTATATAGATTACTACCCCTCTTTTTTTCTCCTTTGCCGATAAATAATATTATTTTCCTATTTTTTTGGGTTAAATATGTTGTATGTTTTTGGTTTATATGTGATTCTTGTAACGCCACCAAATCGTATTTGCCTTTCTTTATTTGATTGAAAAGGTTTTTTTCTCTAGTTGGGGGAATTTAATCCATTAACATTAAATATCAGACACTTGAAATGCATGATAATTCTTTATAAAGTTTTATCTGGTATATCTAAGTCCAATAGGGATACACTAGCGGCTGTCGTTATTGGTGAAAGGAATCTTCCTCTTTTGCTTTCTCTTTGGGCTTCTTCTTCTGGTGTTTTATCTCTATCCTTGTCTCTCTGCAGCCTTTTATAAAATTCTTTTGCCTTCTCCTCTGAAGTTATCCATATCCTTTTGTCTTTATAAGTAATCATCATTCCTTCTTTCCTTTACCATCTGAAATGGATTTGGAGTCTTCTTAACTCATCTGCTAGGAACATATATTTTCTTCTCTTGATCAGAGTACTTGTAGGATATTCCTTTAGGATCGAGACCCTTCCTTTGTAATATAAGGGATTCTTACTATTGTTTCTCAATATTTCTTCTCTCAAATTTCTTCTTGAGAGATGAACTATTACATCTCTGGCAACTTTGTTTTTTCTGGAGTAATTGGTAGTGATTCTGTACGTTTTCTCTATATTTTCTGACATTTCTTCTTCCAATCTTTGAGTTAGTTCAGCTGTCATTTGACAAATTATTTCACAAATCTTTTCTTTGGGGTCTTCTTGTATATTCCTAAATCTAAGTTGGAATTCTAATTCTTTCTGTTCTAGTCTTTCCTGTCTTGTCTCTCATTTAATATTCATCATTTCAAATTTTTCCATTTTGGCTTGTAATTTTTTTTGAGATTGTTCTAATTTCTGTTTGATATCTTTTATATCTTTCAGAACTGTATCTAAATTCCTTTTCATATCTCCTAATTCCTCTGAAATTTCTTTTTTCCTGTTTAGCATTTGCTCTTGGAAGGTTCTCTGGTTATCCGATAGTCTCATTATTTCCCTTATAATGTCTTTCAAATTCAAATTTTCTGGCAGTGATTGTCTCCTTTGTTGTAGTTTAGACTCTTCTCTTTCCACTCTTGCTTTGGGTGTAGTCATTTTTGTTTATAATTTCCACCCCTTTATGAGGTTTTTAGAATATTTTATAAGTGTCTCTGTTGGTTCTGTTGTCTTCTTATCTTCTTTCCCTGTTCCTGTAGTCCGTTGTTGTTCTCCGTTGTCCGTTGTCCACTCCAGCACCCATTGTTTTGTCCCTCGTTGCCTTGTATTCCTCTAATCCTCTGTTCCTCCCTCTGATCATCTGCTGGCCGCCTCCATTATCATTGTCCTCATCGCTGCTAGGTCTTTTCTTATCTCTTCTAAGTCTTCTGTCCCTTTCCAATGGGCTCTGAGGATTTTTAGTTGCTTTATTTATTTTATTTCTCTTTAATTCCCGTTTTTCCTTTTACTTCCTGACTCTCTAGGATGTTTCTCTATGACCATTCCCCTTTTCTGGCCCTCTATCTGCCAACCTAGCAGTTCGAAAACACGCCAATGTGAGTAGATCAATAGGGAAGGTTACGGTGCTCCATACAGTCATGCCGACCACATGACCTATGGACAACGCTGGCTCTTCGGCTTAGAAATGGAGATGAGCACCAACTCCCAGAGTCAGACATGACTGGACTTAACGTCAGGGGAAACCTTTACCTTTACCTATCTTCTTATTTCCTCTCCTCTACGGTCACCTCTTCTGGCCCCTTCTTTCGTATTTCCTGCTTCCTGTTTCCTGTCCTCCCAATTCTTCTTCCCCAGGCCTTCCGCCAGGACCAAAGTTTTCCCCCTCATCTTTTGCCTTGATAGAGCAAGGACCAAGCCTCTTGTGACACCAGCAGATCAATGTATTTAAAACTGAATGTTTTGTAGTAATACAGAAAAGAAAGGGCGAAGTAGGATAATTTAAGGAGCAAAAGGTTTGTGTGAGAGTAAGAGCCAAATGTTGTCCCTTTGTTCTCCCCATCTTTCTGAAGCCTTTCCCTCTGTTGGATTTGTTATGGCTGCATTTAGTTCCAGCATCTGAGTCCCAACTAAGAGTAATGTGCCAGTTTAGAGGGGTTGTATGAATGAGGAAGGATTTTCCTTATTCATACAACCCCTTGTTCTGTAAATCAGATCCTACCTCACCCACCTGCCCACATTCAAGGCAATTGCAAGCAGTATATTCAGATTTAAACACACATACAGATCTTCCACAACTAGATTAGCCCTGAGAAAATTAGAAAGCCATATGCCAATAATATCAAATAGCAGCTATGGGAAGTCCTGGCTGACATATATAGAAACGAGGCAAAGGTACCATTGCCAAACCTAACAGCCAGGGGCTTAGCAGTCAGCTCAGTGTTTTGCCCATTGAATACCAGACTAATGTCTGTTAAAAGACAGCACATGGGGTACTGTTGTCCAGGTTGGGATGTTTTGCACAGCAGTTTTCAGACACCAATATGGAGAAGGAAAAGGGAAAAGACTGCTTACATTAAGAAGTGACTGAAGAAGTTTCCCTGTTTAGATGGCATCACGTTGAGGCCAGTTACTTAAACTGAAGGCTGGGTCTATCCATCACATTGTCCTTGTCTCATCCCTCCAGCACAGATTACTAGCAGTCACAGTGGATAGCCTTAGAATGAGTGGGCTTTAGAGGTGCCTAGGCTCTGTCGCTTTAATGGCCTCTTATTAAGATCTACAGCACAGAGATTGCATCATGAGGCCACTGGGAAATACCCTTTCCCTGCAGAGTCAGAAATGTTCTTTTTCTTCCCAGGCAGCTTTATTACGTAGAGTGCAAAGGTATTTATTTTTCCTGGATTCTGGTTATTGTCTGGCTGCCTGCTGGCTCTGCAGGTGAAACGTGATGGATTCCAAAGAAGTATGGGATTTTCTGTTTGCTCATTAGGGAGAGGAACTACTTTAAACAGGGCCATGTCTGATCTTGTAAGCTATACAGCCCCTCTGAGAAGAATCACATAAAATGTATAAATAGTCTATGAAAGTCCAGAATCACTCCCCTGCATCTCCAATTCCCATTTCTCAACCTGATAGTCTAATTCTTTTCAAGAGGTTTTAGCCAGTTCAACTTTTTATACACAACATACCTTTTTAAATGAATGGAAACTTTTGCATTTGGCATAACTCTTGCTCTTTTCGGGTAACTACTGCAGTCTTCAATTTCTTCCTGCTGAGGGGGACAATCTGACTGTGTTTTCCCCAGCAGAAACCAATAAGAGCAAGTTCAAGTGTGGCATAATCTGACAGAACATCATGTTTTTGACTAGGATAAGCCACCTCAGAAAGTGCCTTCAGACACCTTGGTAATTTATTTTGTGACAATCTTCAGCCATTCACATATAAGGAGATGTTGATCTGCAGGTGCTCCAAACATGCCAAGCCATACATATATTCTGAAGTGATGAATGATCAGAATCCTGCTGTTCTGTGTGCTTTCTGAACATTTAACCAGCCACATCCTTGTGGCTGATTATTCCATATTTCAATGCTTTAAACTGTTAGTCACTTTATGTGGTAAATGGTTGTGATGTATTATAGCCTTATTTTGATTTTTTTTTATTTCTTTGGGATTAGTTATTATAAGTTTTAGATTGTGATTATTTATTGTTGTTAACTTTATATGCTGTTTGTGTGTTATTGGCATTGAATCTGCCTCTTTTACAGGAAAACACCCTGAGTCCTCTTGGGGAGATAGGTCAGGGTACAAATAAAGTATTATTATTATTGTTATTATTATTATTATTCGTTGTTTTGTTGTTGTTGTATGTGTGTGTGTGGGGGGGGTCAATATTATGACTGTGACTGGCTGCTCTCTGTTTCTGCAAGGAATAACTTGTGAGTATTGTTCTGACTTAACGTCAGGGGAAAACCTTTACCTTTACCTACTATTGTTCTGCATGCTGATACATATTGGCAGAGAATATACAAGGGTATATTTTGTCAGACAAAGTATTTCAGTTTGGTATATTTTGTTCCTTTACTCCCTTACACATTGTTACCAATGTGAATTACACACTGTTCTGTATAGATGGAAGGAGCATGAGAAGTACTGTTCAGGATTAAGAAAAATTAGGAACACTTTGGCATTGTTACATGATCAGGATAGAACAAACGTTGGCAACATCAGGGGATCAGGGAGTTTTGTCTCTGTGGTCCTTGAGAAGTCGCATAGATTGCCAGGGACCCCCCCCCCCCAAAATACTGAAGACAACTCTGCATCAACTGCAGTGACTGTAAGTCTATTTCTGGTTTTCAAAAACCGACATTTTTAAAAGGTTAAACAGCAATCTATTCAACATGCAAATTGCTATTTCTACAAGCTTCCAGGAGAAGTGCTTCATCTTTGTTTTATTTGTCCAGAAAAGATCCAGGGACTGTAGAAAGGTTGTGGATTGCAGAATTAGCCCTGGGGCCCATCTGAACCCAAGAGCTGCAGTTCATCCATCTAGATTTAGGCCCTAAGACATTTAGATAAACTATTCCCCCCCTCCCCTGACAACTGATAATTATAGTTTGGATTTATAGCAGAGGAAAAAATACCCCCACCACCATATCTATAGTTTTGTAACCCATTTCCTCTGCCCAAGCTCCTCAAAATCACACATTTGAGGAAGAATAAATGCCATCATTCTAGTTATGGGCAGAAACATCAAAGATAGAGCAGGGTAACATATCTGTGTGATGTGTTAAAGGCCGATGCAGCCAGCACCACCTTGCCATAACTTATGGGTTTCTTTTGTGGTGGTAGTGATTATTTATTTCTGAAATACACTTGCTATGACATCCGTAGAGATGCACTCACTCCCTGGGAAAAGTGGGATTTTTTTACAATTAGCCCTTTGCCAAAAGGGGATGTGTTTCTGTTTTGTGCCTAACACAAGTGGCTATTTTTAGCCTTCCCAGACCTGGCAGGCAGCCAAGCCATTCCTGCTACAAAGGGTCAGGCCTGAATCAAGATAAATTGGCTTTTTAGTCTGTAAATGCCACTAGAGATTTGAGGAGCTCAAGTCAGGGGCTGCTGTGAATCCTGGATTGGCAGGGGGATGTTGCTATAACAGAAACCTTGAAGGGACACGGAGAAACAGAGAGGGACAAAGGTGACAGTGAACATCTTAAAATGAGATGCTCAAAGTCTCTGCAAAGAAAATTCTTCTTTACAGATTGGAACTAGGAGGCCCTGGGAATAGTGGAGGAGGCTCTAAGGGACAAGATGTTTTATTATTTAATTTATTTATTTACAATATTTATATCCCGCCTTACTCTATCCCAAGGGAGACTCAGGGCAACTTACAAATGGTACCTGTGCAGTGCCTTGGCATAAAACACAGACATGAATAAAATTATTAAAATTAAAACAGACATAAAAAAACATAATTAAAATACATTCCAATATGAATGTTTGGTTTGTTCCTAGTCTCATAGGTAAAGGTAAAGGTTTTTCCCTGACATTGTCCAGTCGTGTCCGACTCTGGGGGTTGGTGCTCATCTCCATTTCTAAGCTGAAGAGCCAGTGTTGTCCATAGACACCTCCAAGGTCATGTGGCCAGCATGACTGCATGGAGTGCCATTACTTTCCTGCCAGAGCAGTACCTATTGATCTACTCACATTTGCATGTTTTCGAATGGCTAGGTTGGCAGAAGCTGGGTCTAACAGCGAGTGCTCACTACGCTCCCTGGATTCGAGCCTGTGACCTTTCGGTCCACAAGTTCAGCAGCCCAGCACTTTAACATGCTGTGCCACTGGGGGCTCCTCCTAGTTTCATATTCTGCAGTAAAGCTTGTTGGGGCTCAGAGAAAACATTCCTTTAACAATGCTAATAGAATTATCATAGATGACCAACCCTGGATCATTACAGAGGATAAGATAGGAACTGATGCATCGTAATATCCATGTGGTGATGAGAAGCAGTTTGGTCTGCCTTCAAGCATTGTACTGGTAGTTTTCTCATCCAGCCAAAGACAAAGACAGACATTCTTTCTAGTTCCAGTTGAAGATCTAGAAAAGAGACTGCTTTTAAAACAACAACAAAAACAACAACATTACATTTGTTTCCTTCGTCTTACTGTCACCATTGTGCTGTATTACAGCAGTAGTGCATATTTCTGTATCACCTCACAAACATGGTTTTCTTGTTGGCTAATAGAAAACTATAAAGATTAAACAACTGTTTCTTTGGGCCATGTACAAAAGAAACATGTTATAAAATGTTGTAAGAGTCCAACCTACTGACATGCAGAAATACACAAACCACTCCTACCATGTGGCCACTACCTTCTGTTAAAAAACTTCAAGAGAAGGAGATTCTACCTCACTCCAAGGCAGCATATTTCACTGTCAGGAAGTTCTTTCTGAAGTTGTTAGAATCTCTTTTCCTGAAGTTTGAATCCTTGCTCTGTTTCCTAATCTTACTCGATCTTCACTATGGCATCCTTTTAAATATTTAAACATAGCTATATCTTAACCCATTCCCTTAACCTTAGTGAATGTGGTATTCCAGGCTAGGTCTGACCAAAGTGGGATAGAGAGGTACTAGAGAGGTATTACTTTCCTTGATCTGGATACTATTTTTCCATTGATGAATCCTAGAATCACTTTGTTTTTTAGCTGCTGCATCACACTGTTGATTTATGACCTACTAAATTTACGTGATTAATTGTGAATTTATTGTTTTAAATGTTTAATTGTCTAAATGTATTTTACAATTTTTTAAAAGTCTGTTTGAACTGTACACTGTTTTAAGGCATCAAATAGTTGCCTATGTTTAAAGCCTCCTTGAGTCCCCTTCAGGGTTGAGAAAGGCGGGATAGAAGTGTTATAAATAAATAAATAAATAAATAAGATTACTACATCCCTTTCTCGTGTACCATTGTCAAGCCAGATGCCACCTATCCCATCCCTTATCTCAGTATTTCATTTTTTTTTCCACCTAAGTGTAGTACCTCATATTTCTCCCTGTTGAAATTGATATTGTTAGTTTTGGCCCATTAAGGTCATTTTGAATTCTGGTCCTGGGATATATGTTGTCTACTGCAAATTTGATTAGCACACCCCTTACCCCCTTTATTCAAGTTTTTAATTAAAATGTTGAGGTTCCCATAAACCTTAATGCTTGGTCATACTGGGGTTTATGGAGATTGTAATCCAGGTTGTTTATGGCCCTTTCACACAGCTGTATAAAATTCACATTGATTGGATTGACTGGATTATATGGCAGTGTGGATTCAGATAACCCAATTCAAAGCAGATATTGTGAATACTCTGCCTTGATATTCTGGGATATAGGGCTGCGTGGAAGGGCCCTACTTCTTAGTTGTCCACTCAAATACTGTTTTAGCAAAATCTCTCTGCACCCTGTGTGTGTGTTTGTATGTGTGTGTAGGGGAAGCAGTCAAATGTGTAGCTCCCTCATTTGTCACTTTGTTCTGCTCATTTTCCAAACATGCTATAAATGAATTTTAGGGTCATCTCTGTTGAAAAAAATCCACAACAGTGCATTTGAGGTGTGTGCCTGTGTCTGGCCTCTGTGTAGCTGTGACTTCAGAGGGACTGCTTAGAGGAAAAGCTGGCAGCTAAAAGGAGAAAGGGATGAGGTGGGATGAACGGAGCCTTTGGGACTGGTGTGGATTCTGTCCTGCATGACTTGTTTTCTGGAAGAAATTAGCTTACATATATAAAATGAGAATTGATGCTGGAGACAAAGAGCTGCTCTGGCAGTGATTTATTTTGTCTTTGGGCTAAACAAGAGTCCTTAATTGAAAAACATCAGAGAAGACAGTGTGTGCAGATCTGGGAAGAAGAGTTCATAGCAATCTTGCCAATCTTGCCTTTTGGACAACCCTATTGTCTGGTGACTTTGATGGATTATGCAGCCTAAATCTGAGGAAATTGAGAGATCAAGCTGCAAATTGGGGTACAGGTCAAACTGGTCATGCCTGAGAGCTTACTGGTGATGCTAATCAATATCCAGCTGTTGTGCATTGTCTGACTAGCTTGTTGTAGTGTTCTAATGTTAATTCTTCCTTGTAGAGCTACAGAACTTTTTTTCATGTCAGGAGTGACTTGAGAAACTGCAAGTCGCTTCTGGTGTGAGAGAATTGGCCACCTTCAAGGACATTGCCCAGGGGATGCCCGGATGGTTTTTTTTTTTTTTTTGGATGTTTTTTTTGGATCCTTGTGGGAGGCTTTTCTCATGTCCCCACATGGAGCTGGAACTGATATAGGGAGCTCATCTGCACTCTCCCTGAGTTGGATTTAAACCAGCAACCTTGAGGTCAGCAACCCAATCTTCAAGTCATTGGTCCTACTGGCACAAGTATTTAACCCACTGCTCCTTAGCCACAAGGATCCATTTGAATCATTGGCTCAAAATTTTGTTGGAAGGTATAGAAGCCTATGTTTTCTGCATTCCCAACTGATATTGCAGAGATAGAGACACAGCTTTATGAAGTGGGCAGTATCCAATGAAAGCTCATGCTTAAACAATTTGGTTAGTTTTTTAAGGGGCCAGTTTGGCTATTTTCTTCAAAACGATGAATTGGTAATGAGCTTTTTATTTTCTCCTTTTTAAAACATGTTTTTTTATCTAAATCTACAGCAGTTAGTTCTAGCCTTGAGATGATCTCCTGAACTTGATTATTCAAGTAATTCTGATTTGGGGCATGTATGAATTCTGAACAGCGAAGAGAAGTGGGATTGAAAATTTTTGAGAGGTGGGAATGTCCTCCCTTGTCTTATGTGACCAGAGAAGCTCTTTAAGCCTTTTTTGTCAGTTGAAAATAAAAAGGGTTGCTTTAAAAGTATGGAGTCTGCAATATGCAACTTCATCTTGGATAGGTTGGTCACCATTTCCTTCACCCTCAAATGATTCAGCTGATTCTTTGTTTGCTAAGAGAGTTGTGGGAGGAAAACATGTAGCAATCATCTCATGAACATAATCATATAATATTTGGGAGTCATTTTAGTGCAGCTAGTTTGTATAATGCAGTATGCGCGCTATATTGTATATATGTCAGCATTATTGATATTCTTTAGCAAGAAAAGAGCAACTGTAACCTGTGGAAATAGTGCAAACTAGGCACCCGTTTCTCATTGTTTTGCGTTATTCTGCAGTGACAATTTATTCCATCACTCATGGAAGAGTGGGAGTCTGTGCTTAGTAGGATATGCCTGAAACTCACACACATACTCCAATCACTGGAAATCCTCTTCAGTAGCTCCTTTGAATTCTAAAAATAAAATCTGAGGTTCCTTTAAGCTCTCCACACAGTTTCCTCCTAATCACATATGGGATTGTAACACTATATATCAAGCGTCCCAGTTTGGTAGACAGTCCTAATTAATTCTATGTCATCCCACAATTTTTGATACTTTCATAACATCCCATTTTTCTCTTTTTTTCTCCACCTTTCATCCTTAATTCTCAGCATTATTTCCGTTGCTGGAAAATAAGTTAAAAATACAAAGGTAGTTTGCAGTGGATTAACTTAGAAGGGGAGGATGAGAAGAAGAGCTGGAATCTCACCTTTCCAAGTAGGCTCTGGCAAAAGCAAACTGCTTGCAGTCTCTCCTATCGTTCTAATTAATGGCTTTTGCCATCTTAACCAAACTCTGAAGTTTTTTGGAAATATATGTTCCTGTTTTCATCTGTGAAATGTTAGGGGATGTGGTACAGGCTAAGAATGCTTTCATATGAGCCTTTTATGGCACAGTTGTCCTACTTCGTTAATGGAATGTTATAAGCTGTCTAGAAATCCCTCTTTCTTCCTTCTTTCCTTTCTGGAAAAAATACAAAATGAAAAATAATA
This sequence comes from Anolis carolinensis, assembly GCF_035594765.1. Lineage (NCBI taxonomy): Eukaryota > Metazoa > Chordata > Lepidosauria > Squamata > Anolidae > Anolis > Anolis carolinensis. Next base: position 143,169,087 of record NC_085842.1, on the reverse strand, counting down.
ATAATACTGTAGCTGTATAATGACCTTTGATGGGCAGTGCTCAGAGCCATTTGTCTGAAAGCACACGAAGTTTAGTAACTTTAAAAGATTAGTGTTTTTGGAGGAGTTGTCACACATGAAAGCTAAATTCTTCCCTGTGTGCTTTGCACCTTTTGTGGATCTCTCATACCTTCCCAGCACATTCAGTAACAGTAAATTTAGCTTTATTTAGTGTTGGATCTGTGTGGGAGACAGACATGTTCACATACCAGTATCAACTGTGGACTTCATTTGGTGGTGCTATTATTTTACAGTTGTATAGGTGTAATAGGAATATTATCATGCTAATCACACTGGGTAAAAATGATACAATAGTAAATTTGTGGAGCATTGGCAAGCAGGAGGTGACATAATACCTAGAAAAGTGATCTAGGCAAATAAATAGATTTTTCCCTATCTGGTGCAGGCATATGTTGTGAGGCTGACCTGTATATTTGTATGTGAATACTGAAGTCACAAGACACTGAAAGGTTTGTGTTTAGGAATGAGAATCATGCTGTCTAATTTCATTATGCTTTTCAGAGTCACATTTTCACATTTGAATTTAAATCTCTTGTTGAATTGGCCACCTGTGCAATTGATTTGCGTCATGTGCATTGGGGTCTCATTGTGGTATCATTTTCTTTGGGAAATATTGTTTTGTTTACATTTTCAAAAATCTGCTGTTGTTCCTGCAGTAAACCATTCTTTTGTAATCTTGGTTTTCTTCTTCAATATCTGAAGTGCCTAGACCATGTTATTTTATAACATTAACTATTTGCATTTTGAAAATTTAAATCCAACTGTTTCATTTTACTTATCCATCTAGTTACAATATAATTTATATTTCAGCAGGTCAAATCTATAGAAAATGTTTTTCAAATGATGATTGGGGCAGCCCCTACTATCATCTGTCCATCTTTGATGAGGTTGTTCTACTGAATTGGTGCCAAAACTGAAAAGGCTTTATTTTGGCAGTCCTGTGAGATACCTGTCATCTTATGTTTCGGCCCTGAAGAGAAGGGCCTCCACAGTGTAAAAATGCTCTTATGGAATCATAGAATAATAGAGTGGGAAGAGACCACATGGGCCATCTAGTCCAAACCCAGTCATGCAGGAAAAGCACAATCAAAGTATCTCGGATAGGTGGCCATCCAGCCTCTGTTTAAAAGCCTCCAAAGAAGGAGCTTCCACCACACTCTGAGGCAGAGAGTTCCACTTCTGAACAAGATGCTTTGCCCTGAGATGTTCTTAATGTTTGTTTGCATATAATTCATTCTCTGATGCAGATAATCAACACAGCAGACCTTGCCTTGCAATTTGCTTACCAGTGTTTTCTTTCCTTTCCTTTCTCCAGGTTGTCCCCAGAGCCTTCCGTCTTCTCCCAATGTTTCTGACCCAGAAGGCCAGCGTTTAGTTCATAATGGGGCCATTTCTTCAGATTACCTGCACCATGGTGTAGGTGGCAGAATCCTGCTCCTTGTATGTAATGTTGCTGGTACAGGGCAACAGGCAGTGAGGTGAGTCCTGCTAGAGCAGCATTGACCATACTGAATATGAGACTCCTAGTTTTAACAGTTACTTGAATCAGAAAGAAGTTAATAATAATAATAATAATTATTATTATTATTATTAACTTATTATTAATCCGAAAGTACTGGCTGAACACCAGAAAAATTGAAGAAGCTTTGGAAATCGTGAAAGAACAAATTACAGCAACAGCCAGAAAAATTGAAAGGTATGAAGCCAGAATCATCCAGTACAGACAAAATCAACTGTTTCAATCAGACCAAAGACGGTTCTACCAGAGTCTGAACCAAACAACAGACACAGTAACCATAAAGCCAGAGAAAACTGCAACAACAAAGTTCTGGAAAGAACTTTGGGAAAATAATAAAAACTACAACAAAACGCTGGGTGGATAAAGGAGTTTGAAGGAAAATTCTCACAGAACAAAATGGAACTGATGGAAATAACAACTGAAATGATCAGCAAACGAGTGCAAAAAGTCAAGAACTGGACATCGCCTGGTAGTGATCAACTTCATGGATTTTGGCTCAAACATCTGATTAGTTTACATGGAAAAATGGCCCAACAATTCAATGAGATGCTGCAGAAAGGAAGTATCAGTGAATGGCTAACAACTGGAAGAACATACCTGATACAAAAGGATCCAGCAAAAGGAGCAGCACCAGGAAACTACAGGCCAATAACGTGTCTGCCCACTATGTTTAAACTACTGACTGGCATCATAGCTGACAGAATTCAAGACTATCTTGAAGAAAAAAACATCTTGCCAGATGAACAGAAAGGCAACAAATGGAAAAGCAGGGGCACAAAAGACCAGTTATTGATTGACAAAATGATTCTGGAGAACTGTAAGAGCCGAAAAGCTAATCTTCACATGACGTGGATTGACTACAAAAAGGCCTTTGACTCACTCCCACACAGCTGGATCATCAAGTGCCTGGACGCCATCGGGATTTGTAAAACAGTTGGCACCTTCATTGAAAACATGATGGAGCACTGGAAAACTGAACTGTTTGTTGGAAATGAAAGCTATGGACTTGTCAACATCAGGAGAGGAATTTTCCAGGGAGACTCATTGTCCCCTCTGCTTTTCATTATTGCCATGATCCCTCTGTCAACAATCTTACAAAAAACAAATCTCGGCTATCAAATATCTAAGAATTCTCACAAAATTTCACATTTGATGTACATGGATGACCTGAAGCTATATGGGAAAACGGAAACTGAAATCCAGTCTCTGACCAACACTGTCCGAATTTTTAGCACTGATATCAACATGGAGTTTGGTTTGGACAAATGTTCGACAGTGGCATTGAAGAAGGGAAAAATCATTGAAAGTGAGGGCATAAATATGCCCAATGGCCAAACAATAAAGTGTCACCAGCCAGAGGCCTATAAATATCTGGGCATACTACAGCTGGACAACATCAAGCATGAACATGTGAAAACTGTGGTCAGCAAAGAATACACACAAAGGGTCAGAAAAATTCTCAAAAGCAAGCTCAATGGAGGCAACACCATCAAGGCCATAAACACCTGGGCCATACCTGTCATAAGATATACTGCTGGCATTATAAATTGGACACAGGTGGAACTGGACAATTTGGACAGAAAAACAAGAAAACTCATGACCATTCATCATTCACTGCACCCTCGCAGTGATGTTGACCGGCTATATCTGCCTAGAAGATCAGGGGGCAGAGGACTCTTACAAGTAAAGCAAGCAGTCAAAGAAGAAGAACATGCCCTGGCAGAATATGTCAAGCAAAGTGAAGAACCTGCTTTGATTGAAGTCAAAAATCAGAAACTCCTCAAAACACAGCAGACAAAAAACCAGTACAAGAAAACCGCACTACAAACTAGAGCTGACAGCTGGCACAACAAAACACTGCATGGAAAGTTCCTTGACAAAATTGAAGGAAAAGCTGATAAGGAGAAGACCTGGCTCTGGCTCACGAATGGGACCCTGAAGAAGGAGACAGAAGGCCTGATCCTTGCAGCCCAGGAGCAAGCCATCAGAACAAATGCAATTAAGGCCAAGATTGAAAAATCAGCTGATGACCCAAAATGCAGACTGTGCAAGGAAACCGACGAAACCATTGATCATATCCTCAGCTGCTGTAAGAAAATTGCACAGACAGACTACAAACAGAGGCACAACTATGTGGCCCAAATGATCCATTGGAACTTATGCCTCAAGTACCACCTGGCAGCAGCAAAGAACTGGTGGGATCACAAACCTGCAAAAGTATTGGAAAATGAGCACGCAAAGATACTGTGGGACTTCCGAATCCAGACTGACAAAGTTCTGGAACACAACACACCAGACATCACAGTTGTGGAAAAGAACAAGGTTTGGATCATTGATGTTGCCATCCCAGGTGACAGTCGCATTGATGAAAAACAACAGGAAAAACTCAGCCGCTATCAGGACCTCAAGATTGAACTTCAAAGACTCTGGCAGAAACCAGTACAGGTGGTCCCGGTGGTGATGGGCACACTGGGTGCTGTGCCAAAAGATCTCAGCCGGCATTTGGAAACAATAGACATTGACAAAATCACCATCTGCCAACTGCAAAAGGCCACCCTACTGGGATCTGCACACATCATCAGAAAATACATCACACAGTCCTAGACACTTGGGAAGTGTTCGACTTGTGGTTTTGCGAAATGAAATCCAGCATATCTATCTTGTTTGCTGTGCCATATAACGTTGTTGTGTTGATAATAATAATAATACTTTATTTATACCCCGCCACCATCTCCCCAACGGGGACTCGGGGTGGCTAACATGGGGCCATGCCCAGAGCAATACAGTATAAAATATAAAAACAACATATCATAGCACCATTAAAAATACAATAAATAATAATAGGCATTACATCAAGAAATCAAAAAACAATAAAACAAGGGCAGGCCGCGTAAACACAGAGATAAAACCTGGAGTGAGAGGGACAGAGGGGTACTCCACTGCGGGCAGGGACATATGGAAGTGGGGTAATCTAGAGGATAGATGTTCGGGGTGGGAGTAACACAGAATATATGACAGAAATTACTCACCGAAGGCACAGCGGAAAAGCCATGTTTTCAAGTCTTTCCTAAAAGCCAACAGCATGGGAACTTGCCTAATTTCAGTGGGTAGTGAGTTCCACAGTCGGGGGGCCACAGCAGAGAAGGCCCTCTCCCTTGTACTCACAAGGCGGGCCTGGGATAACGACAGTGGTGATAAAAGGGCCTCCCTGGATGATCGTAAAACTCCGGATGACCTCTCCCAGCAGTTTCATGTAGATGTTAAATAGCATGGGGGATAAGATAGACCCCTGCGGAACCCCACAGGTCAATGGCCAGGGGTCCGAGCAGGTGTCCCCCAGCTTCACCATCTGGGAGCGGCCCTCCAGGAAGGACTGGAGCCACTGCAAAACCGTGCCACCGAGCCCCATCCCGGAGAGCCTCCCCAGAAGGATACCATGGTCGATGGTATCGAAAGCCGCTGAGATATCCAGGAGAACCAGCAGGGTCACACTCCCCCTGTCCAGTTCCCTGCGGAGGTCATCCACCAAGGCGACCAAAGCCGTCTCGGTGCTGTGCCCAGGCCTGAAACCAGACTGCGAGCAGTCCAGAAAATCGGTGTCATCGAGAAACCCCTGGAGCTGCGTGGCAACCACCCGCTCCAGAACCTTGCCCAGAAATGGGAGGTTGGAGATTGGTCTCTAATTGTCACAAACCGATGGGACTAACGAGAACTTTTTTAGTTCTATCAGAATGGATGGGGATTGGGAGTGGGTAGTGGCAGAAAACCATCCAGCAGCCTCTTCATGTAGATGGATGCATTCAATATGAGGCTAAAAGTACTTTCTGCCCAGTGGTTCATAGGGAGGGGTGCTTCAGATAAATAGATAGGTTAGGTGGGTGAGGGGTGCAGGAGGCAACCTAGTGGAACTTGGGACTTCCTGATCCAGGATCTGCAAAGTATTAAAACTATAGAATCCCTATTCTGGCATCCCAATGTTAGAGACGGGAGTTCTTGCTAGCATGCTGTGTTTTCAGAAACATGCATTTGAGCCATGTTCACATGGGTCATGATAATGCAGTGGGCTGGCTTTAGATCTCTTTGTTGCGTGGAATTTCCTATCATGTAGATTATCTAGTGATCATCTTTCAAAGTCAAGTGTTCTGCAAAAGCAGCGAAGCACAAATAAATGTATGCTGCTGCCTCAAGTTATTGCCTGAGGCTGAGGTCAACCAACAGTCTACCAATTCACATTCTCCAGCTGCTTAGGTGGACAGATCAATTTTATTTTGATATTGAAGATGGTAGACTGTCCACTATAAAAGCAAAAGGCAGCCCTCATGACCAAGATGGTTTTCTCCGTCTGAACACTTCACCACCACACAGCTCACCTTCCAACATCTACCAGCTGTTGACAGGGTAAACTTTGGTTGCAGGCTCTTCATACATGTGCTAGGTTAAGATTGCTGCTGTTCCTGTGGAAATGACTCCATGTTTTGCACAATACTGGAGCTGCTCACATAATTAGAAGAAGGCATTGGGTTTGGAGGCTTGCCAGTATTACTGTGTCAGAAGTTCTGATTTATCACATAGAGTATTGAGCTTCTTGGGGCCTGGATCAATAAGGTGGTGGTCTCCAGAAACATTAACAGAGGATTGTTTTCTTTTTTCTTTTTAGTGTCTTGACTGGAGTGTTAGCAAGTGCCATATCTAATGAGCCTTCTAGACCATCAAATGACCTCATCACACTGGAGCTTGGATCCACTTTAAATCCACGTTAGGGAGGGGGCTTTAAACCGCTCAGCCAGTCACGTCCTGGGCCTCGCCAGACTAAAACCCCAGGATTCTGCAGGAGGCAGAAACTGGATTTAAGGTGGATTCATGATCTAGTGTGATGAGGCAGCTTATAAGGAGCCATGAAGCTTTGGGCTGCCTTCCATAATCATTGATTATGCTGACTGTTGCAATTCAGAAATTCTGGAAGACTCAGGTGATTAAGAAGCCAACACTGCCTAAAGTGCAGCCCAGGGGCCAAATACAGCTTGCTTGCCAAGACTGTTTTTGCACATCTTTTTTCACACTTTCTGGTCTGTTTTTTTTTTTCTGTTCAAGAAGAATGAGGTGGAGGGTGAATTCTCACTTTTAGAATTCTCACTTTGCAGTGGCAAAGTGTGGTGGTATGGGAAATAAAGTATTGAGGAATTGGTGGTAGTACAGTAGAGTCTCACTTATCCAACATAAACGGGCCGGCAGAACATTGGATAAGCGAATATGTTGGATAATAAGGAGAAATTAAGGAGAAGCCTATTAAACATCAAATTAAGTTATGATTTTACACATTAAGCACCAAAACATCATGGTATAAAACAAATTTGGCAGAAAAAGTAGTTCAATATGCAGTAATGCTACGTAGTAATTACTGTATTTATGAATTTCGCACCAAAATATCATGATATATTGAAAACATTGACTACAAAAATGTGTTGGATAATCCAGAACGTTGGATAAGCGAATGTTGGATAAGTGAGACTCTACTGTATATGTTATTTCCTAAAGCTTGTGAATATACAATATTTCTGGTTGTTCTTTTTTTTGTCTGTTGGAGGCAAGTATGAATGCTGCAATTAGCCAGAATGATTAGCATGTAATGGCCTTTCAGCTTCAAAGCCTGACTGCTTCCTCCCTGGAGGAATCTTTTGTTGGGAGGTGTTAGCTGGTCCTGATTGTTTCCTGTCTGGAATTTCCCTGCTTTCAGAGTGTTACTCTTTATTTACTGTCCTGATTTTAGAGATTATATTGTTCTGTTTGCTTATACCACAGTAATTTTATATATTATATTTACAATCTTATTTGCTTTGGATTATATGTGGCCCCTTCTACACAACTCTATAAAATCTACATTGAACTGGATTATATGGCAGTATGGACTCAAGATAATCCAGTTCAAAACAGATACTGTGGATTATGTGGCTTGGCATTCTGGGTTATAGCTGTGTAGAAGGGCCTTGAATCTACACTTCCATATAATCCAGTTCAAATCAGATAATCTGTATTTTATAGGCAGTGTGGAAGAGACCTAAGTGAACCCTAAGCCATTGGGGCTGAGGGGGTTGCTAGGACATGAAGTGAGCGAGGCTTAAATGAGGCAGGGGCCTTCCCTTCTGACTGTCAGCCAGGGGGAGAACTGCTCTTTCTTGTCCTCTGTAATTTGGATTTTATTTTTCTAGAGTTTTTTTATTGAAAGACATAGATTGGATGACTATATCTTTTGTGGCCAAATTTGGTGTGATTTGGTTCAGTGGTTTTGTTGTTTACTCCATGGGGAAAATGCACATTACACACACACACACACACACACACACACACACACACATATATATATATATATATATATATATATATATACACACACACACACACACACACACACACACACATACACACATACATACACTAGCTGTGCCCGGCCACACGTTGCTGTGGCTTAGTCTGGTGGTGTTGGTCAGTCTACATTAGGTTGTATTTATGCTGTGACCTCCACCCTTCTTTATACTCACATTAGTAGTAGTATTTGAAGTCTGTTACCTTCTTCAATTTTTGTGTTGATTGATAATTGCTTGAGATCCCTGTTGTCTTTTGTTTGTTGTTAATTGTGATGTCTGATTCTGCTGAGTGCGGTTTACATCTTATTCTGGTACAATAGTCTTTTTGTTTTGTTTTGCCTGTGTAGGTGTTTATTATTGTTGTTGTAGTGGTCATGAAGGCTGGATAAGTTAGATGCTACTGTATTGTTTTTTGGAGGCCCAGTGTAGCACTGGCTGGCCTCTCAGCCTCAGTGCCTGGCTTCTTCTTGCCTGTGATGGTGTAGATTCTTGTTGTTGTTGCCATTGTTATTATTGTAATTGTTTTTTTTTTGGAGACCAAGTGTGAATGTAGAGATTGGGGAGGTGGATGAGCACTGAATAGCCTTGTAGACTCAGTGCATGGCTGATTCTTGCCTGTGTAGGTGTTTATTATTAGTGGGTGAGTGGATGGATAGATGAGTGGATGGATAGATAGAGTGGGTGCTCTCCTTGTTTCCTTTATTCCTATGCTGCTCCGATCCTGAGCTCGCTGATAAGAACACACTGGTCAGAAAGGAGGGTAAATATAACCGGATCAATGGTCTTTCTCTCCCTTTTGCTCTTGGCCTTCCGGGCAGAGAGGGAGGGCTCTTGTCCTTGGCGTTCCTTCGCTTCCCTTCCCTCCCTCCTTCCTTCATTCTATCCGTCCCAGCCTTTCCTGCCTGCGGAGCCCTGGAACTGGGTCAGTGGGTTGGATGGTGGGGAAAGGGAGAAGGAAGAGGCCTCTAATTGAAATGCATGGACTCCATGCCATGGGGTGCTGGGATTTGTAGTTTGCATCCAGTCCAACCCCTTTCTTTCTTTTTGTCATGGAGGAAGAACCCACCCAAACTTCTCAGACAGATGGCCATCCGGTTTAGTTGTGTTGTTATAGTCACAATGTATTGTTGTAAGTTTTTTGGGTCCACATTGTGGTTTTGTGGTGTGGTTGTGTTGTTACAACCGGGAGGGAAGGCTTTTGCGTTGTGTTGCCAAGTTTCGTATTTCTGGGGCGTTTAGTTGTGTTGTTATAGTCACGATGCTTTGTTGTGAGTTTTATGGGTCCGGATTGTGGTTTTGTGGTGTGGCTGTGTTCTTACAACTGGGAGGCAAGGCTTTTGCATTGTGTTGTGAAATTTTGTATTTCTGGGGCGTTTAGTTGTGTTGTTATAGTCACGATGCGTTGTTGTGAGTCTTGTGGGTCCAGATTGTGGTTTTGTGGTTTGGTTGTGTTGTTACAACCGGGAGGCAAGGCTTTTGCGTTGTGTTGTCAAGTTTTATATTTCTGGGGCGTTTAGTTGTGGTGTTATAGTCACGATAATTGTTGTGAGTTTTGTGGGTCCGGATTGTGTTTTGTGGGGTGATTGTGTTGTTACAACCGGGAGGCAAGGCTTTTGCGTTGTTTTGCCAAGTTTCATATTTCTGGGGCGTTTAGTTGTGTTGTTATAGTCATGATGCATTGTTGTGAATTTTGTGGGTCTGGATTGTGGTTTTGTGGTGTGATTGTGTTGTTACAACCGGGAGGCAAGGCTTTTGCGTTGTTTTGTCAAATTTTGTATTTCTGGGGCGTTTAGTTGTGTTGTTATAGTCACAATGCGTTGTTGTGAGTTTTGTGGGTCCAGATTGTGGTTTTGTGGTTTGGTTGTGTTGTTACAACCGGGAGGCAAGGCTTTTGCGTTGTGTTGTCAAGTTTTGTATTTCTGGGGCATTTAGTTGTGTGCCAAGTTTCGTATTTCTGGGGCGTTTAGTTGTGTTGTTATAGTCACAATGCATTGTTGTGAGTTTTATGGGTCCGGATTGTGGTTTTGTGGTTTGGTTGTGTTGTTACAAGCAGGAGGGAAGGCTTTTGCATTGTGTCACCAAGTTTCGTATTTCTGGGGTGTTTAATTGTGTTGTTATAGTCACAATGCGTTGTTGTGAGTTTTGAGAGAGAGAGAGAGAGAGAGAGAGAGAGAGATAAGAGAAGCAATTCATCTTTTATATAGACAACCATACTGAGATCCTGTTTAACCTAAATATAAAGTGGACTTTTGACCTCTTCAGTTTTTTTGTTTTGTTTTATTTGGTGTAGGTTGCAATCTGGGCAGCCATATGAGATTGCCAAGCAGTTGTATACTCATGCTTTAGATGAGGGGAAGATGGCACGGAGATCACATGGAGACTTCTGTCTCTTGGTACCTGTCTCTCAAAGCATTTCAGATAAGGAATTAGATTGTTGCCTTTTCTTCTAGATCCCAATCTGCTAATTGGCAGTGCTGAAAAGCTGGAAATAATCAGATAAGCAGTGGCTGGGCTTGTTAAGAACTGCTTCTTTCGTGTGTAATTTGGCACAACATCTGGACTCTGTAGAATTAATGTCTGATAAAGCAAGCATAGTGGCAAATTAACTGCCTTCCTTTGATGGCAGAGAGTCATCTGGAACTCTTGTGCGGCTGCTTTCGCCAACTTGGGCTGTGCAGCTGCTCCAGACGAACAACCACAGGGCATCCTGAATCCACCCCACAACTTTACTTGTGGCAGTGGGAGTTTCTTTCCATCAGAGGACCATGTTTCTCCATGCTGGAGATGGGGAAGCAGTTTCCATTTTCCAGTAGCTGCAGGCAAGGATGAGCTCACGGGAGGTGATTGGATGCTAAAGCACTGTAGGCAAGTAATGAATTCGCATTGCACATCCCAGATGTCATTAAGTAACACTCCACATGCTTGCAGTGGCTAATAAACCATCATCGGCTGGGAAACAGCTTGTGACATGCTGAGCTTTATGGAAGGCAATTTATCTAGCAATATTTCCATGTTATCCAGACAGACTGAGACTCCCCCCCTCCCTTTTTTTTCCAATGCTTCTGACCTTGTTTCTAGAAATCTATTTCTTTTTCAAACCTGAACTTCTATTTGTTTAAATCCTGCCTGTTCAACAAAAAAATGCATGGTGATAATAGGCCTTAAGATATGGGGTAGAAGGGGAAACACAAATCCCAGCTGCTGCTCCAGATCAGAGGTTACCTTTTGAATTATATCTCTCAGGACCCTACATCATTGTCCATGCTAGCTAGGAAGTTTACAGAATTGTGTGCTAAGAAGTAACTATGCCAGGCTATGTGGGCATCACATTTTTAAAATTCTTTTACCAGTTGTATGTCCAGGTTTTTTTTTATTGCTGTCTCTTTCTAAATTGACTGCGTGTTAATTTCCCAGGCTGGACAGGAGATAGAATTGAGCAGTCATTAACGAATGGATTGCTGAGCTTGTTGTGGTAGCTCTGGTTAGTTACAAGTTGAGTTGGCATTCAGGTTGCTCCATAGAGTTGTGCATGTGCTCCTAAAGGAATCATATCAATTATGTAAACATGGCATTTCTTCGTGGCCAGATTGCCATTGGAGCTAGATTTCCTCACTCAGTTCATACATTCTCTGAGCTTTGGACCTGACTGGTGCAGAACGAAAGCTGTATAGTCCAGTGTAGAAGACGATGAGATGCTAGAGGAGAACTGCTTAATATATACCCTTGTTCTTTCACATTGCGTAGCAGGGTAGAATGAGTGGCTGGAGAAGGTGCTCTCCAGTTGAAGAGAGCATTGCTTTTTAAAAGATGAAAGCTTTCATGGGATTTTTTTCCTATGATTTTCAGTATTTTTCTTGGTAACTTCTGTGAGTACCTTGATGAGTTACCCAAGCAAACTGAAGATGCCTGGAGTGCCCAGCTGTCAATCTGGCTGAGAGATATGCTACCACCACCAGAGCTTTTAATGCCCAGTTACCAGCTGTGAATGAAGCTCCCTTTAAAAGCCAGTAATCCAGCAGTTCAAATGAAGAGATGCATGTGCAGTTTTTCAGATCCCAAGGCAATGTGTTTATATGTGTGTGTGTCTTTATAGTGTTTTCCAAATAAACACAGTTTACTGTAGTCATAGAAAGTGAAGCCTAAAAACTAAACACGCACACTGTTTTTAGTTCTGGAAATATATAAAGGATTGTTTATATTTCCTTTCAGTTACAGAATTAAAAAAAGCGATTTCTACAAAAAGTTTTTTAAAAGCTTTTGCCTCCCAAAATGTAAGCCTTTACAGTGAATGCCTTTGCTGTCCCAAATCTTCCATGCAGACAGTCAGAACAGGCTAGACTTTTCCTTAAATAATTATCTTGGCTTTGAAGTGGAAATAAGATTTAGGTTTCCATTTAGTCAATTTGCATAGTCCTCAAGCATGCCTGCCCTTAACCTAAGATTGTTAAATGCCTTCCATTCTGCCCATCTATCTTATGCTAGACGGTGTAATATGAGAACTGATTGTACTCTATTAGAATGCATAATAAGTAATCATGAGAACTTTCTGAGAAACCATTAAGTTAAAGTTAAGATTTGCAAACAAAAGGTTTTGATTAGCAACAGATGCATCAAGATATCATCAGATTACCAAAGCTTATCTTAGATATATATTAGTACAGAGAAGACATGAATGATAGCACAGATTTATAAATGGAATGGAAAATAGCCAAATATGTTTTTTTTCTAGAAAATTGGTATTTCATTATGGAGGAGAGCCATTCAAAAGGCATCCCGATGTATGCTGTGTAGTTTTCCCATACTGCTAGTTGCTTCTCTTGGTTTATCACAACAGGCTACTTTGAGAGGTTCATAAATTATGATTTTCTGTGTTTTCGCTGTGATGTTGGAAATTTTACAGGCCTTGTATCATCATATTCCTGATGGGTTTTCCTTTGGGGGAGAGATGATCTTGAGAATGGGGAGCAGAAGTAGAAATTTTAACCAGCCACCATAGACTACTTCCTCATGTCAAGGAAGCATGCACAATGCTTCATCCCATCTCACACACTTCCACTGAGCTGTCTGAACCAAGCACATTTAGAGAAGACTAGCTATGCCTGGCCACGCGTTGCTGTGGCTAGGACTCAATTTTTCTTTTCTTTTTGTTGTATGAACATAGAGGCGTGGATGAGAGGTTGTGCTGTCAATTTTCGAGGTTGTGGGGCGTTTAGTTTAGTTGTTTTGTCCGGTGCCGTGATTCCATTACCCTTTTATATATATAGATAGCTATGCCTGGCCACATGTTGTTGTGGCTAGGACTTAATTTTTCTTTTCTTTTTGTTGTATGAACGTAGAGGCATGGATGAGGGGTTGTGCTGCCAAGTTTAGTGTTTCTGGGACGTGTAGTTTTGTTGTTTTGTCCTAGGCCGAAATGTCATTACCCTTTTATATATATAGACTAGCTGTGCCCGGCCACGCGTTGCTGTGGCTTAGTCTGGTGGTGTTGGTCAGTCTACATTAGGTTGTATTTATGCTGTGACCTCCACCCTTCTTTATACTCACATTAGTAGTAGTATTTGAAGTATGTTACCTTCTTCAATTTTTGTGTTGATTGATAATTGCTTGAGATCCCTGTTGTCTTTGGTTTGTTGTTAATTGTAATGTCTGATTCTGCTGAGTGCGGTTTATATTTTTATTGTGGTACAATAGTCTTTTTTTTTTGTTTTGCCTGTGTAGGTGTTTATTATTATTGTTGTTGTAGTGGTCATGAAGGTTGGATAAGTTAGATGCTACTGTATTGTTTTTTGGAGGCCCAGTGTAGCACTGACTGGCCTCTCAGCCTCAGTGCCTGGCTGCTTCTTGCCTGTGATGGTGTTGATTCTTATTGTTGTTGTTGTTGTTGTAATTGTTATTATTGTAATTGTTTTTTTGGAGGCCAAGTGTGAATGTAGGGATTGGGGAGGTGGATGAGTTGTGTTGTCAGATTTTGTATTTGTTATAGTCACAATGCATTGTTGTGAGTTTCGTGGGTCCAGATTGTGGTTTTGTGGTGTGGTTGTGTTGTTACAACTGAGAGGCAAGGCTTTTGTGTTGTGTTGCCAAGTTTTGTATTTCTGGGGCGTTTAGTTGTGTGCCAAGTTTTGTATTTCTGGGGCGTTAAGTTGTGTTGTTATAGTCACGATGCATTGTTGTGAGTTTTGTGGGTCCGGATTGTGGTTTTGTGGTGTGGTTGTGTTGTTACAATCAGAAGGGAATGCTTTTGTGTTGTGTTGCCAAGTTTCGTATTTCTGGGGCGTTTAGTTGTGTTGTTATAGTCACAATGCGTTGTTGTGAGTTTTGTGGGTCCTGTGTGGTTTTGTGGTGTGGTTGTGTTGTTGTAACCTGGAGGCAAGCCTTTTGCATTGTGTTGCCAAATTTCGTATTTCTGGGATGTTTAGTTTTGTTGTTATAGTCACTGCGCAAACAACTTTATCATTTTATATATATAGATTTGGATGAACAAAGCAGTGTGTGTCTTGCAGAACTCAGCTGCACTAGTGAGGTGAATGCAGTGTCCCTTTTCTCCTCCTGAAGTCAGCATTGGGGGACTATAGTCTTTTACAAAATTTGGACTGCACACTGAAATTTTAATGAGGCTGCAGACTTGAGGAAGGGTAGGCAGGCAATAAGATCCAATCCCACATAGCCCCATCAGTTACATATCAAGCATAAATGATTTTTTTTTATTTCCCCAGAGGAGGGCAAGGTATCTGTGCAAAATGATGAGTAATGGAAAACTGAAAGTGTTAAATCCAGGATTTTTTCCTTGTAGATCTTTGCTGGTGTGTATGTTTGCAAAAGAATAATTCTAGAATAAAATTCCTTCCTTCCTCTGCATGCAGCAGTCATGTATTATTGTAGAGAAGAACATGACTGTCTAGCTTTGAATTGCCAATTTGTGGACCTTGGCTGGGGGGAGAAATCTCATTTTGAAGGGTAAGGTCTTTTATTTAGTATAGACATAAAAGATAGATGTTAATAATAATGGTAGCAACATGTAGCTTGTGGTGTCAACAAGCTAATATCCACTATGATTTTGGCTGATGTCTGTCCTTTAGTCGCTGACCATCCACATATAGGGAAAGCAGCTGAACAGAACTCCTTCCTGCAGAGGATTTTTGGGCACAACATTGGTTTCTGGCTGCTGTCAGTTACAGATAAGAAGGAACATAAGCAGTAAAAATTAGTCTTCTGAGTGGAATGAAGAACAACTGAAACACCTTAAACATTCTAGGATACACTTGCACTATGGGGATTATATATGAACTGTGTTTCAACTTCCTAGTGGGGTAGGGAGTACCTTAACGCTACAACCCCAACTCCTTTTTGTGAGGTGAGTAACAAAATACTACGACTAGAATTCTCTGTGAACTATTTAGCTATGTAGCCAACTTTGTTATGTAGCTCAGTAGTACCTTCCATTCTGATACCTTAGCAATCCAGACTTCGCAAGAAGCAGCCATTGCTAGAAACGGGAGTCCGGTTTGCTGTTGTTTGGTAAGCAATTGACTGAAATTTCTACCTCCTCCTGTGAATAATCTCTGTTGTGACAGAGAGAAGCAGGATTTCTGTCACAATTCCCCCTCACACTAGGGATTGTGTGTGGGACAGGGGATGAAACATCAAGTCAGTTGCTTCCAAAACAACAGGGGAATAGCAGCTGCTGTCGGATCATTGGAGATTGGGAGATTTTCCTAAAACACTGAATACAGTGAATATGATCCAGTCATTAACATGCATCCCTCAGCTTACAACTGTAACTTCCTCAGTGAATTCTGACTTTCATCGCTCTATATGAGCAGGGTTTTCTTTTGGTCTCACAACCATCACAGACAAGATTTTGAGAACACAAGAGAGAGCCTTTTCACTGATTACTCCCAGATTGTTGAATTTCGTTCCACAGCAGGTTTAGTTGCAACCACCACCTCCCAGAAGATCTTTTTATCCAGGAGGACCTTTGGTTTATACCATGTTGGAGCAGGCAAAACTTATAATTAGTTATGCTGTGTGTATCTTTATATTATGGTTTAAACAAACTTTGAATTCGTATCTTTAAACTGAATTGTTTAGTTATTCTTTAATTTTATATTAATAGTAGTTATTTAGTCGAGCTTTGTTTTAATTTCTTATGAGCTACCTTCTGCGCTGGGATAAAGATAGAATAATAAATAAACAAATCTACAGTTTTCACTGGGAATTTGGAAGGCTTTGAACTACGTGTATTTCAAAAATTGTGGCTCTATTTCATGAAGAACAGCCTAATATTGATACATCTGTCAGTGAATAAGTCATTAAGGGTGTCCCACACCTTCTGTGCAGGCAAAGGGAGTTGGAGCCTGGTGTTCTTGCCACACTGTCCCTTGAAGTAGTAAATAAAATATGATGATTCTTTATGATGTATGGTTTTTGAGTTGTTGCGTTTGGGTTTTGTATATGTTAGGTTTGGCCCTCCACTACTGATGCGAGAGGACAGAGCTATGTCATGGGATCAACTACAGCAATGCATCCTGGGCAAAATGCGCTATCTGATGAGAAGGGAAGCCCAAGTACAGGTTAGTAGACCTTGGTATCCAACCTCAACAGTATCTTACTCCAGCAGAATGAAGGCATACGTAGTGTGAATATGCAGCCTTTCAGTTAGATGTACTTCAGTTTGGTCACAGAAATGCACAGTGACAAGATTTGGAACTTTTAGTCTGGTTCTGAAAACACAAAATTCCATATAGGGACAAGTGACTCATTTTCAGTGCTGGATTAATTTTTGTATGCATGCACAGAACTGGTCTTTCAAAGTTGTTCCAAGTGAGTAGCATTTTAATTAAATTACAGCTTATTAAGTCATAACTGGATGCCACAAGGGACCTAAAATTAAATTTGTCTGCAAAATGAAGATTGATTATCTCATTCAGATCCAGGGTAGTCACTTGGGCATTTTTCATGGTTTTTTATGCCAGCATGATCAACACCATGTAGAACTCTTGAAGTGGGGATGGTCCTGCTTTAATCGCTTCTGTTTCTCCCACAATGAACTTTTGGAAGTGAAAACTGCAGAAATAAATTCTAATGACTCATGCACTTTGGGGAGAAAACCTTTTTTTAAAGAATAGATCTCCCCTGCCAATCCTCTGTTCACACTGAATATAATGTTTGGTGCCTTCCTTTCTGGAATAGTATTTGTGAATTGCACTTGTTACAGGAAGTGAAGATATGGCCCTCCGTTTACAGGCATATTGGTTCTAGAGTCCTTGTCAGCAAGCATTCACAGCGGCATATGAAGTGTTTGTTGGCTTATCAGGCTCTGCTAGATAGTTTATCCTGCGGCTAGGTCAGTTCAGGGGCAGTTAAGAACTTAGAAACAGATTGGAGGGGTAAATTTTCCTGATAACAACTTATTTATCCTTATTATAACAGGAGATGGGGACATTCCTGCACATTTCATTTTCCTTTGTTGGGTTCTATTCAGTGCAACCTTCTACCATTTGCATTACTCTGAGGAGAAGGTATAATCCATCCCAAGGCAACCATTCTCCAACCACGAGGATTTGCAGTGTTGTCCCTGGGATAGCTCGGGTAGAATTTTTTGTTTTGTAGAACCCATAGCATGTGAAAGGATGCTGGACCTATCTGTTAAAGCAGTGGTTCTCAACCTGTGGGTTCCCAGTTGTTTTGGCCTTCAACTCCCAGAAATCCTAACAGCAGGTAAACTGGCTGGGATTTCTGGGAGTTGTAGGCCAAAACACCTGGGGATCCTCAGGTTGAGAACCACTTTGCTAAAGGACTGTGGCTGTTCTTCTCTCTTTACCTGTTACCCATCCCTCCTGTTTTATCATTTGCATATTTGATAAGCATGCCCTCTATTCCATCAGCCATACAATTTATAAAGACAGTGAACAAAGCCTGGTTAAGGACAGAATCTTAAACAACCCATTAAGCACCGATCCTTAGGATGAAGAAGAACTGTTGGTGAATAATCTGGATTCTCCTAACAGCAGCAGTGTTTTGATCACAGTTTACCAATAGGCTTGGGAAGAATTGGAACTACATCCAAGTTCTAGTTCAGAACAAGGTGTTATGTAGGAAATCAATCTTTTCCTTTAAAAGCTGTTTCAGGCACTGCACCAGATGGAGGCATTGTGGGAAATGGAATATAATGGCCATTGTCCATGACAGCTATGCTGATGGCTCCTTTATACATACAAGAGACCTGCAGGGTCAAACCTACAGTAAAATCACTGGACTGTTAGTCCTTTCTAGGAATCCTAGATAAGCATGGGTTGACTATGGTTATTCAGTGACAAATGAACAACACTTTGCATATGCATTAAGGCCTAATAAGCAGATGAGTAAGCCAATAAGTATCCTTAATATAGAGATCATTTTGGGTATGATAATTTCCCTACAAAGATCTGTGAAGTCCTAGTAATTCTAGAGTTGCATTCGGTGGCTTTCTTAGTTCATATCCTTTGGGAAAACAGAAAGAAATAAATTAGTGTTTTGGACTGCAGCATTTCCCATTGATCTGTGAAGTCCATTATCTAGTAGCCTATAATAATGAACTGTTAGGAAGAAAATAGTGCCTTTTCGTAATGTGCCTAGTCAAGGAATCAGTGCATGGGGACCAATATGTCCTTCCTCATCCCAACAGTTTTTAAAAAGGATTAGCACATTCTCTGTCAATTTACCTTCATTCTGTCAATCTGAAATGCAGCCAAATTTCACTGACTAAAACAGTGACTCACTCTTGTTTCCCATTGAGAATCCTGATGGACTGCACTCAGAAGCTTAAAACCCAAGTAGACAGACATAGGGTATGGGCACATGGTGGTGTTGCAGGTCTTCAGGGTTGCAATGGGATGGAAAGTGTTGGATTTCAGGAGGAGAAGATCTTGCCAGCTTCTTGGATAGAGCTATTTTCAACAAGGTCCAGTGTAGAATCAGAGTTGAGAAGGGCCTTCAAGATCATCTAATCCAACCCTTCTCTGGTCAATATGTGGCATTCAGAACCAAAGGATATCTATTTTATTAAATTGTTTCTAATGTTTATCCCAAATCTATTTTTTTGACAATCTCCACTCATTGGTTCTTGTTATGGGTTCTTGATTAAGAGTAAAATGTCAGTTCACCTTGTTGACAACCTGTCAGAAATATAAATCCTGTTTTTAATTAATTTTCTTTGTGTCCTATTAATCCTGTTTTTTTATTAATTTTCAATAAAATTCTATAAATTTATGGTTCTCCACAGTATTCTTTCAGATAAGTTGGTAAAATGTGGTCAGAACAATGCTACTGTTATGTGGATTTATAACTGGTTGATTGAAAGAACCCAAAGATTCTTCACCAACAGTATTTTATTCTGGAGAAGAATGACTGGGGTGTTCAACGGTGTGTTCTCAACCTGATGTTGTTCTTCATCTCTTTATAAATGGCATGAAATAATGGGCATGCTTATCAAATCTGCAGATAAAATAGGAGAATGGCTAACACCACAGAGGACAAGAACTGAATTCAAAATTAACTCAATAAATTGGAGATCTGTGACAAAGCTAACAAAAGCAATTTCAATAGGGGCAAATGTAAAGTACTATAATCTAATGCACAAATATAGGATGGGTAACATTTGAGCTGACAATAGTACATGTGAAAAAAGATCTAGAAGTCCTAATCAACCACAAATTAAATATGAATCAGTAACGTGATGCAGCAGCCACAAAAACAACAGCAGCACTTCCAAGCTTTATCAACCAGAATATAATATCAAGATCAAGGTTTTAGTACCATTCTATTCTGCTTTGGGAAGATTTCACTGTCTATTTTAGGGTATTACAATTCAAAAATCATGTTGACCAACTAGCATGGCCAGAGAAAGGTGACCAAGATAGTAAAAGATCTGGAAACCAAGTTCTATGAGGAATGGAGTAGGGAGCTGAGTATGTTTGTTTGAAGAAAAGAAGACTTAGAAGGGATATTGTATGAAAGACTGAGCAAGCTTGTTTTCTACTGCTCCAACGATTTGGACATGAACGAATGGATTCAGCACAAGGGCAGAGATTATACCTAAACACAGACCTTGCTGTTCAGTAGTAGAATGGACTACCTCAGCAAATGCTACTCTTCCTCATTGGAGGTCTTTGAACAGATAGGATGCATACTGCACAGCAGGTAGCTGAACTAGTGGTCCTTGATGTCTCTTGCATCTCTGTCTCTTGCATCTCTGTGGTTTTGAGTTATCTTTTCTCCAAGTTCACTTACTCAGTTTCTTCAACCTTTCCATTGAACTTATTTTCGAAATGGCATCCTGGCCATTCTTGTCTGGGTGCCTTCTAATTGGTCTACTTTTAAAAAAAAAATGTAATACCCAGAACCAGACAAAATATTCTTAACATGCTTACTAATTGGGTCTTGGATAGATAATATTAATAAAATTAAACATATAAGGATTAAAGAAACCCAAAGGAAAATAATATCCAAATGGTACAGAACCCCCTCCAATTAGCACACATAATGGGAAATACTTCAAATAAGTGTTGGCACAACTGTGGGGGAATAGGTACACTCTCCCACATGTGGTGGGAGTGTAGAAAAATTCAGAATTTTTATAGAAAAATAAGAAAAATAATGGAAGAAATAATAGGGAAAGAATTAATATGGGAGAAAGCCAGATACATGTCTCTCACAGTAAAGGTACAGGAAGATAACAATAATTGGACAGAGATCCTAAAATATATGACAGCTGCAATACAAGCCACTATAGCCCTAGGATGGAGGGATGATACAAAATGGGATGTAGAAACCTGGTGAGCTTATATATCAGAATATATAATTAATGACTTCATCAATCAAAAGAAAATATATATATACAAATAGCCTAAAAGAACAAGACTGGTTCAGGAAATGGACTGTGCTAATTGACAAAATAAATGGAGACGAAAGATACAGCACCTTGAACCAGGTGTTCCACACGGTTAAACTGATGTATTGACAATATTTTGAATTGCTGTTCCGGGGGGTGGAGGGCGGGGGTGGAGGGTGATACATTTCTAAGGACTGTTTAAAATGTAATTTAAGGAATACTTTTAAAATAATGTATACTGAAATAAGTCATGTATGGCAAAAAAAAGTTAATTTTTGGGATATATCAAATAAAAAAAACATGCTTACTAATGCAGAGTAGATCAGAACTGTTGTTTTCTCCGACCTAGAGTATTTCCATTCATGCAGCCAAATAATTCATTACGTTTCTTAGCTTTCAGTAAGGTTCTTTTTACACGTAGTTCTCCCCAGTACTCAGGATACATTGTTTAAATGAATTTAATTAAAACAGATGCTTTTCATGATGAAGGTCTCAAGATACTTAGTCCCTACCATCAATCAGTGTGAGATGACACTGAGCTACATGGACCCAGTGATGTGCAGTAGCTTTTTATATTTCTCCTTATGACACTAAATAAGACCAGTAAGAACAATGAGATATTTCTGTCATGGGCTGTCCTTGTTTTCTCATATCCTGCTGTAAAAGTGCCTTGGGAGTGCCATCAGCAGTATCTCATTTTGCAAAGGAGTCACGAAGAATGGTGAGCAAGCAGCACAGTTCATCCACAAGGGAGTCATCCTGTAGCTACTTGACATGAAATATTAAGATGGAGCTACCTAGCAAAACTATGTTCCTTGCAGAAGGCCTAGGGAACCAATGGTTTTTTTTTGCTTCTGCAAATTAGCCAATTAGCAAAAGTTTGCAGTTCATGAAGTCTTAATGAATTGGCCTCATAAAACTGTCTTCAAAATGGGCTATGCCATCTCCAATGCCATGGTCAGAAAACTCCCTGATGACTTAACAGAACCTACTGTTTCTTGCCATCTTGATATGTTGAAGAATATCAAAGTTCACACAGGAAGACAATGCTGATAGGAAAATCAAGTCCTCATTTGTCATAATGAAATCCACTGTTTTAATGCCCTCTCAAGCTGGAGCTGGAAGGTACAATTTCTGACTGATTTTGGCAGAGGGTAGATGCCATGGGCCATTGAATTAGGATAAAGTCCCAGGCAATACTTGGGGATTTCTTTTACCATTGAGGGCATGATTCTGTTCAGTGGTATAGCTAGACATCTCTTATCTGAATAAACATGACCAAGCCCAACAGAAAGGCACAAAAGGGTACTGTTGGTGCTGAAGCCATGGATGTTTTCGATTGGCATTCTCCACAGATTTTCTTTCATTCCTGATGGCTTGTACCAGCTGGGCTTTGGTTCCACTGTAAACCAGTGGACTGACCTCTCTAATTCAATGGTACTACACTGGGGTTGAATACAAACAGTTCACAAGTTACAAATAAGATAAGTTCTTTAGGTTTGTTCTTAAGCTAAATTCATTTGTAAGTCAAAACAGGTACATTTTAAAAGTGTAACTCCAGAAACTTTGGATAACATAGGGAAAGGTTCACACACACCCCTCTCTCTCTCTTGCTCGCTCACTTACTCGCTATCTGGGCCCCTGTTCAGAAGATTTCACCTCACTTTCTTTCCCTGTGATAACTGGATTTTTAAAAATGTGGCTCATGGAAACAAGGATTGGTGGGAAAGCTTCAGTGGAGACACTTTTTCCCATGATCTCTCTTCCAGGAGTGAATTTCCCTTCAGAGGGGTAGATTTCTCTTACTTCCTGGTGCCTCCCTCCCATTCGTAACTATGAGTTGTATGTAAGCCAGATGTTTGTAACTCAGGGACTACCTGTACATCCTCTATCTCTTCTGATTTCGGAAGCGACGTAAGATCCATCTTGTTAACACCTGGACGGAAGACATGTGGAGAACACTAAGAATATCAAGGAAAAGAGAAGAAAAATCCTTTCTTAAAACTTATAGAGCTCCAGTGTTCAAAATGGACATTACTGGACTTGACGGGCAGTGATCAGAATCAGTTTAAGTCTGTTTTCTGTATTGACACAGAAGCTTAATTAAATTTGTTTATGAAAGCAAACCTCTGCCTATGCCCTACCTTCCCTTCTTTCTCCTCAATCTAAATTATATCTATATATCTATTATTTTTATTTTATAATATTTTATATATATATATATATATATATATATATATAGAGAGAGAGAGAGAGAGAGAGAGAGAGAGAGAGAGAGAGAGAGAGAGAGGGGGGGGGTGATGGAATCATGGCAGCGGACAAAACAACAAAACTAAACACCTACAACCTCGAAAATTGACAGCACAACCCCTCATCCACGCCTCTAGGTTGATACAACAAAAAGAAAAGAAAAATAAAGTCCTAATTAGAAGGAGAGCAATAATTGTTTTTATCCAATTGCTGCCAGTTAGAAGGCTAAGCTCTGCCCACTTAGTCTCCTAGCAACCCACTCAGCCCAGGGGATAGGCACAGTTAGGCCCAGGCCTCTTCCACACTGCCTATAAGATACAGATTATCTTTTTTTTTTTTCGTGTCAGGAGCAACCGGAGTTGCTTCTGGAGTGAGAGAATTGGCCGTCTGCAAGGACGTTGCCCAGGGGACGCCCGGATGTTTTGATGTTTTTACCATCCTTGTGGGAGGCTTCTCTCATGTCCCCGCATGGAGCTGGAGCTGATAGAGGGAGCTCATCCGCACTCTCCCCGGTGGGATTCGAACCTGGCAGCTTTCAGGTCAGCAACCCAACCTTCAAGTTACGAGGCTTTTATCCCCTTGGCCACCGGGGGCTCCTTACAGATTATCTGATTTTAACTGGATTATATGGCAGTGTAGACTCAAGGCCCTCCCACACAGCTATATAACCCATTTATAAACTTATATTATCTGCTTTGAACTGGATTATCTTGACTCCACACTGCCATATAATCCACTTCAGTGTGCATTTTATACAGCTGTGTAGAAGGGGCCTCATATAATCCAGTTCTAAACAGATAATATAAGATTATAAATATACAGTAGAGTCTCATATATCCAACATAAACAGGCCAGCAGAACGTTGGATAAGTGAATATGTTGGATAATAAGAAGGGATTCAGAAAAAGCCAATTAAACATCAAATTAGGTAATCATTATACAAATTAAGCACCAAAACATCATGTTATACAACCAATTTGACAGAAAAAGTAGTTCAATGCTCAGTAATGCTATGTAGTAATTACTGTATGTACAAATTTACCACCAAAAAATCACAATTTAAAACACTGACTACAAAAACATTGGCTACTAAAAGGCAGACTGCGTTGGATAATCCAGAACACTGGATAAGCGAATATTGGATAAGTGAGATTCTACTGTAATATGAAATAATTACTGTGGTAGAATAATACAGAAAAATATAATCTCTAAAACCAGGACAGTAAATAAAGAGCAACACTTTGAAAGCTGGGAAATTGAGAATTCCACAAAGGATCAATCAGGGCCAGCTAACACCTCCCAAGAAAGGATTCTTCCAGAAAGGAAGCTGAGAAGGGAGTGAAGCAGTGTGCATTACAAAAGTCATTATTATTAATATCATTACTATTATTATTATTGTGTTGCTGTAAACCGTGAAAATGAATACAATCTGACTCCAAGTATTCAAAAACACTAAAATCAGAATATATAAAATTACCGTGGTATAATAAAACACAACAATACAATCTCTAAAATCAGAACACTAAATAAAGAACAACACTCTGAAAACAGGGGAATTCCACACAGGAAACAATCAGGGCCAGCTAACACCTCCCAACAAAAAATTCACTCAGGCAGGAAACAGCCAGGCTTTAAAGCTGCAAGGCCATTACATGTTAATCATTTTCCCTAATTGCAGCATTCATATTTGCCTCCAACAGAAAAAAAAATCAGAAATTGTATATTCACAACCTTGACGAAATAATATCCCCTGATGGCGCAGCGTGTTAAACCGCTGAGCTGCTGAACTTCTGGACTGAAAGGCCGCAGGTTTGAACTGGGGGAACGGACAGAGCCCCCACTATTAGCCCCACCTTCTGCCAACCCTAAAGTTCAAAAAACATGCAAATGAAAGTAGATGAATAGGTACTGCTCCGGCGGAAAGGTAACGGCGCTCCATGCAGTCATGCCACATGACCTTGGAGGAGTCTACGGATAACACCAGCTCATCAGCTTAGAAATGGAAATGACACCAACCCCCAGAGTCAGACACGACTGAACTTAATATGAGGGAAAAACCTTTACCCTTTACCTTAACTACCACCAATTCCTCAATACTTTATTTCTCATACCACCATACTTCGCCACAGCAACACGTGACCGGGCACAGCTAGTGTGTGTGTGTGTGTGTGTATGTATATATATATATATATGGTGTGTAAGGATTCATCCTAAGCTCTCATTCTTTCTCAACAATCACTACCTTGGATTTTGTCTCACTGCTAGCTTTGGCTAACCATTTGCTTTTTTATATAGTTTCCTGCGATCTTGATATCTCCTTATTTTGACTTTGCGCTGTCTCCTTATTGCATATAGTTAGGTGGCTTAGAAGATGAAATACAGTTAGATCATTTTGTTAGATAGGATTTGAAAAGCCAGAATTCTCAAAATTCATGTGAACCCTTATCTGTTTCACACATGGAGCCAACTGATAAGCAAATATAAGGGGTGTGTGTATGTGTATCAATCTCTGGATAAAACTGTGTTACAGGGAGGAAAGATTTAGATTTGTGAGGTACTGGAAAACATTTTACTATAAGCAAGATCTGTGCAATACTTCTACTTGAACCTGAAAGGAGCCAGACTGCTAATGTTTAAAATAAAAAGTTAGCAGCTTCTAAAATGAACAATGAGTAAAGCCAATAGAAGCAATGAACATTTGGTTCAAAATGTGTGAATTCCGTGGAATAATGGGAAGTACATTTAGCTGGTGCTTTGGGACTTGACTGAGTCATCCTAATCTCAGGAGTCAGCTTCCTGGTTTGAATATATCTGGTTTTGTTCACTCCTCACCTTTCCCGGATGGGGAAGATAAGAGGGATTGAAACCAGTCCCTCACAGAAGCCAGTGAAGATCAGCCACAGTAACCCAAACTGATTGCATAGTCCTGCTATAAATCGAACAACAGACTGGTTCAAGATTGGGAAAGGGGTACGGCAGGGCTGCATACTTTCACCCTACCCTACGCAGAACACATCATGCAAAGCGCGGGGCTTGACAAATCCAAGGCCGGAGTTAAAATTGCTGGAAGAAACATTAACAACCTTAGGTATGCAGATGATACCACTCTGATGGCCGAAAGTAAGGGAGAATAGAGGACCCTTATCACCATGGTGAAAAAAGAAAGTGCAAAAGTCGGGCTGCAGTTAAACATCAAGAAAACCAAGATCATGGCAACTACACCTATTGATAACTGGCAAATAGAGGGAGAAAGCGTGGAGGCAGTGACAGACTTTATATTTCTAGGCGCGAAGATCACTGCAGATACAGACTGCAGCCAGGAAATCAGAAGACATTTACTTCTTGGGAGGAGAGCAATGGCCAGCCTTGACAATATAGTGAAGAGCAGAGACATCACACTGGCAACAAAGGTCCGCATAGTCAAAGCAATGGTATTCCCCATAGTAACCTATGGTTGCGAGAGCTGGACCATAAGGAAGGCTGAGCGAATGAAGATAGACGCTTTTGAACTGTGGTGCTGGAGGAAAATCTTGAGAGTGCCTTGGACCGCAAGAAGATCCAACCAGTCCATCCTCCAGGAAATAATGCCCGGCTGCTCACTGGAGGGAAGGATATTAGAGGCAAAGTTGAAGTATTTTGGCCCCATCATGAGGAGACAGGAAAGCTTGGAAAAGATCATGATGCTGGGTAAAATGGAAGGAAAAAAGAAGAGAGGCCAACCAAGGGCGAGATGGATGGACGGTATCCTTGAAGTGACTGGCTTGACCTTGAAGGAACTGGGGACGGTGAAGGCCAACAGGAAGCTCCATGAGGTCACGAAGAGTCGTAAACGACTATGCGACTGAGAGAGAGAGCTATAAATGGAAGTGCCCTAAAACAGTTGATTGCAAAAGGGATGGCCCCAAAATTTTAAATTTTGCCAAGGAATACAAAATGTAATTGTTGAATTAATTGAAAAGTGCTATTTATTTTAATTTGTATGCAAGTGCAAAGTTGCTGAGGAATTCCACCATGGTCATATTTGAGCTTAAAGGAGAAAATATCTCAAATATAGAAAGATTGACAAAAAGTTGAAATGAAAAGTCAGGAGAGTCTGAACTCTCCATAATGCTTAGGGTTTTGGTCTAATTAGGAAGGGCTTTATGGAGTATAACCCTATCTTATTGTAGACTGTGCTCCTACTCATTTGGACAAATCAGCCCCTACCCACTCCTGAACCAGATGGCCATCATCACCCTCATGGAAGCTGATACCTTCAAAGCCACAAGCAGCTTGTCCATGTTCTTAAGAAAGTGAAGCTAAAGTGGTAGAAGCAGCTCTGAAAAGTGGTTGCCTTTGTCACTTTGACAGATACATTAGGTCAATTATGGAGCCTTCAAGTCTCCACATAAGAGCCATAAAAGGGTTCCCATCCTTTGGTTCTCAAAATGTTTTGTTCCTAGAATCAATCATCATGAGCCATATTCGCAAGGATTCAATTTAATTGAAGTCCAAAGCAGCTAACTTAAATGAATTTAAAATACATAGTGGAGAAAAATAGATGGAGTAGAGGCAACTTGCTACTAATTACAATGGCACTGTGCCCCCAAATACCAGTTAACATGGAACAACAACAGGGATGGCTGTTTTTTCTCTTGCTTGTGAACTTGCTGGAAGCATCTATTTGAGGCATCTGTTTACCCATATTTGGAGGCAGGATTAGATGGACCCCAGTCTGCTCCACCAGGGCTTCTCTTGGTTCTTTATGTTTTTGTGAAACAAGACTGCCAAGTGAGTGGAACTGATTGTGACATCTCTATATCTTCCTCCTCCACCTGACAGGACAAGGTCCCTGATATGTCACACACCTTAAGAGCAACCTATACATTGTTTGCCTCTGCAACTTATTCTTGTGTTTCCACTGAAAGAGAAGGTAACTACTGAAGGAACTAACAAGCCCCCTTGCAACATTTGGTTTGCCCTGTGGTTCTAAAGAGCTGTTTTCAATAAATTAGGTTTAATTAAAGCGTGCAGATATTTAATTAACTCTGTGGCCTTCTTGTGCTTTAATAGCTGCTTGGGGATATTTACGGAAGCCTAGCTTGTAAGTACCACTTGGCCATTTGGAGGCAAATATGCGTATGAGGAACTGTTGCCTTTTTCCTTCTATGCTTGGGTCTTTAACTAAAGGAGACCCAAGGCAACCAAGTGCCAGTTTTCTCAGATATGTTACCAAGATGTGGAAAATAAACAGGCATCATTAAAATGCATCCTTTGAAAATCGGAGCTTAGAATATTCCACAAGGTTGATAAGAGAATGAGAAAGCAAAGACAGAATTTCATACAGAAGTTTCCTGTAGTTTTGGTCCTATAAGTGTGTGACAAAACCAAAGTGTCATGGAGTTGCTTATGGGTGAATTCCAAGCAGAATCTCAGGGACAGGAATCAGAATTTATGTAGAGTGACTAACTATATGTAACACATCTTATTTTTTGTCATTTGAGAAAGTAAGGGAAGAAATCATAAACAGAATTTGCAACTTTTGTTGTAAACGAAAAGTGCATCATTTGAAAAGGAGTAGTCAAAATCTTTAGGACCAATTTGGCATTATATTTAGAAATAAAATTTAGCTTATTGTTGAAATACAGAACTTTTCAGTAGCATATTGTCACAAGCAATGAGGAATTCCCCTGTCTGTTCTTCTCAGGAAGATGACTGTATCCACAAGGTGCTGAAATGTGTCTTGCATTTGAATGTTGTTTTTAAGGTTCATTCTCCCATTCTGTAGTCTGCTTTACTCATCAGCTTTCACAGTCCACAATTCCTGGCATTTTTGTGTGTGTAAATCTTTTAAAAAATGCATGGCTCTGAGGAGGTAATTAATTCCAAAAGAAATGTTTCATCAGAGGTTTGTGTGTGCGTGTTTGTGGAGGTGAATCCAGAAAAAATTGTACCTCCCCAGTTGTTCCATTTTTTTACCTCAGATTTTCACATTCTTATTCAAGGAGGTGAAACCAGAAACTAGGAGAATCATTCCAGCACTCTTCGGTTCTCCTCAAATGTGACATTGTGTGACTAGAAATCCCTTAAAGTGCAACATAGTTTGTTGACACACGAAAACAGAAGTCCCTGTTATTACCATGCAGCTTGAAAATGTAATTAAATTAATCTCTGTTTGAAATTTGAGTTAGAAGACACGTCAGGTAGATGAGAAAAGGGGTTTTGTATGTTTTCCGGGCTGTATGGCCATATTCCCCTGACATTTCACCCACATCTACGGCAGGCATCCTCAGAGGCTGTGAGATAAGAAAAGGTTACTCTTTTTTTCAAGGCCAGATTATGTGCAACATTGGAGTTGCGGGGAAGCGGGGAGATAACTCATTTTGAAGTGTGCTCTGTAGATTCTAATCTGAAGAGTGTCACAGTCATGAATTCATGCTTGTCCACTCATCAGGTCCCATTACAATCTCTGTCAAGAAGATAAGGGAAAAGGACACAAACATAATGAAATACAGAATGTGTTAGCTAATCATATGCTGGTTTTAATGACAAAACAGCATTGCAGGAGGGGAGGGAGGAGTAAATTAGGCCGTTTGTATGACAGTTGGAAAGCTGCAACTGGCATTAGGGAAAAGGTGAAACAATTTTCTGATAGAGGTGGAACCGAGTGAGATTGCAGTTGCAACCTAGGCTCCATCTGCCTGTATGAACTTGTAATTTACTTGGAGTCTATTATCAGGTTTTCATTCTTTGTTTTAAATTAACTATCACACAATATCTTGATTTTATATGAACATAAATATCACTGCTTATAAACATGCTTTGAAACGGTGGAGAGACTTTTTAGTCTTCTACCATTTTTAATCACATTATTTTGTTTGCACAAATGGATTTAAACCAAAATTATGGGATGATTGGTTGCATTTATATGTTCAGGAGATCTGTAATCTAATACTGGGTTAAATCTTGTACATATTTAAGGGTTCTGCTGAAGGGTGACATAAGCAAAGAATTAAGTTATGCCTAATTCATGCAAAGTAAATGAGAAAAGATAAGACTGGCTGTCATTCGAAACAGGGAAATAACTGACTCAAGTAGTAGGTTCACAGGCAGAAAATCATTAGATATTAATTCCCTTTTACAGTAGAGTCTCACTTATCCAACATAAATGGGTCGGCAGAATGTAGGATAAGTGAATATGTTGGATAATAAGGAGGAATTAAGGAAAAACCTATTAAACATCAAATTAGGTTATGATTTTACAAATTAAGCACCAAAACATCATGTTATACAACAAATTTGACAGAAAAAGTAGTTCAATATGCAGTAATGCTAAGTAGTAATTACCGTATTTTCGAATTTAGCACCAAAATATCACAATGTATTGAAAACATTGACTACAAAAATGCGTTAGATAATCCAGAACGTTGGATAAGCAAGTGTTGGATAAGTGAGACTCTACTGTATTCTTTTTTTATGATCAGGGTTATTGGAGGCAGTGCTTTCTTGTGGGATCTTTTGGCTTGGGAACCATGGTAACTTGGTTGGCCTTTGATGCTTCTACAGGCCATAATTTTGGGGCTGACGGACCATTTGCTATATTTCCTTAGGAAGTGAACAGTTCTGACAAGCCCTCATTGCACCAGTCATTTGACTTTGTATGAGGGGACTTCATATATCCAAACCACATGCACTCTTTAAAATGCTTTAATATACCAATTAATTAAAGATTGTTATTAACTAATTGCAGAACACTCTTCATATATGTCTATTTTGCTTTGAGCCTATGTGCTATGTTGTGTTGGAGACACAAGAAAGAAAAGAAAAGAAAGTGATATTTCCCAAATGCAGACATCTTTCTGATTCTCTTCTTGTTTGCTTAATCTTTTGGCTCATCCTAAGTCATTTAGCAGACAACTTTATTAGGGAGAAGATGACACACAGAAGAATCTTTTGGCTCATATCCACCTTCCTTCGTGTGTCTTTTTTCAGGCTACTGGGAATCTATTCCAGGTTCGAGTACTTGGAGGCTCTACTCTCTGCAGCTACCTCTCTCCTCAGGACAGCTGGCCACTCTACCATCCAGCCGTGGACAGGTAAGTGATTGAATGCACCAGATCAGCCTACAGATGAGTTAGGAAGGGTGCCAGAAGTCAGAAAGCAGAAAGAGAGATGAGGAATTGGAAACTTTACTCTTTCAGCTACAACTCCAAGAATCCTGTTGACTTGCTGGGAATTTGAGAAAATTGCATTCCCGAAAGTAATTTTTCAAGCTCTAAACAGACCATGCCCTATCTGTCTTTTCTGCCTAACAGGAGTATTCTTCTTCACTCACCTTTTCAACATTTTTCCACATCTGGAATTGGTGTGGATTCCATTTTCATTTTTTAATAGCAGATACATATGTAATACTCAATATTGTGAAGATGCCGAACAGTTTTATTTGGACACAAAGGTTGCGTATACATAAAGAAACTGGAAAAAGGAAGGTAAACCTTTCTGCAAGGCACTGTAGCTGTCCAGATAAGTCTCTATATGGAAGAGAGCTACCATTGAGCTGTGCTTGTTACTAAATTGACAGACTTGATATGATGTACCTTGTTAAGCTCACACCAGGCCCGTAGCCAGGATTTTGTTTCGGGGGGGGGGGGGGGCTCAGTCTGAGCGGGAGAGGGTCTACCCTAGCAAACCTTTTGTATCGTTATCCCAATACCCCCATGCATATGGGATACATTGAGCATGGTGATCAGATCATGATATGAAGAAACATAACAGTTTACATAATAAATGTAAGGCCTTCTTGCGGACCAACCTGAGAATTTCGGGGGGGGGGGGGGCTGAAGCCCCTCAAGCCCCCCCCCCCCCCCCCCGGCTATATGCCTGGCTCACACAGTCAAGTAGGTCCAGAAAGGTGTGTGTGTATGCATATGCTATTGAGTCCTGTCGAGCATGTATACTGGACATTTTCTTACTGATTCCCTCTTGGCCTTAAAAGATTAGGTGGAGTCCCTCACTCACCTCATTCTGAACCAATGTGACTCGACAGACCAGGTCAACTGGTTTCTTTCTGAAGCACTCCTTCCTTCCTTTCTGGTACCACAGCAGTTCAGTGTACCTGGCAATCCTCAAACAGCAGCAGTGCTATCTCTCATGCAGCGCGTCCTTCCAGACGTGCGCCACTGTTGAACATTTCACAAAGGGGGCCTATGAATTATTAATGATTTAACTGCTGCTAGCTGGATTCTAGTCAAAGATAATGTTAGCGCAGATAATGTCCCTCAGAAGCAGGAAGCAAGTCAGGGGGCTGTCATCATGGCACAGCACTCACTAATTGTGTTGCATCCTGGCCCAGGGGGACCTTTATGTGGTTCCCATTTGGGCAGCTTACTGCCAGGCTTCCAGGGAGGTGGCATGTGAACTAAGCCATCGAGAAAGAAGATTAAGCAGGGAAGAATACAACGAATCTGAACAATCCCTTTGCACTGTCTCACCACTGCATGGGCATCTGGTACTGCCAGAGTTGCTTGACATTTGTGTGATGAAACTATCACAAACTGAACATGCCTGCTGCACAGCTTGAAAACATCACCTTAAAGGCCACATTTTCCAGTATCCATCATCTAATATGACCTTATGGCACTATTGGCTGCAGGATTCTAGGGGTTGCAGTCCCCAAAAAGTGGTTCCATATGGTGAATCCTTATCTCTATGTTTTGAGAGATTTCTTATTTAATGTATTCCCTAATTCCACATTGGATCCTACAGTATGTTTGCACTCAGTCCCAGAAAACGTCCCTTTTTTGTCCCTCCTTCTGCTCAAACTATAGACTGAATATATTTTGGTAAAAATGTACTCTTGCTATGTATTTAGGGTTGTTGTATGTTTTCCGGGCTGTACGGCCATGTTCCAGAAGTATTCTCTCCTGACGTTTCACCCACATCTATGGCAGGCATCCTCAGAGGATGTGGGCGAAACGTCACGAGAGAATACTTCTGGAACATAGCCATACAACCTGGAAAACATACAACAACCCTGTGATCCCGGCCATGAAAGCCTTCAACAACACATTGCTATGTATTTGTTTGATTTGTGGCTTCTATTGGGAAAATCAAAATCCATTTAAAGTATCAGGATCTGTGAATGATTAGTTCAATGCGTGGAAGTGGCTACTACCCTGTTTCCCCTAAAATAATACATCCCCAGAAAATAAGACCTAGTAGAGGTTTTGCTGAATTGCTAAATATAAGGCCTCCCCTGAAAGTAAGACCTTCAAAGTTTTTGTTTTGAAGCATGCCCAGTGAACAGAACACCAGAGCATGCAGGATCGGTAAATGTACCTACCATAGAGTATTGTACATAGAAATAATGGTAGTAACAAGAAATTCTTGATAGGATTCACAGTTTGTCTGGTTATGCTGGTTTGTGATGACAACTACTGTACAGTATATAATAAATGTTCATTTTTTTGTTCAACAATAAATGTGAATTCTTCTTCATGGAAAAATAAGACATCCCCTGAAAATAAGACCTAGAGCATCTTTGGGAACAAAAATTAATATAAGACACTGTCTTATTTTCGGGGAAACACAGTAGTGACAACATGGCATCCGTATTTGGTGGTGGTGGTGGTAGGAAGGGAGACCTTTTTCCAGTGGATAATGTGCAAAAAAAGATTATCATGGCCTTAAAGATGTCAAGGAATAGTAAATCCAGGAACCCTGACCAGAAAGTTCTCTCTACTTCAAATGCATGTTTAGGGAGATTAAGAATAATTTCACTGGTAAGTAAGATAGCACTTCACACAGGGTCAGGTGTACTTTACTCTTACCTTATTTCTTCCAGTGCTGAGTCCTCACATTTCAGATGTAATATAGTTTTGAACAGCACACTTTGGGCTGAGCTGAGAACATAGGGAAAAAACTTTTTACAGCCTCCCCTGAAGGATTTGTTTACTGGTTCCTAGAACTTGCAGGGTTACTCTTAAGGAGTTAGTCATTCCTTGTTTCGAAAAAATGCATGCCACTAGTTAGTTTCAATTTAAAATCAACTTTGTTAAAAAAAAATCATGTATATCAAATCCTTCCCCCAGAATCCTTATGGATCAGGTGTAATTGTTCTCCTTTCTCCTGATCAATTTTACATGCTTGATGTTTGGCCAATATGTTGTAAAGTGCATCCTTTTTTGTCTGTCCAGCCACCAGTTCTTTCTCCTTACCCGATTCCTATTTGAGCTTTAGGCAAATAACTTCCTGGAAGAACAGCTGGGGCATGCTTATCTGTCAGTGCCAAGTGTTTTAGAGGAGTATGATTCACAGTCTTGTTTCATGCCACCCTCAGTTTCTCAAGTCCATCAGTAAAATCATCTAGCATTTTCCTCCATAATCTCTATGGACCACCCCTTGGATGAGCATGTCCTAGACCAGTGGCTCTCAACCTGTGGGTCCCTAGATGTTTTGGCCTTCAACTCCCAGAAATCCTAACAGCTGGTAAACTGGCTGGGATTTCTGGAAGCTGGAGGCCAAAACACCTGGGGACTCACAGGTTGAGAACCACTGTCCTAGACAACAAGAGCCAAAGGAAGCAAACCTTCCTTTGTTTTAGCACCCCAGAAGCAATAGAGATACTGGTAAGTCTTTCTAAATCAGTCTGGAGTGAGGAATATCCGATGCTGAGCCTCAATGGGGCAGTTCTTTGGATCAAGCAGTGCTTCAGATCACATTCTGCAACTTCTTATCAAACCAATCAGTCTGTGTCCCAAT
The DNA here is from genome assembly GCF_035594765.1 of Anolis carolinensis. Lineage (NCBI taxonomy): Eukaryota > Metazoa > Chordata > Lepidosauria > Squamata > Anolidae > Anolis > Anolis carolinensis. Next base: position 143,134,286 of record NC_085842.1, on the reverse strand, counting down.
GTGTCCATAAACAAATTCTAATAATCAGATGTACCCAATACCATCAAGGAAGGCTGGCTGGACATATTTACTGCTTGTATGGGTAGGTAGATAAACTTTTCAACACTGTGAATAGCAACCTTAGTTGAGCATGAGGGCTATATGCTAACTTTAAAAAGCACAGACAGCTTTACCCTCTTCACACCTCATAGCTGTTTCCTGTCTTCCAGCTTCTCCTGTTTGTGTCACCATCAGCTTCAGGGTAGGTAGCTTCTGGATTTCCATTCTTCTGACTTCCATTAGCATTCCAACAGACTATGCTGAGGGATGGTAGAAAGTATGGTTCAATCATAGGGCCAAAATTCACCCTCATGAAAGTAGATTGATTCTTCCCATTGGAACCTTACAACTTAAAATTTAACATGGCATTAGAGCAGAAGGGCAATGGGAAGGGAAAAACATGGAGTTGAATGAGGAAATGCAAGTTTATTTAGAATTAGTTTCAGTGGGGAAGCAAAAATATAATAATTTTTATTAACTAAAAGGCTTCATCACATCTTGATGCTCAGGACCAGAAAAAGTTGGCAGCACATTGGTCGTTCATTTGACTCTTGTTCTAATTACTTCTTCAGATTTCTGAAACCTAGGCTCCTATCAACACTGTCTTAAAACTAAAAAAACAGAGTGATTTTTAAGTGTCTGTGGGAGGAGCCTGCCCCCTGCTGGCCAGTGGTGGCTCTGGCATTCCTAACATGACCTGTAGTCCACACATTCAATATCGATATTGGACTATTGAGATTGTCATAAGAGCCTCATCTGACTCTTTGTGGAATCGAAAATCCACTCTGATCTTTACAAGTGCCCCTCCTGCAGATGTCTCAAGTGCCAAATTAGAATCCATCACTGATAGAGCTCCCCGCTACCACCATCATACCACATAAGTATCTAATAGCTTCTTCTTTCTGCAGAGTGCTACAGTTTAGTGGTCCTGGTGGTCCTGCTCATGTGAAGCTAGTAATTGAGTGGGATGTGAGCACCAAAGAAAGGTAAGTGTGATATGTTTAGTGATGGCCAGTCATCACAAATCTTCCCAAGCATCCATTATAGTTCTGCTGATTGAGGGGGAAAGTATTTAGTTATACAGTGTGACACCTACTATCTAAAGTCACACAATCTTTTGAATGCTGCACTTGCTCTTTGTATAAAAAGAGTTTCCTTTTATTTTATTTTTAAAAGTGAACTGATTGAGAAACCATGCTGAAAGGAAATGAGTTGCACTTTAGATTTTTCCAGCTCAGTGATTCTTGAATACCTGTTGAAACAGTGTGTTCTTCTTCATGATGGAGAAGTGATTGTAGAAGGGCAATCAGGTTTGACATTTAAAGAGACACAGTGAAAAGCCTGACTTCCAAGGAAAAGGCAAAAAATCTCACTGTGGGTCCTTTTGAGGGCTCTTCAAATTTCAAACTATTTTGAAAAACTGGTTTTAATATCAAAGACAAATTTTATGGAATGATATAGTTGGAAGATATCCCAAGGTTCTGCAGAAATACACAATCAAAGCTCTCCCAACAAAGCTTTCCCATCTCGTCTGTATTTAGAATGCTTCAGAGAAGGGACTCCATCACACTTCAAGGATACATGTTACACTGTTGAACAGCTGTCACATTCAGGAAGTTCTTCCTAGTGTTTAGATGGAATCTTCTCTTAACTTAATCTTTTGAATGAATCAGAATGTATCTCCCTTTTTGCTAAGGTGTACTGACTGATCATCTGGGTTTAGAGTTCCATGGTATTTATTATGGATTGATGATGATAAATAGAAGCTCTTACATGTGCCCGCAACCCAGAGTCACCCGCAGAAAAACATGCCACTCAGGTTTACAGAACAAAAATACAGGAACTTTACTGATTCCAAGAGATAAAAAAGTAGTATTTACAATGGTCCCTCTGATCACTTACAGAAGTCCGCAGTCATAAACAGTCCTTTCTGAGTCCACAAATCTGCTTCAGAGAAGAATACAGTTCTGGTTCTTCACCCTCTTTTCTCAGCAGCAAACAGGCTTCAAAATAGCAAGATCTCTCTGAGTACACTGTTCCCTTTTTCAGCAGTACTCAGTCAGCCCTGAAAATCTTGTCCAAACTGGTTCTGCAGCAGCAGAACAGAAACAATATCAAATCAATCCCCAGATCTTTGCAGGCTCAGCCAGTTGGCTTCATGCACTTCATTTTCCAATTAACACATACAGCACAGTGCCTTTGCAAACCATGACAATATTCACACAATTCTTGGACAATTGATGAGGCTGCATCAAAGTGGTGCAGCTTTATCAGGGATTTATTTATAGGTACTTTAGATATGCCTGTATCACATGAGAACAACCTATGTCCACCATAGAGTCCCCGCTAAGGGCACTTCTGACTCCTTTGTTTATATTTTTGTAGCTTGTTTGGCAACATCCAAGAAGAAGTGGTTGAGGATGCAGAAAGTGTGAGGATGAAGCAACAGCTCCATCTGCAGCAACACAGTTGCACCCTGGACGAATGCTTCCAGCTCTACACCAAGGAGGAACAGGTATCCATGGACTTAGCCCAGTGGAATGCTAGGATCTAATTATCTGGGATGAGCATAAGTATCTCCACATTTTCAGGTTAAACATTCACAGATTTCATAGAATCATAGAATGATAGAATCGTAGAGTTGGAAGAGACCTCATGGGCCATCCAGTCCAACCCCCTGCAAGAAGCAGGAAAATCTCATTCAAAGCACCCCCGACAGATGGCCATCCAGCCTCTGCTTAAAAGCCTCCAAAGAAGGAGCCTCCACCACAGTCCGGGACAGAGAGTTCTACTGCCAAACAGCTCTCACAGTGAGGAAGTTCTTCCTAATGTTCATGTGGAATCTCCTTTCCTGTAGTTTGAAGCCATTGTTCCGCGTCCTGGTCTGCAGGGCAGCAGAAAACAAGCTTCCTCCCTCCTCCCTATGACTTCCCCTCACATATTTGTACATGGCTATCATGTCTCCTCTCAGCCTTCTCTTCTGCAGGCTAAACATGCCCAGTTCTTTAAGCCGCTCCTCATAGGGCTTGGTCTCCAGACCCTTAATCATTTTAGTTGCCCTCCTCTGGACGCTTTCCAGCTTTTCGACATCTCCCTTCAACTGCGGTGCCCAGAATTGGACACAGTGTGATTCCAGGTGTGGTCTGACCAAGGAAGAATAGAGGGGGAGCATGACTTCCCTAGATCTAGACACTATACTCCTATTTATGCAGGCCAAAATCCCATTGGCTTTTTTCACCACCGCATCACATTGTTGGCTCATGTTTAACTTGTCCATGAGAACTCCAAGATCTTTTTCACACGTACTGCTGTCGAGCCAGGCATCCCCCATTCTATATCTTTGCATTTCATTTTTTTTTTGCCTAAGTGAAGTATTTGATTATTTGTGGATTGCTGTATATGCTGCTGCCTTCACTGCTTCCATACGTGTGACTGAAAAAAAAAAGGTTTCTCTTGGCATTTGAAGGTCCTCCAATGCAGTTCTCCAGTTAACTTCCAGAGGAGGGCCAATTTCATACTGGAACACCTAGAAATGCCTAGAGAAGTGTTCTCTCAACATGTGTGATTTTTATTTATATCAATGTTTTTCTACTTTGGTGGGGACTCTGTGCCCCAATCTCTGTAAATTTGCAGATCACAAAATAGCTTGCTTTTCTGGACAGGAGTAGAAATGCCCATCAGGTAGGTTTTACCCCTTATTCTTCTCAGAAGTGTCTTCTGGCTTGGACCTAGCTGATAAGCCTTTCGAAGTATGGTTGAGCAGATGCTACAAACAGAACCTTCCCACCGAGCTGCAGCACTCATTTACCTACATCTGCCAAGCTGCTCCTGTATTCCAGTGCCATTCCTTACAATTGGCAACATTATCTCTTACTCCACAGCTGGCCCCTGATGATGCCTGGCGCTGTCCCCACTGCCAGGTCCTTCAGCAGGGCATGGTCAAGCTCAGCCTGTGGACCCTACCTGACATCCTCATCATCCACCTCAAGCGCTTCCGACAGGTGGGAGAGCAGCGCCACAAACTCTCCACTCTGGTGCGCTTCCCCCTGTATGGACTTGATATGGCTCCTCATGTGGCCAAGCGCAGTCGTGGCAGCAAATGGGGGCCCTGGAAACAGCCCACACCAGAAAGCAATCAGTGCAACTTCCTCTATGATCTGTATGCTGTCTGCAACCATCATGGAAGCATGCAGGGTGGGCACTATACAGGTGAGTGCTGTAGTAGAAGTGCAGTAAGGAATTGATATAGTCCTTAGGAACTGCTATTGAATTAAAATTAGGTGAGCACCCTACCCTTATGCCATTCATAACCCTTGCTCAAGTTAAATGATACTGTACTTCCACATAGATTACTTGTGTTCTTTGCAGAATTTTATTTGGGAGATGGTGATCAGTTTCTGCACCAAATTATGACTAGTGAGGCAATGGAGTGCACTAGAGAAATTAAGTGAGTCTCTAAAATTGAAACAGTAAATAAAGAACAACACTCAGAAGACAGAGGAATTCCAGACAAGAAACAATCAGGGCCAGTTAACACTTCCCAACAAAGGATTATCCCAAGCAGGAATCAGCCAGGCTTTGAAGCTGCAAGGCTACTCAATGCTAATCAAGCTAGCCAGTTTCAACATTTACACTTGCCTTAGGCAGACAAGAGTTCTTTCTCGCACCTTAGACTTTCCACAGATATATAAACCCCACTTGCCTAGTTTCCAACAGAACTCATAACCTCTGAGGATGCCTGCCATAGATGTGGGTGAAATGTCAGGAAAGAATGTTTCTGGAACATGGCCATACAGCCCAGAAAACTCAAGTCCAGCCATGAAATCCTTCGACAATAACATTGAGTCTGCATATGTTGCTTTTTAAAAAGTATTTTGAATTGCTTAAGCTTCTAATCTCAAGGCAGTGATAGTGATATAGGAAGGCAGTGTATGAACTCCCTGAAGAAAACATGATGTAAGGATAACAAATTAACCAAATTTAGTTGAACTTCAACTTTTGCAGGGTTTGCTTCTGCGGATTTGATTATTTGTGAGTTTGTCATTAAATGCAAAAATTAGATTAGAAAAAAGTAAAAAGTAAAAAAAAAGTTTAGTAAGTCATCAATGCATAAATTTATGTACTATACTTTTCATTTATTAAATATGGCCAATAGTGTTAGGAGTTTGGGAAACAGATATATTCCCATTTTTTTTCATTTTTTTGCATGTTCAGAGCCCCCAATCCTGCATATGGTGAGCCAAGTGTATTCAAAACACTCAAGTCTCAGCACTTGAATTCCTGCCAGCCTGAACCCTTCTTACATTTTTAAGAATTCAGTCCTCTTCATGTTTTTCTTCAAATTTGAAAGAGCTAGAAACTTGATTCAAAAATAAATATGAATAATGAAAAAAAAAACCTGAACTCTTTAGGATATTGGACATCATGCAAGGCAACATAGGTGCTTTTATGACCCCACTGAGAGCATGTGAAATACAAGTAGCTCTTCAAGCAGGAAGGGTGAGAAGTTGTAGTTCTGTTGAGAATCACAGAACAGATTTTAAAAGTCACATTTTGTTGATGGGTGCTCCAGCCACATGCTAGAAAATTACACTTGTTTCCTGGGAATAATAATCCCTTATGAGAGCATTCTGATATGAGCAAGCCCTGATGCAAGCTAAGAAAGTTCTGAGATAAGCTGGGAGAATTGGAAAGCCTTCACCTTGGAGAGAATGAGGCAATTCCTCTGGATCTCCAAAATGTCTACATAACTGAAGGAAACTCAATTCCACATGCCAAAGTAGGCTGTGTGGCCGGGTTTTTTTTTTTTTTGATGTTGTCAAGTTGTTGAATGTTTGTTTTACTTGCTGTACAATGTTTAGTATTGTCTTTTGTTTAAATTTTTATAGGTTTTTTTGTTTATATAGGCATTGAATGTTTACCTGTTACCATGTTGGAAGCTGTCCTGAGTCCCCATGGGGAGATGGGGTGGGATACAAATAAAGTTTTTTATAATAATAATAATAATAATAATTATTATTATTATTATTATTATTATTCCCCTTCAGCCCTTGACAGGTTATTTATTTATCGTGTCAGAAGCGAGCCGAGGGTACAAGTTGTTATGGATTTGCAAACATAAAGATTTTTTTTTAAAAAAAACCCACCTTGACATTAATACTAAATGCCTTTTGCCCAATAGCTGGCCACTTGGAGTGCCTCTGGTGTTACTGTTAAAAGGTCCTCTATTGTGCATGTGGCAGGGCTCACAATGCATTGCAGTAGGTGGTCTCTGGTTTGCTCTTCTCCGCATGTTGTGGACTACACTTTGTAGCCCCATTTCTTAAGGTTGGCTCTGCATCTCGTGGCGCCAAAGTGCAGTCTGTTCAGCACCTTCCAAGTTGCCCAGTCTTCTGTGTGCCCAAGAGTGAGTCTCTCATCCGGCGTCAGCCGCTGATTAAGGTTCCGGGTTTTAGCCTGCCACTTTTGGACTCTTGCTTGCTGAAGTGTTCCTGCAAGTATCTCTGTAGATCTTAGAAAGCTATTTCTTGATTTAAGGCATTAACGTGCTAGCTGATATCCAAACGAGATGGGCCAGAGATGTCAATGCCTTGGTCCTTTCATTGTTGGCTGCTACTTCCCGGCGGATGTCAGGCGGTGCGATGCCGGCTAAGCAGTAAAATTGACAGGCTGGTCTAGTGTGAGAGTAATAGTGTGCAAACAACTGAAGGGCCAGAATTTCCCCACCCCGGCTTTAATGTGATGTGTACTCTGTCCCTAGCATACTGCCGCAATGCCTTGGATGGTCACTGGTACAGCTATGATGACAGCACCGTGGAAGCAGTCTTGGAAGATGAAGTCAGCACACGGGGAGCTTACATCCTCTTCTATCAAAGACGCAGCGTGGTTCCAAGCTGGTCTGGAGGAAGTTCTGTCAGAGGTTTGTGGGGAGCACTTAGCCTGCCTGCTGATGCAGCTGCTTATTACATTTGGAGCAGTCCTTTGCTGGGGAAATTGATGTCTGTCTTGGAATTCTAAACATGTACCGACATGATTTTAGAGAGTGGGTCTTAAGACCCATGCTGATGTGAATAATGGATATGGGTCTTATTCATTTCAGAGGGATGATTTACAGACCTGCATTACTTTGGTGTGAGCTACTCATACATCCTATAAAATAACTTCCTAGTTTATGAGGTGTGTAATCAGGTGATCAGCATACTGGAATAGTAGTTCATAAAGTTGTTGTGAGGTTGCATCTGTGTCTTAAAAAGTAAAGGTAAAGGTTTCCCCTGACGTTAAGTCCAGTTGTGACTGACTCTGGGGGCTGGTGCTCATCTCCATTTCTAAGCCGAAGAGCCGGCGTTGTCCATAAACACCTCCAAGGTCATGTGGCCGGCATGACTGCATGGAGTGCCGTTACCTTCCCGCTGGAGCGGTACCTATTTATCTACTCACATTTGCATGTTTTCGGACTGCTAGGTTGGCAGGAGCTGGAGCTAACAGCGGGCGCTTATTCCGCTCCTGGTATTTGAACCTGGGACCTTTTGGATCGCAAGTTCAGCAGCTCAGCACTTTAACACACTGTGCCATAGGGGCATCTATGTCTAGTACCACTTTAATACACGGCTATGACAGGGATGAACTAGTTGCAGCATTTTGTATACATGTTCAGAATTCAAAATAAATACAGGACACATATATCTCTCATGGACAACAAAGGACTAGTAGGAAAAGGAGATGTGGCTGGAAATTGCCTATTTTTATTTATTTATTTATTTATTCATTCATTCTTTAATTGAGAGTGTCTCAGAGGGTTATTCCTTTAGGCAAAATCAATAGTAAATTGCTACAGCTCTAATTCCTAGCAGTTTACTATGCAAATGGGATGCCAGAAATGCTGATTAAACCCAGATAAAGCTTTCAGAACTTGTCATATTTGCCAGAATCTTGTTCTATGCATCTTCTACTAATTTAGTTCTATATCTCCAAAATGATAGTTTTGGGTTTCTGTGGGAGCCAACTGGGCCCTCTTTGGCTGCCCTTGCAAGCAGACAAAAATGGGGAGGGAAAAAGAGGATCTTGCACTATCTTTCCACAATTGCTGACTTGTAAGCAATCCCTTTCTATCAGATTAAGAAGTGGTGGAAGGGTGGTGCATTAATTCAGGCTGGCTTAGACATTTCCATATTTTTCATGGTTTGGTTTTATAGCCACTTTTATTCCCACCCAAAATGCATATGATTCTACTGGTCTTGTGTTTATAAGTTTTGCCCAAAGCCTGTTTGATATTTTTTTCTGGTTGAACAGGATCCCAGGGAGCACACATTCACAGATATTCCAACAATAATTTATGGGTTTTCCTTGCAGGTTCCACCAGCTCCTCCATTTCTGAACACTGGCTGACACGACTTGGTGGAAGCAACGTGCGGGAGAGCCTGGTGTCCCGTAGCTCTGTCACCTGCCCATCTCTGCCAGAAATGCCAGACTCACCCACCCTAACCAATGCCAGCAACAACCAGGAGAAAGGTGCCTGGGTTCTACTTTTCTGCTTCTTATACATGCTAGCCTGTCAAAATGCTCATTCAAACCCCAAAATACAAAGCTTGGATCATTGCTACCACTTATCCGATTAAACCAAGTGTCCACACTCTTGGCTTCTGCAATCTATGAGAACACAGCAAGAATCTAGGCTCTTGTCTTTGTCCAAGGATTTTGTATTTTGGGGCTTGAATGAGCTCCATAGCCTCAGGGGGCCTAGAGGAGAGCTGAACTGGTGAAATGTGACAAGAATTAGAACTTTGATTCTTTCGCCTCTCCTCTGGTGCACAGTTTACACATTCCCAGGGGACTGGAAATGTTCCTCAGATTTTTCCTATGTTTGTCCCCACTTTAACCAAGCTCAGCAAGTGCACCAGTAATGAGCAAACGTCAGAGAAAAATCAGGCCATTTCAGATTCAAATTTAATCTAGCTGGCTAGAGTTTTTTTCACCAGTTCTGAAATTCCTCTGCTGTTCTCTCTAAGATGCATTATTGGTTTTTTTTCCCTAGTCATTTGGCAATTGGAAACAAATAGTGTCTCCCTTTCACTTTCCTGTTAGCCAATACAAATAACATATGTGAACTGTAATTATGAGGGAAAATGCCTGGTATCAACAGGTAAATAGATGGATTAGGGAGGAAAAGGGGGTGGATTAGAGAAGGAATAGGTGGGAGAACAGAGTGTGTATGACAGAGAATAGGAAAGGATTTTTTTTAGTTGAAAAAGAATTCAGGGGTCATAGTTCTCACTTAAGATCAAAAATACAAGTCTGCCATTGAACAAGCGTCCACATTCCTATGTGGGATATACTTAGCTTCACTGATTTCCTAAGAATACTGACAGTCCTCTCTGTTTTCTTTTATAGGTGGCTTTGAGTCACGTCCTTTGGTGCGGGGTGTACAGAGCAGAAGTGTCAGCTTGAAAGCTTCCCCCAGTAAAGCCAAGCTGACAGTTCCTAAGCCCATGCCTTTGCACTGGTCCTTCACCTCCAAAGAATGGCCAACAGAGCCTTCTGGGGAGCTTGTAGAGTACCTGGAATCTGGCCGCAGGCCTCGGTTTACAAATGAGCCCATTGTCCCTCTTATGACAAAGGAAGGGGAGGACACCAAAGCCAAACAAAATCATGTGCTGACAGGCCCAGGGATAACTGAGAACCCTGGGAAACCATGCATGATGGTGGAAAATCCAAGTACCCTGAAAAGGTCTGGAAAACCAAAGGAGGATGCAGGCGAGCAGCCACGGACACCCAAGAAACTAGTGCTTTCTCTCAGTACTGTACCTCCAATAAAAGACGAAGAGCTCAAGAGCAAAGCTAACAAAAATGGGACTTTGCGCACTGGGATAACCCTCCCTCCCTCTGGCTGTCAATCCACAGGCAAGCTGCTCTCAGACCCAAAGACTGGTGAGAAGGAGCCAGAGGGCAAGAAGCAGCCGGAGGGAAAACTTGCTGTTTTCAGAACTGGCTTTCTGCGGAGGGACCCCAAGCGTCATAGTGAATCTGACAGGCATGGACTCATGACACCAGCCATGACCTCCTCCCGGTCATCCCTCTCCAATGGGACTTTGACTTCGATCACTGGCATCAGGGCAAATAGTACTCTGGGTCGCAGGTCTGCAGAAGGGTTGCCCAGTGGACGTATCTGCCATTCTGAGCTGGACATCAAGCGTGCTCAGAGCTCCTGCAGTAGCAAGGGAAGGAATGAGTGTTGGCTGAACAGGTCGGCCACCCTTTACAAGGCAAACAACAGCATCTCCTTGCAGGGTTGCACACCACCACTAACTCTGGAGGGAGTTTCATGCAGCACTTTCCAACGAGCCAGATATCACACAGCCTCCCTGGGCAGGCGAATCCCTGTACCAGAATCCAGCTTCTGAACTAGTCTAAGGTTTCACCCAAACAGTGGCAACCCTTGTAAGGTCTTGGGTACTTCAGATAAAATCTGTTGATTGCTGGAAAACTTGGCAGGTGCTTGCTTCCTAGGGGGATTTCTCTCAGCCAGGCTTCATCCATCTTAAAGGTGCTCAGTGACACCATTGCCTTGTCTGGGAATGAAGATGCAACAGAGATTTGTGGACTATGAGTTCAGAATTAGTGAAAGAAAAAATGTCAGGAGTATGGTAGAATTAAAGTATTTATTCTGTACAGTGAGGTAGCTTAACCGATACTAATGAAAGGATGTGTTGTTTTGTGACAGCAGTTATTTTGGTACCAAGTTGTGGAGAGGAGAATAAGGGGGCAGAATCTTGTTGCTCTATGCAATAATCCCAACTTTTCTATTTTCTGCAGACATTTGGGTTTTACAGATATATTTGTTATTAAAATTGTCTCAAATGACTGGTCAAAATGATGGATGGTTTTGAAAGTAAAGGGTGGAAACGGGTGGCAGCCAATGATGTCAGTCAGGGTTATGCTCAAGCAAGAGAAAAAGCTAACCTTCTTCACTGACTGGCTGAGCTGCCATGTATACCTGCAATGTTGTAATCTTTAAGAAACAAATGAAAAGAAGATCATATGGCCATTTCATGAAGAATCTTCCCACATAACTGGAACCAGCTCACCCCCTCCCCCCAACAAGCAGACATGCAGCTATATTTTCCCATACAAAAGAGTCCTGTATAAAACATTTTCTTGCACCATCTAATCAGTATTTAGCCTTCCGGCAAAGATTGCCTGATACAATTAGTAACATCTATATCTGTGGTTCTAAACACCTGGTCTTTCATATGTTTGAAATATCACACTTTATTGCCAGTTCTGGAAGCCAAAGTTCCAAACATTTGGAAGCCTACATGTTGAGAACCTCAGTTTACACAGATACTACACAGATGGTTTCATGGAGGGCTTCAGTGATGTCCAGAGAAAAGAAAAGGGTTTCAGGAAGCAATTGCAGGCAAAAGGGGAGGTAAGTGAGCAAGGGCAGAGTGCTGTGAAAAGGCAGAACAGCTTTTGGATAGAGAGTGGAAGATCAATAACCTGGATCTATTGTGATATGATAGTATGGAAGGCAGTGGAGGAGTTTGAAGGTAACGGTATTGAATTAGTACTGAGTTCAAGAGCTGTGTTTTAGGCAGAGAAGGAGGTGAATGACTTTGTTGGCAGAATTTTACTTAAGTGTCAAAAGCAAAGTGAGACAATAGAAGATAATAGAGAAGGATTACCTGAATGTTAACCAATTTTTTTACTTAGAGGAATGTGCTATATTTTCACAACACTGGATTAATTAGAGAAAGTAAAAGAAGGACAGCAGTATGGACCATTTTAAATCTCATTAAGAGGAAGTGTGGCGTCACTGACAATGGCCTAAATCCACTTGCTAGTCCCAGCTACAGTAGATTTATTAAATCAGTATCTGAATGGTAAAGCTATAGTTACATAAATTGCTTTTATGGAGTTTTTGTAGTTGGAAATAGCAGTTGAATCTAACCCATTAGTGGTTTGATCTTGGCATTTGATCTTAAGATGACAATAAAACAATTAGAAGTAAAAGACTGATTATGCGGTGGAAGGGTAGGAGAGAGTTTTGGGATAGAGAGGTAGAACTGAAGTGCCCCAGATATAGTGGCCATAAAGATAAAAGAAGGAGTCTAAGAAGAGATCCGGAGAACTTTAATGGGATGAAAGCAGTGACAGGCTATTAGTGTGGGAATAAGATTTAATGCTTACAGGTAGGAAAAGAACCAGATAACTCCCTCTGCATGTATAACTTGGACTTTCCCCAATTTCTGACAATAATTTGTAAATGTCTATTATACACCAGCCCCTTAGTGCTTGTTGCTCTTCTGTTTCCCTATTGGGGCACATTTAAGGTCTCAACCACAGCCATGCAGGAGAGAATTGTGAAGAGCAGAGGTAGATAAGAAGCTCTGTTGCTTGGAAAGAATCAAGTAGGAGAAGGTGAACAGCTGTATCTGGTCTTGCAGAATGGCTATATAAAATGAAAACAAAACTCTTTAGAATTAGCAGTGTGGAAATCAGTTGCAGTTTGGAAGACTGCAATTTTAATTAAACACAGGTCGGCAAAACCACATTGTAAGGAGTCAAGGGAGAATGTTTAGTAGATACAAACCTGAGACAACGTAAGCAAGTGGCATACTCCAGGGGACTTTTGTGTGTAGTACTGCTGTAGTCTTTCTTTTTTTAAAATGGAACACACTCAGAATAGTTCTGTAACCATATAGAAAGCTATTATGCATATCATAGTACGTTTAGAAGGTTTTTGCTGTATGTCCTATGGTTTCATAATCTACCTCAACATCAGTGAAGAAAAAGCCATCCCTTTGAAAATCCTCAGATCCTGTTTCTTCAGTTTTTAGGCTGTGTGTATGAAGCTTTGGACTCATTAACCTGCTGTCATGAGCTGGTCAACCATACCATGGCTGCTCCCTTTCCAGACTGCTGCAGACTGAAGCCTGGTCGGTGTGGGGGACGGAGTGAATTATCTCCCTCTCCCTGGGGGCTCTTTTTGTTAAGCCATTGCCTAGCAACTGCAGCAGGAATGGAGCAAGCGATGGCGTCCTCCCAGGCAGCCAGCAGTTTTTCATACAAGGAGACGGATGACTACATCCTCCAAGAGAGGAGCTCAGTGTATCAACTACTATTGGAGAGACAGAGAGAGGCTGGGAAGGTTTGTGCTCAATTGAGTGGGACTTTGGAAAGATAGTTTGGGGGTCTGGAATGGATGCTTAGTTGTCACAGTTGGACACCGCTCAGCTCTTGTTTGACATGACAGCGGTCTAGGGATCTGTTTTTCCATACATAACGAACTGTAATACAGCTAGACATGAATTACATTGGATAATTGCACTGGAGCAAAGAAAAATCAGACAAGTTATTTTAGTTAAAGTATATGTTTAATATGTTGAATGTTTAGTTCTATTCCTACAGTGGCCCGTAAAGACTGTTCTGTGTCATTTTCTTGGTGCTTGTCCATTTCCTTTTTAACACAGAGGACAGTGTATCTTGCCTAGTGGGTTATCTTTAGGAACTCAATCATCTCCATACAAGGAATAATTATAAACATAAGAGCAGTTAAATTTGCTTAGGGAACTATGAGGCAAGGGCACTAGAACCACACACAAAACAAAAGACTGGTTGTGGGGCACTTTCAAAAGACATTGTGCATCTTTCTCCAATTAACATTTATTTTTGATAGAAAGAATAGGGGAAAGGTGATGGAAAATACAGCAGGATTATAATCAGAAGAGTTCTTGATCTCCTGTAACATTCATATATTGCACAATTATTCAATTCAATACGGAAAATGCTGTCCTCTCCCTCCCTGAAATTTTAACAAACAGGATTGCAGCATTTGGGGGGAAATGTTCATGAGGTGAAGAATCCCATATTTGAAGGAGAGCGTAAGGGCCTCAGATCTTTCATGTGCATGATTAGTATTGCATGTTTGCCCAGGACTGAATACCATGCTGAATCATGGAATATATTTCATGTAAAAGATGACCTGATGTATAAGTTGTGGGTAGGTTTGGGAGACAAAATTATGGATTTTGGTTTGTCCCATGAATGAATCAAGTGTTGTTCTGTGGAGAGGAGAAATCACCAATGCATTCTCAGGACCAGCCACTCTTGACTGCTGCCATTCTTTTCCCGTTCAGGCATTCAAAAAGGTCAGAGGCAGCACCACAATGGAGGGAGTAAAAAGTGTCAGTGCTTTTGTTAGTGATGAACTAAGCTCTTCCCTATCGCCAATGCAGTCATAGAAGAGAATGGTTCCTTTTTTTTAATAGGACTTAAGATATAGTACTTACACTGGCCCTTTGATAAGAACGCAGGTTTTTTGAGTTAATTTTTGTTTAAAATTTCGTAGACATATACATGAGTATATAGAGTAATCACAAATTGGGAATCCAAGCAAGTAACATCTCAAAAAAATCTGGCAAGGATAATACCTGGCATAGGCCCATTTGCCAACATGGTGTCACACAATTTTGCAATTTATTCTAGTATGCTTTAGCCCTCTGAGAAATACTGTTGGGATCTTTGAAATGACGTTCACCCAAAAGTGCACATTTCCACTTTGTAGAATTTAAATTTGAATCTGAAATTGATCCTCCTTTGATCATAGCACTTGTGCCGTCCGCCAGACAATAAAAAAAAAACTATAAAGCTGAAACGTGCCGTCCTTTATCCGGGCGAACTGCAAATCCCTATAAGCTGTCCTAAAATATTGAACGACTGAGTCTGGAGAACTTCAAAAAAGGATGTTTATTCATACAAGGTTGTAAACCTGGCACAGATCTTAAAGTTGCAGAAAATGAAACAAATTTCCATAGGTTTTAGTTGCAGAATTATCCCTGGTTCCAGAAGGCAAAGGTGATTATAAAACCACTATACCCTAATCACGCTGTCTATATTAGAAGGAGAAACTCTTTCCTTCCCTATCTTTACAGCAAAGATTAGTTCTAGAAGCGATGGAATAACCCTGCTCCTCTAACTAGATTTCCTATTCCAGATCAGTATAATTCAATACTTATCTAATTTGGATAGGCTTAGATTGGCCTGGTTTTGAGGATGATTTGTCCCAGTTAGCCTTGCACAGCTCCAGCACGTTGGAAGACTATAGCCAGAATGAAACTCTAAAATGGAGACTAGACCCTGGTAAAAAGGGCGGTCCTAAGATGTTGTACTCTTTGACCAATCATTGCAAAGAAAACTGCAGCCAGCTCTTGCAGACTTCAAGCCACCTTTCCTGGGCTTTTGCAGCCAGAGGCTGAAACAAAATGCAAAGGAGGGAAAACAAACAATCAACCAATAAGTAAGGCAAACCATCGTCCTGGGGGACGGAACACTCCCCGCTTAAATTCCCAGGATGTGGGAATTTACCACTCAAAAACATACAAACACCTTTGCACATATGACAATACAAACACTAGAACTTTAAACATCTCCAATAAGCAACACGAGGTCACTAATTGGTCTGTCCAAAATGGACACTTTGTCTCTGTTGCAAGTCTTTAATTGAACTTTCTTGACCTTACCATCCGGGCAAGGAAAGGTCTTTAATACAATGCCCATGGGCCATGCATGGCGGGGCAAGTCTTTGTCCTTTAACAACACAACGTTGTTAACCTCAATGTTGTCCTGTGGGCTTTGCCAGATTCTTCTAGCTTGAAGCTGGCTTAAGTACTCAGCTTTCCACCTTTTCCAAAAGTGGTTGGCCAAGGACTGCACCTGTTTCCACAGGGCACGGTGAGTTCCGTCCGGAACTGGCAACATGATGTCCTTCCATCCTGGCACCTTTTGTGTCAAAATAAGTGCAGGAGTCAGTGGTTGTAAGTTCTCAGGGTCACTGGTAAGGGGAACCAGCGGCCGGTTGTTGATAATTGCGGTAACTTCCGCCATAAGTGTCACCAAAACATCATGCGTCAATGACCTATGACTCAAAAGCATGGCATTAAGGATTTTGCGACTAATACCAATCATCCTCTCCCAAACACCACCCATGTGGGAGGCGTGAGGAACATTGAAAGTCCACATAATTTGTTCAGTATTCGTAAAGTTCTGAACCTTTGGGTCTCTCCCAAACCTAGACACACAATTGAGTTCTTTGGTCGCACCTACAAAATTGGTGCCACAGTCCGACCGAATTGACTTAATTGGCCCTCTGAGGGCTATGAACCTTTTTAATGCGTTTAAAAATGATGAAGTGTCCATCCCTTCTATGACTTCTATATGGACAGCTCGTATTACTAAACAAGTAAACAAAACTGCCCACCTCTTGTTATTTACAACACCACCCCTGGTTTTCCTAGTGACAACCTCCCAAGGACCAAACACATCGATTCCCACATGGGAAAAGGGTGGGTCTGTCAAAGTCCTATCCTGAGGTAGTTCTGCCATCAACTGACTTTGACAGTTTCGCCTAAGGCGCCTGCATTTAACACATTTGAAAATACAACTGTTGACCAACCTTTTGGCATTAACTACCCACAGACCTTCATTTCTAAGGGCTGCCTCAGTTAGAGTTCTACCCTGATGATGGATCCTTTCATGGTGATGCCGAACGAGCAGCAATGCAGTGTGACTATTAGGGGGTATGATGATGGGGTTTTTTATGCACGCCTTGAGTTTAGCTTTGGCTAACCTTCCTCCAACTCTCAAAATACCCTCCTTGTCTAGAAATGGGTTTAACTCATTTAGAAGACTTTGATTAGGGATGTTGAGCCCTTGCTCTAGCCTAGCTATTTCCTGCTTGAAAGCAGATCTCTGTACTGACTTGAATATGACGCTCTTAGCCTTTATCATATCCTGGACCTGTAAAGGCTCACTATCTTTGCAAGCTAAACGATGTATAAGCCTAGCAACTGCTCTAAGAAGACTGTGCCACTCCGAAAAACATTCAAAACGGTGTGGTTCCAGGCAAGATCTTTGGCCCATCTTGATTTCTGTGGTCATCTTGCAAACTTTCACCTCTGGAACGGACTCGGGCAATTCTGTATTTTCGGTGGGAGAAAAGGCTGATGGAAAATTGACTTCGGTCAAGCATCTGGGGCCTGTCAGCCAACTTGAACTTAACACTCGTTGAGCTGAAGCTCCTCTGGAAGCGATGTCAGCTGGGTTGTCGCTGGTGGCGACATGGTGCCACTGGCTAGGCATAGAACTGGATAGAATGTTGTTGATTCTATTAGCCACATACACCTTAAATTTCTTGGTCATGTTGTTTGGCAAAGTGGGTTTTTCTGCTTTAAAAGGCAGAGGGGCTATCCAATTTCCCTCTGGACTCCGGGAAACTTGAGAGTTCATGATCTCTAAAAACCTCTGTTCATCTTTGGAAAGCGCTGTAGTTTCATCCCTTTCGGAGACTTCAAAGATGGAAGAATACTCTGGTGTTATCCCCTGACAATAGACCGAGATATGACTCAAACAGCTATGCATTAGTGTGGGGCGACTGCCTTGAAGCACGTGCGCTTGACGAGTGCCCACCGACGATGGAGGGTGCATCCTATTTATGCACACTGGGCCTGTAACTGTCCAGCCTAGTGGTAGCAGCTGAGCAATGGGCGCCCCTGGAGGTCCCTTAACTTGGTCGTTCACATAGAACAAGTTCGGACAGTCCGCACCAAGCAGAAGGGCAATGTCCACATCTGGACGGAAAGCAGGTAAGGCGTTCTTCAGCTTTCGCAAGTGAGGATGGGCTTCCACGACTTCTCTGGTGACAATCTGCCTTTTGTTCCGGGGAATAGAGGAACACTCAATGAGGTCTGGTAACTCGAACAGTCTCTTCTGGTCACAAGAGGAGACAACAAAGCCGGATGCTATGCGACCCTGCAACTTCTTCTTCCCTACACAGGTGGACATGGTGTAGTCGACCATCTGGGTTTTTATGTCAAACAGTTGGAAAAACTCTGGAGTCGCCAGGGAGGCGTCGCTTTGTGAATCCAAAGCCACGTAAAGTCTCTTTTTAAGCCAAGGTCTTCTGGCTGGATATACATCTGCTAGGCAGATGGGATGGCAGACTCTGAACTGGTGCACGTCAGAGCATAGTTCAGTACAGGCGACCGATGGAGCATCCTCCTGCATCCGTGACGCGGTCTGCATGTTGGTGGCTTCAGTAGATGACCCTTCTTTGGAAGACGTGTCCCCTTTGGCGCGGGAGACAGCGTCAGAGTTGTGCATCGCGGTGCAATGCTTAAGGCTGTTACACCTTGCGCATTTGACGTCCTCTTTGCAGTTGGATGCAAAGTGAGGAGTTGCTCCACAGCACCTAAAACATATGCCCAGCTTCTGTACAATCTGTTGTCTTTCTTTATAAGGCTTCTTGCCAAATTCCCGGCAGTTGGCCAAACTGTGAGGCTTTTGGTGAATGGGGCAGAGCACCTCCTTCACCTCTGACTTGGATTCGTTGGCCCTGTGCTGAGTTTCAACAGCCTTAACACTAACCGGTCTTTTGGCCTCTCTGGATGGTTTTTTCTCCACTTTAGGTGCCTTCTCTGGCTGGGTCCCTTGGTATAAGGTGGGGAGGCCCGTCTGTGGATCATTCCTTTCTCTGGCCGCCCTGGTGATGAACTGGACCAAATGAGAAAATGGAGGGTATGCCTGGGAGTGGGCCTCCTTGTAGTTGAAGACCTCCTGTCCCCAGCGTTCTTGCAAAGTGAAGGGCAGCTTGGTCAAGATCTGCCTCTGGGACAGGTGCTGATCGAGGCACTTCAAACCGGGCAGTTCTGGATTCTCCTTGGCCGACTCTAATTCCGTAAGGAGATCGCTGAGGTCCCACAAGAGTTTGAAGTCTTTGAGTTTCAAAGCTGGGAACCTTTGGAGCTTGTCCATAAGAGATGCTTCAATCTCTGTGCTGGCCCCATACCTCTGCTGCAACCTGGCCCAGGCCTTTTCCAGGGCTTTGTCGGGATCGGCTACGTGGGCTGCGTAGATCTTCTTAACTTGTGAGGATGAGGCTGGGCCCAACCATGCAGCCAGAAGAGTCAGTTCTTCCTCAGGCAATAACTTTAAGTCTCTGATTGCTCTCTGGAAGGTGGCCTTCCAGAGAAGAAATTCCTCAGGCTTGTCCGAAAACTTTTCGACACCCTTGTCCTTAAGATCTCTTCTGGGGCTTCTGATGATGGAGACAAGCTGGGACTCTGGCGTCGAAGGGAACAATTGAGGAGTTTGCTGTTGTGGAGTGGACTCCCACCGTGCACCTTGCGTCAACCTTTGGCCTCTTGGAGGGATGACATCGACCACTGACGAATCGATGGCTCCCTGTGCAGCTGTCTGTAAGGGCCAACTAGCACTTGGCCTTGAGGCCCTGATTGACTGACCTAGGGATTTAGCAGGAGGCACAGGTAGCTCGGGCAAGGGTGAGCTCCCCGCTATGACGCTCTGCTCTGCAGGAAACTCAAAAGTGACTTTGGGGCCCTGCTCTGGGTAAGGAGAGAAGTCTTCCTGTTCCTCATCCGAAAACTGGCTGTTTAAGCTATTAAGATGCACAAGCACCTTGGAAGAAGGGTCCTGCTTCGGCAACTGACTTACATTTTCTTCTGTGAGTGGCTCAATTAGGGCCTTGGCCAAAGTCTCAGCCCTTACCTTTTTGGCAGTAGCATCCATCCTTATTCTAAGCATTTCTATTTCACCTTGCCTTTGGGCCTGTTCCATTTGCATTTCGCTTTGTCTACGGGCCTGTTCTATTTGTAGTCGTTGCTCTTCTTCTTTAAAGGGAAGGGTGAGATCAGCTGCCTTAGCATCAGCCTCCGCCCCCGCTACCTTGCTCTTTAGCTCTAGACGTGCAGCCTCCTTAATGTGCAAGGCAGCTAGGGAAGAGATGGCACTCCCAGCAGCAGAAGACTTGCTAGAGTGGCTATGTTTAGATGATGCACACTCCCTTAGCTTAGATACCTGGCTAGAGCGGTTGGACTTAAGACTAAGTGCCACAGCAGGTGATTTTAAAAGATTGGTCTCATGGCTGCATAAGGAAGACTGATTTCCTTTTGGCTCAGACCTTAGATTAACAGATGGAGAACTAAATTCCAAGGCATCTAGAATTGCCCTCATCTTATTTTCTTTCTCATTAGTGTCAGCTAAGACACTCACTATTTCTAACTCTGAATCCTTGGCGTTAATGCGCTCGAGGACCTGGACTATCTTAGACACCAAACCCCTCCAAATACCGAAGGTCTCTTCAAGGTCTGTCTGTAATATGGATGGCACCCTTGTAATACCCAAGCTCTCAATTCTGTCCATTAATGTTACAATTCGCTCCCATGCCGAACCTAACCTCACATGGAGGAGCTCCTTTTCATCTATTAGATGGGCTAGCATCTTGGCTGAAGGGTGCTTTATCCTTTGGGGCCTTTCATTCCTACTTTCAGCCTCAGAAGGAGGTATACCATCTGCATCATCTTGAAATTGCATAGACATTATGTATTCTTAATAGCAAGTAAATTTACAACAAAGGCAAATGCAATATACCTGCAAGTAAATTTACAATAAAAGCAAATTCAATATATAATACAATTCACAGCACTTAACCATAGCAATATATATCACTAAGTAACTATACTTTACAAAGATTGTGACCTTTGGCGCCAAACTTTGGTAGGCAAGCTGCAAAATGCCAACTGACAGCAACTTGCCACTTGATACCTCCCTTGCCCGAGTGACGTAAACTGCCAAAATGGCGACTTCGCCAAATTTTCAAGCACCTTGTGCTCCGCGGCTCGAGGCCTGCCGCCGAAGGAGCACCGAGGCTGGCTTTGGAAAGGAGGAGAGAAGAGACGCCTCCTCCCCGCTGTGAAGGGAGGTCACCACCGCAGGACGATGAGACAGGTCACCACCGCAGGTCAATGAGGCAGGTCACCACCGCAGGATGATGAGACAGGTCACCGCCGCAGGTCAATGAGGCAGGTCACCACCGCAGGATGATGAGGCAGGTCACCACCGCCGGACCATGAGGCAGGTCACCACCGCCGGGCGACTGTCCCGGCCGAGATCCTAGCCACTGTGAAGACTCAGCCAGAACTTTCTTTTGGAGTTGCCAGGCTTATCTGGGTCCCGGCCTGGTGCTTCTGGACTCACCACCTCTGTGTGAGCCCAAAGACTGCTGCTGGAGCTCCGCGGCTCGATACCTGCCACCGAAGGAGCTCGGGGTAGATTGCTGGGTTTTGCACAGCCGTGCAATTGCAGAAACAGCCGCAGCTGAAGAGCAGGATACTGCAGAGGCTGAAGGAATGGCAGCAAGCTTCACTGCAACAGACCAACAAAATCAAAGTCTCTATGGCCGTGCAGGCTAGCTCAAGCGGAAAACCGCTGATCGTCCTCAAAACTGTGCCATCCGCCAGACAATAAAAAAAAACTATAAAGCTGAAACGTGCCGTCCTTTATCCGGGCGAACTGCAAATCCCTATAAGCTGTCCTAAAATATTGAACGACTGAGTCTGGAGAACTTCAAAAAAGGATGTTTATTCATACAAGGTTGTAAACCTGGCACAGATCTTAAAGTTGCAGAAAATGAAACAAATTTCCATAGGTTTTAGTTGCAGAATTATCCCTGGTTCCAGAAGGCAAAGGTGATTATAAAACCACTATACCCTAATCACGCTGTCTATATTAGAAGGAGAAACTCTTTCCTTCCCTATCTTTACAGCAAAGATTAGTTCTAGAAGCGATGGAATAACCCTGCTCCTCTAACTAGATTTCCTATTCCAGATCAGTATAATTCAATACTTATCTAATTTGGATAGGCTTAGATTGGCCTGGTTTTGAGGATGATTTGTCCCAGTTAGCCTTGCACAGCTCCAGCACGTTGGAAGACTATAGCCAGAATGAAACTCTAAAATGGAGACTAGACCCTGGTAAAAAGGGCGGTCCTAAGATGTTGTACTCTTTGACCAATCATTGCAAAGAAAACTGCAGCCAGCTCTTGCAGACTTCAAGCCACCTTTCCTGGGCTTTTGCAGCCAGAGGCTGAAACAAAATGCAAAGGAGGGAAAACAAACAAACGACCAATAAGTAAGGCAAACCATCGTCCTGGGGGACGGAACAGCACTGAAGAAGTCAAGAGCCATTTTCTGCCATTCACAGTTGCTGATTTCTCTCTGATGTGTAATGTCATTGCATTATACTCAACAAATTTACATTTTTAAATGGGTGAAATGTACATTTGTCATGCATAACACAACTTAAGTTCATCTCTTGCTGATACGAATAGATATGGTCCACCTGTTTACCTGTTTTAATGTTATATCTTCCTCCTGCCCTGTAGTGTCCTTTGCTTGCGAGTGAAGGGAAAGAATCAAAACAAGGAGAGGAATCAAAACAATCTTGGAGAGGAAGGTGGGAGATATGGTATTGAAGATGGGATCTTGGGCATTAAATTAATCTCATACCCACTGGAAATCACAGGCTCTCATCCAATGTCATCCATTTCCTTTATTCGGGCATTGGAATTAAACTTACATAACTCTCTATTTAACATCCCTGTCTAAGGTATGAACAAAAAATTAAATTGAGTCTACCATTCACATCTCTTCGCATATAATACCTGTGCTTTTTCAGGACCCATTTTCACATGGGAGAAAAAATGGGAAGAGGAATGTAATCAACTTTCGTGAATATCCATAGAAGTTGTTTTATGTAATTGTGTTCAGGTTCCTTGACAGTGGGAGAAGTCACAAAGAATTGTGTTGTACTATGTTGGACAACATAACCGGCACTATATCAGAAAGTTTGAGCTCAATAACGGCTTTCCACAACCCAGGGATCCCCACATGGATTATAGCACTCCCCTCCCTTTAGGACTGGAATATGGTCATTTGGGCTGGGACTGGTGGGAGTTTTGGTCTCACAGCTGAAAGTTATGGGAGGCTTCTTTCCAGAATCACAGGTGTGCGGTATAGTGGTGAGGGGAGCAGGGGGCACTCAAGCACATGTCTGAAGAGATCTTTAACCCTGGTAACCAGCAAAATGTGACTGTTACATTAGAGAATCACAGCTTTTGAAAGAAGCAACCAGAACTGTTTTATGTCACTGTGCATTTACTATATATAGAGACATCATGCTACCTTGCTAAAAGAAAGAGGACGGAGGAGAGAGCGAGATGGGGGATAAACACACAAGTTCCTTCCAGTTAATCGACCTGGGGAGTGACAAGACAATAAAGATTTCTTTCCAGAATCAAGAGCTGCACTTCTGAAATGCCAGGGGAGGTCAGGGGAGAGCAGGGTTGTTGGGTGTCAAAGTTGCCAGAGCAACAGCCACTCTATCCGCCAAGCCTGCCAGTAGAAAATGCCAAAGAACAATGCAGCTTTGAATGCCAAATGGGCCTGCTTGGCACAGCTTATAAAGACACCCAGGTTTGTCAACAAATGACTTTGTGTGCCCAGATTACTGCCTCAAGGGCAGTGCAAACTGTAACATTACCCAGATGGCTCGTCTGATTTATTCATTGTGCCACAAGCCTCGTCTCCCGGTACCATAACCTTAGAATCCAGGCTGCAATGTCCTCATTCAACGCAGGCACTCCAGTATTGCGGTATTATGATAAGAAATTCACTAAGGTTTGGGAGAGGGAGGAAACCTCCTCATCATCATCATCATCCGAGGAGAGGGTAACCTTTCTCGATCAACTCCTTCAGAAGAGGATACATGAGGGTAAAGAGGTAAGCAATAGTTTGTAGCAGTTGGAGGGCAACCGTTTGAAGATGAACCTGAGCTGGGAAAGCGGAAGAATAGCAGGCCAAAGGCACACAGGTTGAATCCACATTTCTTGAGATGCCATAGCAAGCGTGACACAGTTTTGGCCACTGATACTTAGCTTCATGTTTTGTACCGCATAGTTATTCAAATATCCTTGCATAGAGTTCCATAGAACTAAGACTACAGTTCTTGAAGAAAAAATTGGGACTGATGTTTATTTTTTACTGCAATATAATAATAGAATGAGATTCATAGTATAAGCTTGTAATACATGTTGTGTCTGTTCCGCAATGGAATTGGGACCTAAGCTACTGAAAGGTGCTTTTGAACCATCCTACCTTTTTTAGCCATTTTGCTTTTGTTGTCTCCTGAGTCATGGTCTCACATCTTCCCATCTCTCCTCAAATATGTCTCACTTTGCTCAGAGGCAGCTGAAAAAGGTTGAGTAACAACATAGACACAATCTCTATAGTGGTCTCTCCTAAATGGACAGAAAGGTGAATATTCGTCCTACAAGTTCTCCAACTCTTCCCCCCTTCTCCCTCTAACCTTCTTATTTAATAGCCCTTTTGTACGTAGAGCTGTAGCAGAGGTTTATTCCTTAGAGTCTATGTTCCCTGACTAAGAGCAGCACTGGGCCAATTAAGAAATCATATTCTTAGTGGTAAAGTAACCTAAAGAGACATAGTATGGTGTCAAAGTTAAAAACCACAGCACTCCCTGAATTGGTCTTAAAGACTTTCATCTTTAAAAGCCTGTCTGAATAAAAAAGTTTTAGCCTGCTGCTAAAGGACAGGGGAAGGGGCCGTTCTGACTTCTCTGGGAAGAAGGGAGTTCCAGAGTTGAGGGGCAGCCACTGGGCAGGAAGTTGTGCTCTCCCGTTCCCACCAACTGGTTTGAGATGGAGGTGGGACCGAGAGAAAGGGCTCTCCTGAAGATCTCAGAGCCTAGGCAGGTTCGTACAAGGACATGCAGTCAGCCAAAAGCCTTGTCCTGAATCATCTAGGGCTTTAAAGGACATAAACAGCATGCTGAATTGTGCCTGGAAACAGAGTGGCAGCCAGTGGAGCTGCTGTAACTGGGGGTGGGTGGTGGGGGGGTCCGCTCCCTGTAGTCTGCACCAGTGAGCAACCTGGCTGCAGCTATTTGGACCAGTTGAAGTTTCCAAGCACTCTTCAGAGGCAGCCTCATGTAGATCATGTGACAGTAATCCAGATGGGGTGTAACTAAGGAATGTACCACCGTGGCCAGATCTGGCTTCTCAAGGAATAGCCGCAGTTGGCAAACAAGTTTTAATTGTGCAAATGCTCTCCTGGCCACCACCAATACCTGGGCCTCCAGGTTCAGCACTGGTTCCAGAATGATCCCCAAACTGTGGACCTGTGTCTACAGGTGGAATGTAGACAGGCTGAATCCCTATTCCCTGATCTGCCTTCCGACTGACCAGTAATACCTCTGCTTTGTCTGGATTAAATTTCAATTCGTTTTCCCTCATCCCGTCCATTACTGATGACAGGCACTGGACTAGGGTCAGGACAGCTTCCTTGGCATTGGTGGAAAGTAGTAGTAGAGTTGGGTGTCATCTGCATATAGGTGGCATGATACTCCTAAACTCCTGATGACCTCTCCCAGAGGTTTCATTTATATGTTGAACAGCATGGGGGACAAAATGGAAGCCTGAGGAACTCCACAGAACAACAACCAGGGATTCGAACAGGAGTCTCCAGCACCACCTTCTGGGTATGGCCCTCCAGGAAGGACTGGAGGCACTATAAGACAGTGCCTCCTAGTCACATCCCGGTTAGATGACCCAGAAGGATGCCATGGTCGATATTGGACTAGGAAACCAAGAGACCAGAGTTTGAATTCCTGCTCAGCCATGGAAACCCATTCGGTGACCTTGGATAAGTCATACTTTCTAAGCAGAAGGCTATGAAAAACACCGCTCTAAACAAATATTGCCAAGAATGCACTGTGACAGCTTCACCTTACAATGTTATAAGTTAGGAATGATTTAAAGGCACACAGCAGCAATGTAATCATGGGTGATCACTCATGTCTGAGTAAGATTGTCTTCCAGATGTAGAGTCCTGGTGGTGGATCCATAAATGACTGTGAAGGCCTGTTCTGGCTCTACATGGTCTTATACACTGAGGAACAGCAATGTAACCTGCCAGGACTGGAAAAACTGTCATCCATACAGAGATACATGTTTGCATTGTCATCAGTGTTGTAACAGGTTCTCCATGGTGATTGCTAAATGATGTGCCCACTCTTCATGCTATTTCTCTTAATTCCTCAAAAAGATCTAAACCTGGATTTCTTAACCAGAGCTCCTAAGAACGCTAGGGTTATGCAAGAAATCACTAGTCTTCCACAAGACATTATGATTGGGAAAAACCTGTAGATACCATTTTTATGTGAGGTGTCCCTAAGCATTCCTTTAAGATTTCATCCAGAATAAAAAAGTCAAGAAAAGTTGATCTGTATATTAATGTGCCCCCCCAATTGGGAATGTGTGGCTCAGCATACCAGCCAGTAACCTGAAAACTATAGCAACAGAAGTTATGTTTATATGTGATTGAAAAAATACACAATATGGTGTTGAAAGGAAAAGTGGTTTTCTACAAATAAAAGTGGTTCTTTCCAAGGAAAACAATGTTGCTATTGGACAACATTGGATGAGAACCTGTGATTTCCAGTGAGTATGAGATGAATTTAATGCCCAATTTAATGCACATGTTTCCAATGTGCAGTTATGAGGTAAGTTGACTTCTGATTCACAGAAGTCTTTTTCTCACTTAAAACAAGTATCTTATGTTTTTATATCTGTTGCATATTGTGGAACTGCTATTAAATGTAAATATATGTGAGGAAAAACTTATTTGGCCTACAGAATATTTAGAATACACAAAAATCAAAGGAGCAAATAATCCAATTTAAAATGAACAATGTATGTTGCAAACCAGCCTGAAGTGTCTTTGTAGACCTGAAACACTATACGTAATAGCACATGATATAACAACTGTGTTGAAGTTAAGTCTGGCAATGGGAACCTCTTGAGGTTTATGTAAGAAAGGTGATACTTGGATTCAGTAAATGAGAAAGGTTCACTAATGGCTCCTTACCATCTAAAAAGATAATTGCCAGATTATATTGAAATAGATGGGCAAATACATCTGATAGTATGAGAGTCATGCAAATCTGAGGTGGCATTTCTAACTACATTTACCTAGCAGTCACCCCTAAGTCAGGAGCCCCCGGTGGCGCAGTGGGTTAAACCCTTGTGCTGGCAGAACTGCTGACTTGAAGGTCGGGTTGCTGATCTGAAGGTTAACGGTTCAAATCCAACCTGGGAAGAGCGCAGATGAGCTCCCTCTATCAGCTCCAGGTTCCTATGTGGGGACATGAAAAGCCTTCCACAAGGATATTATAAACATCAAAGCATCCAAGCATCCCCTGGGCAAGGTCCTTGCAGGCAGCCAATTCTCTCTCGCAGTTTCTCAAGTTGCTCCTGACATGAAAAAAATCCTAAACTTAGAGTCAGGTTGCTACAGGGATATTTCTAGCATTTATAAAGCATATATTGAACTCTTAAGATTCAAGTGCAAGTGTACCAAAATCTAAGCATGCAACAAGACTAAATTGCTTGACAAAACTTGACATCAACTCAAATGGAGTCAGATCAACTGCAATATTTGCAGAAAACATACATGATCCTGTTGCAACCTGACCATAAACATTTAGGTACCCATAAGCCCATTGATATCAATAGGTGCAAGGCTCTATCAGTCTGGCCACAAAGTTCTTGACTGTGACACTACAGTCACTACTATGCACTGACCTGAGAGTCACATTACATTCAAACTGACGTCTTCCTGGGGAAACATGCACAGAATTGTAATGTCTGAATCAGAAGCTTTCAAGGCCAGGAACAGGCAAGCTTGGACAAAACACAGACATTTGTACCCGCTCTCTCTATATTTATTTTTGCATATTTAATTGAAATATTTATACAGTAGATATACCGTAGTTCTTGCATAACACATGCCTATGGAGAACCAATGGAGGCATGCATTAGTAAAAGACAGCAGAGCCCTGAAGGAAAAATATTTTGACGAAGCTTGCCAGGGATAGTCATGATAACAAAATACAACAAATCCCAAAATCTACAAAAAAGCAATGCCCTTATGTGCCAGCCAAAATGCATCTAACAACTTAGCTATTTTTCTCCTGTGTGGTTTTAAACATCTTTTTCTTATGAAGAAGCGAGAGAAGCTTTAAAAGATTGCATGCTGCATTTTCTGCCCTTTGGTTCACCAATAAAGGTATCTTTGAATTTTGGGTTTTATTGTATTTTGCTGAAGGAAAAGATGTCTCACACCTCCTGGCCACTGGACCAGGCATGGCGTAGCCATCAAAGTAGTCATTTAACTGCTATATCGCCTTAAGACTGTTATGTGTAATAAAGGATGAAGTCCATATCACTCAGGAGGAGGTCATACAGCAGCAAGTTAGTAAATAATGTATGTTCTTAAAAGAGACTTGATATCTGATTATCCCAAGGCGTAAAACATTATTGATGAATCAGAAATAATTTTGTTTTGAAGAAGTGATCTGTTGGCTGTTTTTATTTTAACCTGTTATAAAATATAGCCGGGAGAAGAAACAATTTTAAGAAAAAACAATTGTTATTAGACACAGCTAGAAAGTTGTTTCATTGTCAAGAAGGATATCTAGAGATTAATGAAACTTATTTTTTCTCCCCAGCACAATCAAATAGTGCAATATATTTATGCTATTGTGTCAAAACATGCCATGTTTATGGTTCTTTTCAGGCATTTTATTGCTAAGGTTCATAAATACTCCACACACAGAGGAGGCTGACTTTGTCAGAATGGCCCTCTCTTTGTGTGAATAACAAGAATGGGATGGCGGTAAGGCTAGTGAATTCCTCATTCACATTCTCATTCTCATTCCTATAGTACCAAATCATAGGCTGTGTGGTCTTCTGAAGTGGTCTTCCCTTAAGTATTCCAATTTTCCTTTACCACATGTTTCTCTCTCTTTTGTTTTGTGATTGGTCATTGGAAGGTAAACACAGACTTAATTTACACACTTTGATTGATGAGGTATATGAAGCAATTCCAAAGTAAAGGGTGCTGATTGGAACAATACACATTCCCCTTAACATCTCAATTTGGCCCTTAAAGTGTTTAACAGAACTCCCAAAGGGGGTTGTGTCTTTACTTCATTGATAAATCTGCACCATCGATAACACCTATCGTTTAGTAACTATCACTAGAAGTAAAAACGGATTGACCTTTTTTTTATTGGTTTTGTCACCTTTAGAAATTTATGCTCCACAGACTGGTTCTCCTTGCCAAGATTTCACCAGACCTGGCTGATAAAAAGGATTTAGCTGGTAAGGAAAACTGAACTGCTTGCTGGCTCCTTCAGGATGACTGATGGAACTAAGAACAATGATCCTGAGTCTTTCTTGAGTTTACACATCAGACTACCTATGTTGGGTGATTGCTGCAAATATCAGCAAACAGTGAATAAAAATAGCAATAATATATGTGAATATACAGATTTATTTAATAGAGAGGAAGCTTGTTTTGCCCATCATAAGCAAGCAACTTCATGTGGCAACAGTACAACTTGCATTAACATTAGGTAAGTGAGGTGTTTGCCTCAGGCAGAAGATGACAGGAAGCAGCCAGGATTAGGAGAGCCCACTACCTTCTGATGGACTGACAAATCTTGAAGATTCAAATATTTCAAGGAAAATCCAACTGTTGGTACTATCATTCAAGTTCTGTACAGTTGACTCTTCATTCTGCATCCATGGATTACTTACTTACTTACTACATTTATATCTCGCCCTTCTCACCCCAAAAGGGAGACTTAGAGCGGCCTTATAAAAAGGCAGCAATTTGATGCCATACATATACAACGTACAATAAAAACAAACATATACACTAAAACCAAAAATCAGCAGCACTATTCAACCATCCAAGGCTTGAAAAATATTCTGAATTAATTCCAAAAAGCGAGTCTTGATCTTGCCATTTTATATAAGGAAGAGGGCATTTTGTTGCATCTTTGTATATAATGGGATTTAACCAACCACAGATTTTGGTATCCACGCCAAGTCCCAGCAGATACTGAGGGCCCACTGTACATGGAATGGGAAAGGGTGCCTTTTTTGTGCCTTGGGCAGCAAAGTATCTTACAACCTCATCGGACGAGGATAGAATTGGCAGCATGCTCCACTTCACTTTCCCTTTAAGCACAGAACCCACCTGCTCCCATTACACCAATGCACAGGTACTTCCAGTGGGGCTCCATGCTTAAAGGGAAAGCGAAGTGGAGCATGCTGGCATGGCAGAAACATGGGAGGCTTTCCATGTTCCGCCAGGAACAATGGGGGGAAACCAGGCGATCAACACACTCCCTTCCCCATGGGATGGTGAACTGGGTGAGTTGGGTGATGTGGGGCATGGGGTGATGGGTTCCCCACACTCCTTGATGTGCATCACCAGAATTACCACTCGATTCTGGTGGCATTTATGATGAGTTTGCTGGATTTGCTCTGGGCAAGTGGGACTTCAAAGTATTGTGGCTGAGAATAACAGGACAGAGGAGGATAATATGGGCTTAGGATAAATAAATCTTCACCCAGAGACACAGTCTTTGTAAAACAACAAAACAAAACAAAATGCCCTCATACAGACATGGGAAATCTGTGGACCAGGTGCTTCTGATTGTTTCAAGTTCTTGTTTGTCTCTAACCTGCTTTTAGTTTTGCCTCATAGCAAATACACCTGTGGAGGGTGGGCAAAGAGGCCATTGTATCTGCAGATAGGTGATGCATCTGTCAATAAGCTATGTCTGCTGTGTTGTAGATTATACAAGGAATATTTCATTTCTCCCCAGAGTACTGGGAACAACTGTTTGTGAAGCTGCAACACTCTTATTTTCAAAGTGAGGGGATCACAGGCCTGCTGCTGCTCTATCCCACATGCATTGTACACATCTTAGAGGTGAGCGCTCTATCTTTTTCTCTCCCCTCTCTGTTTCCATCTTCCTCTCTCTCTCTCTCTCTCTCTCTCTCTCTCTCTCTCTCTGTGTGTGTGTGTGTGTGTGTGTGAATGAGACAAACAAGGAAACAGCATGCAAAATCATTCAAAAATGAGAGAACTGTCAGGATGCAGTTCAGGTTTGAGAATGATTCGTGGCTCACTTCCTCAGGCTGCCAAAGCAATTAATCATGCCTACAGGTGGGGAAGGCCCAGTCTTAGCAGTCTGAGACAAATTTGCGGTGAAGTGACACAACTGTGGGATTGGAGCAGGCAAGAAGAGTACACCTGAGCACAGCAATTTAGGGAAGCGAGACATACAGCTTCAGAAATGGCTGATGGAGGAAGCAGCAGCTTTGTCCCTCTTTGGCAGCCAGCCACAAAGTAAACAAGCAAGGAGACCAAAAATAACCACAGCTGACAACCTTACTCACATAGCCATTTGTGGAAACTGGCTTTCAAATCTTTTATTCCTCTCTGCCCCCTGTATTTGAAAATTCATGCTTAGAGCGCAAAGGTTTGTGACCAGTTTCCATGACTATGGAGGCATAATTCCACTTTGGATTTTAGACTGAACCTTAAAGGAGCTATCCAAAATGCCAGACTTTATCCATCAAATACTTGCCTACTAACTCAGCATCCATACTATGTGTGTATATGTGTCTCTGTCTCCTGTTGAATTATGCAACCCCATTAATTTCATAGTGTTTTATTAGGCAAGAAATATTCAGAGGTTGCTTTGCTAGTTTCTTCCTCTGAAATATCACCTATAGCACCTGGTTTATGTTAGTGACAGGGCTGTAGCCGGGGGGGGGGGGGATTAGGGGTTGAACCCCCCCCCCCCCCCAAATTCTTCAAGTTTAAAAAAACCTAGATTACACATAAATTTTAACTGATTAACCAAACTCCATGAGTGTTCACTGAAGTCTGTCGGTCTTGAGTGTCCACAAGTTTATCAATGGAGCCTGATTTTTAAATTATTTTGCATTATGTAACTACTCTTCATGATTCGCTTTAAAAAAGTCCCCCCTTGGTTAGTAATATTCCATCCAAGTACTAACCAGGAATGACCCTGCTTAACTTCCAAGATGGGACAGCTCACTCCAATCTACTTACTTATGGACTCAGCATCTTGACCAATGGGGGTTCAGCAGGACTTTCCTTTTCAGACTCTGCTTGCCTGTTCACTGGTTGCCTCAGTGAGAGAAGCAGTCTTTCTGCACAATCTGCTCCTTCCCCCTTATTAGTCTTTTGTGAGCAATTTAAAGGCAGCCTCTCATTGTCTGTCACTATGACAATAAAATACCCAGGAATCTTTTGATGTAGTGAGCATATCGGCTGAATGGAACATAGTTTGATGACAAATTTCCCTATACCTTTGGAAACCTTGCTTCCCCCCAACTGGTCCTGCCAATCCTGTAATCAAAGTTCCTGCTCCATGGATTAGCAGAGGTCACTGCTCATTGAGGGCTAACTTCTGAAGCATCTCAGTTTGGCTGTTTCCTAATTCCACCATCTGCCTATTGTATGCAAACCAGAAGGGCTCGTCTACACTGTCCTTATATCCCAGGATCTGATCCCAAGTTATCTGCTTTGAACTGGATTATATGAGTCTCCACTGCCAGATAATCTGAGATAAGAAGATAATCTGGGATCAGATCCTGGAATGCGTAGAAGGGACCTAAGAATGAAGGTCATGCTTGACTTTGGGGTGTGTGTGAAGGAATGGCCATGAGTAATGAATTAGAGGTGGGAGCTGGCATCCTGTTAACATGGTCCATTGCTCTTGTTTTGTGGTTGCTTGGTTGAATGACAGGAGACCTCAAAACACTATGCAGTCATATGTGCTTCCTCCTGGTATATGACACATAAATCTCTGTGGCCCAGTACAGTAACCATAGCCAGAGAACTTTCCTTTTATAGGAGAGTTTCCAGGTGAAGTTTTGAGTATATGATTTTTCCTCATCAATTTCTCAGAGATAGAACTGAATCCAAGAGCTTCCGCATGTAAAGCTTCTTCAGAATCATGGAGCAACAGTA
Source organism: Anolis carolinensis (assembly GCF_035594765.1). Taxonomy (NCBI): domain Eukaryota; kingdom Metazoa; phylum Chordata; class Lepidosauria; order Squamata; family Anolidae; genus Anolis; species Anolis carolinensis. The sequence goes on along the minus strand of NC_085842.1, from coordinate 143,101,455 downwards.
CATTTCTGCTCTGCCGAAGCACTCAGCTCCCAACAATAGGCTGCTGGGAGTTCACTGCCTGTCTGCAGTTTTTCTGCAATACTGTGATATTGCTAGTTATTTAAAAACAGATTTATTCCTTCCCTTTCAGTCATCCAGTGATGTGCTTTATAATATTCTGCGTGACCTGAGAAACATGGAGCAGCAGCAAAGGTGAGCAAATGGCTAGAAGAACCTGCTTCAGTGACAAGGCTGATGGTTTTTCCCAACCTTGTGCCCCCTTTCCCTGCCCAGATGTCTTGGGCCTCTTGTTGAGGATAATGGGAGTTGTAATCCAAAGCATCTTGAGGGTGTCAACGTGGTGAAGGTTGCCATAGAGCAATTCTGATGAATAGGTCTGAAGGACACAAGAAAAACAGCATTGGGATTTGGATCCCAAAGTAGCTTGTAAGTTAAAAGAGTATGTGGTACGAAAGTTAAGGACACATTTAACAGTCCAGACATTAATTAAATGTTATTTAGATATTTTAAATTGATCTAGTTCTTGTTCAATCATCCAGCTTGCTGGACTGTCACGAACTTTAGTTTGAATCAAACAAAACAACATGTTTGTGTGGATAAAAGGTGGGAGAGGAGAATGTAGTCTGTCTGGAGCAATTTAGAATCATTGCAAAGAAATAATGTTGAACAGGTTGGAAACACCTTTGTAGAGCCTGGCACTGAGAGACTGATGGGCAGCTGACAGACGCATGACTTCTTGCTCTTGGCTTGCTGTCTGTTGTGAACCATCACAGGGGATGGGGTCATCCTGTCACCTGATTGAACCCCTCTCCTCCAGTATGGCTATGGGAAATACAGGGTGCCAGATGTTGATTTCTACTGCTCCCATCACTGTCCATCACTGGCTAGGGTGGGTGAGGTTGGTGGGAAATGGAGTCAAGCAACATCTGTGTGTATATTTTAAGGTTCTGTAGAAATGTAACCATTTCGAAGCTAGCACGAAAGGGGCGGAGCTAGCTGGATGAGAAACGGAGGGAATGTTTTAAAAAGAGTTCAATTAGGTTCATGTTTCTAGTGAGGGAAGCTAGAGGAAAGACTTGTGTGTGTCTGGGGTTCAGTTAGTGAAGTTCTCTAGCCGGTGAGCTAGAAAAAAAGTCTGAAAGTTAGTTATTGGAGTTCTCTAGCCGGTGAGCTAGAAAGAAGATGTCTGCAGTTCGTTAGGTTTAGGTTTCCAGTGAGATAGAGCTGAGGAATACTGTTGAGACAAAGTTTCAGTCAGGTTGTTAATGTTAAAGAATGAAATATATTGTCTATATTATGTACAAATGAAACTGAAGAAGTAAACCTTTGCAACAAGTTACGCTTTTTGAACTAAGAAATCATAAATAAATAATTCTTTGTTTTTAATAAAGATGGTGTTCCTGAGTGGTGAATTGTTCTACTTAGAGTGAGTGGAAGATTCATCTCACATACTTTCCCTCAGTTTCACATCATCTTATACATGCACACACGCAGACTCAAGTGTTTATAGCTGGCAGTGGCTGGGATCCTGAAAGAAGGATTGCCCCCTGTCATAGCGGGATTTGAGAGATCCCATATTAAAAAGGCGTGGCAAAGGTGGGATATTAAGAAAAAGATTCCCTTAGCCTAAATGTAAAGGGCTTTGGGCAGGGTGTCCCACATTTAATGGTGGCAGTGGTTGGGATCTTGAAAGAGAGATTTCCCCCTGCCTGTTTGAGAAGCCACTCTTGTGCCTTTTTCAAAGTGAACATCGCAGCATCTCATGAGATTTTGCAGATTCTCCCTGAGAGTATTGAAATACGGCCCTGAGTCCCTTTTGGGAGATAGGGCAGGATAGAAATAAAGTTTTATTATATTATTATATGCTTGAGGTTGAACTTCCACTTTGAAGAATCTGATTATTCTGTGTCAGCTGAAGAAGGCTACACTGAATCCTCTCCAGGTTTTAGGCTACCCACAGTTCTGAACCTATTTGCGGGCTGAGGTAAGCACTTTGAATGCTTCCTTAGTAAAACCAAGAGTAAATTCAGTTTCCTGCTTCTGTGGAAGCCATCCATTTCAAGAATTAAAGATAGCCAGGCAGTTACTCTCTCCTCGCAGCTCTTTCAGATCACCTCCTGAGCCATGATCTCTTGCTCTGTTTCAGAGTGCTGGTCCTGGATGCCAAGATCCTTATAATGTCCCACAATCTCCCTTCCCGGCTCTTCCAACAGTGGCATTACAAAGTGCTGAATGTGCCAGAAAGACGCCTGGACTATGATACATCCCAGGAGGAATCAGCAGAGACTCTTACCCATGAGTGCCTCACAGCACTTCTGAAAATTGGAAAGCATTTGCTCAAATATCCCAAGGTATATCTCCTACTCTCCCTGCCACCCAGAGTAATTTTCAGGTTGGACTGCAATTGAGTGCACACTTCCTTAGCACTTTCAAATCAATTTGCAATAATGTAACCCACCTGAAGGCAAAGTGGGAAAGTGGGAGGAGGAAAAAAGAAGTTGCAACATATTGAAATAGTGAATGGCAGACAATTAATCAAAAATATCTTTGGCAAATTGACACCTGGTTCCCCCAGTAGAATTTGTGTCAGCAGAAGCCAAGTCATTAAATATTGGAAATTGGGAAATGTTGCCTCCACCACAATGTGTTATCTTTCTTGGAATTAATATAAGCAGTTTAATGCTTGCTACACCTTCTGTTGAACTCCAATCCCTGGAAGCCTTAAGTCAGTATGGTCAATGATGATCATGACTGAGACTTCCTGGAAGTTGAAATCCAAATATGTAACTTTTCTGATCTGTGGCACAGAAATAGCCTCTTATTCCTTTATTGATCTGTTTGGTCATAGCATGGCTCCTTGGGGTCATCTGCTCAAAAAGCAGCTTCTGTCACCCAATCTTATGTATTTAAGTAAGCGACTGGCCTTTTATTTGCATCAGCAAGCAAGTGGACAGAGCTATCGAGAACTTGGCATGTTGATAGGCCTGTGACAATATTTGTTTTGTTAAACTGCAACATTTACCCAATGGTCTTTCTTTTCTGACCCCCAGAGCCCCAAGAACCTTCCAGACACCATCCTGGAGAAGGTACCTGATCTCATTATTCCCCAGGACACCATCTGCTACCTGCTGACATGCCAAGAGTTGCTGAGTCCAGCTCAATACCTACAGTTCTTTGACTCTCCACTGAATATCCAGATGGACTCAGGTATAGGTCAAATTGTGGAAAGAACTGTTAGGGATGGGGAGAAGGACAGGTTGCTCACCTGTAACCATGTTTCTTCGAGTGTACTCTGTGAATTCACACTAATGGAGAAGCTGCGCCTGCGCAGGTTCCGACGGAAACTCTTCCAAGCTGAAGTTCAAATTTTGGCGGTAACCACGCCCCCCCTTCCCAAGGGGCATATAAGGCAGCCCCAGGCGCCCGCTCTCCAGTTCCTACGCCGCCAAGGCAACGAGAAAGGGAGAGGTTTGCCAGAGGGGAAGGAAGGGCGGGTTTGTGTGAATTCACAGAGTACACTCGAAGAAACATGGTTACAGGTGAGCAACCTGTCCTTTTTCTTCGTGTACTCTGTGAATGCACACTAATGGAGACTGACACGCTAAGGTCCCGGATGGTGGGACAAGGCAAACTCGACAATCAGTGAATGTCCAAACATATATTTATTAGGACATATAGAGATAACAGTCCCAAGAGACCAGTGCAATAAATTGTCCGAAAGGACCAGTGCAATGCAAACATGAGCATAGTAGAAGAGGAAACATAACATAAAAATTATTCAATAAACATGATAGAAAACACGCAATTGCGTATAGTGCATATAAACGCTCTCCCAGGGGGGAGAGGGGAAAAAACATCATGGCCTTTGACATATCCGCCAGGATCAATAAGGCGGTACAAAGCAACAGAGCAACTGCTCAACACAATCAGGGAAAAACATATCCCTAGAGGTAGGTATGGGGAAAAAGACCGGCCCAAACTTGAAGGAGAGGTATAGAGAGTCACCTGCGGGTGAATATAAGGAGAAAAGACGTTTGAGAGTCAGGAGAGGCAAGATGAGAGTACTGATCTTGCGAAGGCCGAGTCCTTTAAGGCTTTATTGTCCAGCCTGTAGTGAGAGACAAACGTAAGAGGGTTTGACCAGATAGCCGCTTTGCATATGGAGTCAAGCGGAATACCCCTAAGGAAGGCGGTTGAAGCCGAGAGGCCCCTAGTCGACCTCGGGCGGATGGATGGAGGAGGAGGTCGCTTGGCTAGTTCGTAGGCCAACTCAATGGCCTGAGCGATCCAGTGGGACAGTCTTTGGGAAGAGATGGGATTACCCAACTTGTCCTGGGCATAGGCGACAAAGAGTCTTTGTGTCTTACGGATGTCCTTGGTACGGTCCCTGTAGAAGAGAAGTGCCCTTCGAACGTCAAGAAGGTGCAGTTTTTGCTCGAGAGGAGAGGAGGGGTTAGAGAAGAAAGCTGGTAGGACAATGTCCTGGTTGAGGTGGAAAGCTGACACCACCTTAGGGAGAAAGGTAATGTCCGGGCGAAGAACAGCGCGGTCATGGTGAAAACGTAGATAAGGCTCGTCGACCCTGAGAGCAGCAAGCTCGGATGGCCGTCGTGCCGACGTGATCGCCACTAGAAAGGCCAACTTCCAGGAAAGCAGACGGAGATCGGTCGAGGCAAGCGGTTCGAAGGGAGCAGAAGTGAGTTGAGAAAGTACAAGTTCGAGGTTCCAGCCCGGCGTAGGTGGTAGCGACGGCGGGCAGATGTTATTGTAGCCTCGGAGAAAAGTTTTGATCAAGTGGTGAGAAAAAAGAGATGGCTGACCGTGGCGTTGAAAGGACCAGGAAAGAGCTGCGAGATAAGCCTTAATAGAAGCGAGAGAGAGTTTCTTCTCGACGAGGGTCATGAGGAAGTCGAGGACCACCGATACCGAGGTCGGAAAGGTGTCGACGTTACGGGATCGAAGGAAGGCGTGAAAGCGAGAGAGTTTATAGGAATAAGCCTTGGTAGTAGACGGCTTATGGGCTGCCCGAAGGACGTCTTGCAGGTTCTGCGGAAGGGAGGCTAGGTAAGAATCCTCCATGCAGTGAGATGAAGGGAAGGGAGGTCCGGGTGAAGAATTTTGCCGTCCTCCCTTGAGAGAAGGTGCGGCGAGGGAGGCAGAGGGCGAAACGTTCCTCTGGAGAGACGATGAAGGGCTGGATACCACGGTTGGCGGGGCCAGGCCGGAGCTATGAGAATCGCTGTGACCGAGATCGAGAGAAGTCTTTCGAGAACTTTCGGTATGAGGGGAATCGGTGGAAAAAGATAAAGCATCTCCGCCGACCAGTCCAGTAGAAAGGCATCCCCTAGACAGCCGGGGAAGGAGTTTGGGGGAAGTCTCGCTCCGTAGCGGGGTAGCTGAGCGTTGTGGGGAGACGCGAAGAGATCCAGAGTAGGGCGTCCCCAGAGGAGGAACAGACCGTCGAGGATCTCGGGATCGAGCTTCCACTCGTGAGAGGAAGATGTCATCCTGCTGAGGGCATCTGCTAGGTCGTTTTGGGCGCCCGGCAGGTGGATTGCAGAGACCTGTACGTCGTGGGCTATGCACCAAACCCAGAGACAGGAGGAGAGGAGCATCAATTTCCTCGAACCCGTACCGCCCTGTTTGTTGATGTAGAATACTGCTACGAGGTTGTCCGATTGAATGAGGATGGACTTGTGACGGATGAGGCGGGAGAATGCTTTCAGGGCTTTGAGAATGGCGAGAAGCTCGAGGAAGTTTATGTGGTTGGCCCTCTCGGATGGGGACCAAAGATCTTGAACCATTAGACCGCTCATGTGGGCTCCCCAAGCGTAGGTGGAGGAGTCCGTGGTTATGGTTAGCGACGGCGGGGCTGGATGAAATGGGAGGCCCCTGCACACGTTTTGGTGAGACGTCCACCATGAGAGGGACTGGCGGACGAACAACGGTACCGACAAGTACTTGGAGTTGTGGTGGTAGAACGGCTTGAAAGTGTCTATAAACCACCTTTGTAGAACCCGAAGGCGCAGCCTGGCAAACGGGGTCGTGAGAACCGTGGAGGCCATGTGGCCCAGAAGGACTTGAATGGCACGGGCTCTGACCCTCCGGGCGGATCGACAAAGGGCGATGTGGTGGCGGAGAGCTAGGAATCTGTCGAACGGTAGTGAAACAGTCTCTGTGACGGAGTCGAAGAGGGCCCCGATGAACCGGATTCGGGTTGACGGGGAGAGATTTGACTTCTCGGAGTTGAGTTGGAGGCCGAGAGAGTTTAGAAGACGCAGCGTGAAGGAGACGTGGTTTTTGAGAAGAACCGGATCGGGCCCGACGAGAAGCCAGTCGTCCAGATAAGGAAAGACCGTGATGCCATGTAGCCTGAGGTGGGCCGCTACCGCGGCGACGACCTTGGTAAAGACCCTTGGCGCCGTAACGAGACCGAAGGGTAAAACGGTAAATTGGTAGGTTTGGTCGAGAACTTTGAAACAGAGGAACCGTCTGTGCGCCTCCCGTATCGCCACGTGGAAGTAGGCGTCTCGTAAGTCTATGGAGGCAAAGTAGTCTCCCCGCTGCAGCATCGGGAGGATAGAGGCAATAGAGACCATCCTGAATTTGGAAGGGCGAATGAATATATTGAGGGCCCTTAGGTCCAGAATGGGGCGTAGCCCGCCCCCCCTCTTCGGGACTGTAAAGTATCTGGAGAAGAAACTTAAAGGGTCCAGTTCGGGAGGGGAGGGACGGATGGCGCCTTTGGCCAGTAATGCATCGACTTCGGCCAGTATCTCTGGTGAAGGAGTTGAGTAGAGAATGCGACCTGTAGGTGGGAGGTCCGTGAACTCTAAGGCGTAGCCGTCTTGGACAATGCGAAGAACCCATGCATCTGAAGTAATGGACTCCCATTGATTGTAAAAGGGGGCTAAGCGGTCGGCAAAGGCACAGGAGGGTTGAGGCAGCGTGGGCTCTACAGCGGTAGCGGGCGAGGAGCTTTGGCAGGGGTTGGCGTCAGGTACGCCGGTTAGCCTGCGGAGGAGCGGGGGTGGTTCGACCGCGTTGCTTTTGCGGATGAGGTCCCCGACGAGGTTGGTGATGGGTTTGATTATTCGAGCCCGAAGGCCGCCTGAAAGAGTGGTGTCTGAAAGATTGCGGCGGGAAGCGGCGGGAGCGGTGCGGGAACCAGCGGGTGCGCTGAGGTTGCGGTTGGTCGCCACATTTAGACGCAAGAATTTTAAAGTCATGATTAGACTTGAGTTTGTCATCGGTACCGGAGTTAAATAGTCCGAGCGCGTCAAAGGGAAGGTCCTCAATGACCTGTCTGGAAGATGAGGAGAGACCCGAAGACCTCAGCCAGGCGTGGCGGCAGATGGATATCGCGTGGGCAATCATCTTGCCCGCAGTATCACCTGTATGTTTCGCCATTTGTATTTGGTGGTGAGCAAGCGAGTCTGCTTCCTGTTGGAGGGTAGTGAGGACGGAGCGGTCTTCGTCCGACATCTTAGCGAAGAAGGGCTGTGCCTTCTCCCAGATAATCTGCTGGTAGGCACCCATGCAGGCTCCATAGTTCGCCATGCGGCAAAGCAAAAGGGCTCCAGAGTAAAGTTTTCGACCCACGGCGTCGAAGCGCTTCCCTTCTCTGTCGGCCGGAGTGTTCGACTGACGACCTGAGGATTGAGAGGCCTTAACGACCAGGGAGTTGGGGTCGGGGTGGTGTTTGAGCCACTCCAAGGTATCATCGTCGGTACGGTACCAAGTCTCGATCCTCTTCGAGGTCGGAGGAATGGAGGAAGGGGTTTTCCAGGAGGCCTGGATAACGTCCAAGAGATAAGGCAGGAAAGGGAGCAGCGTGGCCGGCGGAGCTTGGGCCTGCATCCTTTTGAAAACTGGATCAGACACTGCTTTGGAAGTCTGCTTGATCTCCAAACCCAGGGCGTCGGCCATTCTGACCATTTGATCAGAGAAAGCACGAATATTGTCAGTAGGAGAAGGCGGGTCTGCCTCATACGCATCGTGGGGAGGAGAGAGGTCGAGACCGAGAGAGACCACCGAGGCCGAGAGGACAGAGTCTGGGCGGTCAATATCAACATCTTCCTCCTCAGCCCCTTGGGGGGACTGAGGGGGAGAAGAAAGCACAGTCTCGGGAGGAGGCATGGCCTCGCGGGAAGAGAGGGCCGGGAGCCGGGGATCCTTAGACGCTGAGGCCTGGGCTGCTCGAGCCAGGCGAGCCGTTTGTCTGCCACGCTCCGGTGTCGAGGTGGGAGGGAAGAGCTGTTGGCGCGACGAGTGAGGCGGCGCAAGGGGCTCCGGCACCGGCACCCTGACCACCGTTTGGGTAGAGTGGTGGGGTGAGTCCTGCAGCTCCCCGTCAGACAGGGGGTGCAATGGAGATTGAGAAACATCTCTAGGCCTCTGGGCTGGCACAATTGGAGAAGACCTTCTCGAGGAGGTTGCCGAGGAAGATGGCGGGTCTCTCCTTGAGGAGGCCGAGGAAGAGGAGCGCTGAGTCAGCCGTTTCTTTGTCGGCGGTTGCTTGGATGCAACCCTCAAGGACTTGCCAGGTGTGGGAGGAACCACAGCTGAGTCAGATTGCGCTCGACGAGACTCCTCGTGAGCCCTTTTAAAGGCTATTTTGATAGCAGAGGAGGACGGAGGGGAGCCGATACGAGAGCGGATCGAGGTCACCGAAGCCAGAGAGCTCGACGTCGAGGAAGGCCCCACCTTTCCGGAGCGGGTCGACACGGTAGCCGTCGTCACAGTACACGGTGGCTTGACCGGTTTAGCGGCCCTGGAGGTCCTGGACGCTCTGGACGAGACCGAGGAGGCTTTAGCTGTCGGAGGCTTAGCTGGTGGCGCCGACATAGCTCTCAGAGCTGAAGACGACGACGTACCCGACGTCGACGGAGTCGGTTCTGGCGCGAGAGATCTCTCGTAAAGCGCCGCTCTAAGCCTAGCGGCTCTGTTATTTCTGGCCTGAGCTGTGAGAGCTAGGCAGAAACGGCAGGTACTGACCACATGAGCCTCGCCAAGACAGAAGAGGCACTTGGCGTGGCCGTCCGAGTCAGGAATTTTAGCAGCACACTGCGTGCAACGCTTGAAACGAGTAGTAGACATGCGAAGAGTCCGAAGTGAACCTTGCGGCAGAAAAAAAGGAACTGGAGAGCGGGCGCCTGGGGCTGCCTTATATGCCCCTTGGGAAGGGGGGGCGTGGTTACCACCAAAATTTGAACTTCAGCTTGGAAGAGTTTCCGTCGGAACCTGCGCAGGCGCAGCTTCTCCATTAGTGTGCATTCACAGAGTACACGAAGAAAAAAGTTAGATGCTGACCCATAGCCAGGCATCTTTTTCAGAAGGGCTTCAGAAGACAGTTATGACATAAATTATTTATGTTTGGCCTAATGTGGTGGGTAATCAGCAACAGAATATGCCAATTCCTACATTTAATTTACATATAACTGATTTTTGCAACTTAAGCAAAGACAGTGACATTGGCGTCTACATCTTCCATTAGCAGCTATGATCCTTAGCGGTGGCATCAAGAATGAAAAGTGAGCAGTAGAATGAGGGAGTTATCACACATTTTTTATCCAGTTTTCTGTGTTACAGATAGCAGGACAGAAGAATACATAGTTTTAATTCTGTTTGGGGAATAAGCTTATGTGATACCTTGAACATGTGTACATTACAGTCTGTAAAGCAGCTGTGTGTGATATTCACATCTTTGACTACAGGAATTGCACAGGTACTGTTTTCCAACTAGCTCAAATAGCCAAGATTTGGTAGAGGTATGTTGGGATTCTGAGAAATGAATATAAATTATGTGCAGCAAAATTATAAACAAGTGCCAGTATCTTTGATGAGGATCAGATCTCACCTGTGAAATGTCAAAACAGCTCAAATTTGAGGGTGTTGTGTTGAATTAGTTTTCCAAGACAGTGGTGGCAGAACTATAGGCATATGGCGTCTCTGAAAGACAACCTGGCCATGCATTTAGAAAGTCTTAATTATCTAGAAAATCCTAGCCATTATGCAAAACTTGCAATGTTTCACAGATGAAAAATGGATCAGAGTGTGATCAAAAAGGTGTGGCCAGACAACAAGAGGTAAAAGTTTTAAATGAACAAGAAAGCTATTGTTTTGAGCAGGGGTATACTGGCCTTTTTGTAGTAAATTTAGAAGGTACAAGACTGGTATCTTATCTCCTATCCCTTCTGTTTAGTTGAGTACAAATTACTCAACTGTATACAACAGTTGAAGCAGACTGAGGATGAAGAAGGAAGTGGGAAGAGGAGAGAGTAACTGGTGGTGGGAAACTATGGAGAACTAGAGGGCCGCATTAGCCTCCCAGAAGACTTCCACTGCACTTGCTTCAAAAAGTTTTTGTAACAGTTCGCAAAAAAATATATATATTGTGACCCAAGGAGGGAGCAAACATGCTCTCCATATCCTCTAGAGATCATTTTTTGACATCTCAGAACAAATCCCCAGTGGGGTGAAAGTCACAGCCCTGGGTGACACGTGCCCCACAAACCACATTCTACCCACCTCTGTTTTAAAGGTAGGGGATTATCTGGGGCTTTCTCTGCCAAATAAGGTATGCTCCTGGAGAGGCTCAATTCTATTCAGTACTTCATCACATTTATGAGTTCGCCCAGCCTGATTCGCCAGCCTCTTGTGATAAATTGGCAGGGCAGCTGGGCAAACCTGGTGTGCCGCTTTGCTGGCAGCCACACTTCCCCAACACACGTGGGGAAGCGTCACCGCATGGCCTCCCCCTGTACTAGCCCTGTTGTTCTTAATAGAACATGGGAAGGCTCCTGTGTTGCTGGTACAGTGTCATAGGATGCTTGTACCCCGGTTGTGATACTCAGAAATTGGAGAAATTAAGTGAGGGCAATACATACAAAACAGTTATTACAGTTAATCTCACATTTACTCTCTTGTCTGTATGCTGTTGAATTCTAGGATTTATAATTTGGACAGAGGCACCAGAGGAGCTTCCTGACTAAGGACAGTAAAAGCCCCTCCCTAAACTGCTAACCCCAGTATTCCCTAGGATGTTGCCATGGCAGTTAAGGTGGAATCATTGTGCTATAATTGTGCAATGTAAAAGGGTCCCTTGGTCTCTTGCATGTACAATTCACTAGGAATATTTGTACATGTTTGGTGAGAAAGGCTCTCTAGCCAGTGAAAAGTTTATTATCTTATCTGGTTTTTTTCTGGAGAATCATAGCTCAAATACCAAATGGGAATCATTTAAAAGAGGAAAGGGAATCTGAAAGGTTACAGCTCTTCACTTTAACCTCACATCACCACTAACCATTGCTTGGGCTGGCTGGAAGTTGTATATCAACACCTCCCCACTCCCCACACCAACCCTGAAGTAAGACTGTTTCTGGATGTCGCTCATGGAGCTATGAGAAGTGGAGGAAGGGAAAGTGCTGACCAGATTCTGGAAACTGTAGTTATTCCATCCTCAAATACCCACAATTTTGGAGAAGGCCCCCATTTCAAAGTGCCTTCTTCCTATCAGAAGACTCGTATTGTGCTCGCCAAAGGAGAAGCACTGAAAATGTTGGAGATGGGGTGGATGTCAGTCACATTTCAGTTTAAGCCTAACCCCTTAGTACTTTTTGTTGTAGTTGTGGTTCTGATCAGTATGAGCAAAATGGGAGAGGTAATTCAGCCTGGAAGGCATTAGGTGTAGTACTGCTGTCCCGTTGTCTCTGGACATAGGCATGTATTTTGCAGCTCCGTAGTTATTGGATGGCTCAGCTGTGTTGCCTACATTCATTTCCATGGAAATTAGGAATTTATTTTCACCTCAAAATGATTGCATGCTTTCTCTCATTACACCAGATAAAGGCTGTAATAGTAAATCTTTGACTTCTTTTTTAGTGAATATATTTCCAAGCTGCCAAAAGACCTCGCTATGACCTAGCTGCCTTTGTAAGAAAGCAATGAGCAAATACAAAGAACAGGGTTCATGAAAAAGGGAGGGCAGGGCACAGAAATGGAGGCAAATGACTATTGGGAGACAACTAAACAATCCTGCAGAATGGATTTAAACCACTCTGTCAGCAGAGATGTTTGGATATTTTTTTTATATGAAAGAGTGGTTGGAATGCTGAAAACATAAGACTCACGTGGCCTCATGTGGAAGGCGGGCTTCTGTTCTGAGTAGGAGCATGAGTATGATTCTTTATTGAGCATATTTACCGTGGAGGTCTTGGATGTCAACGGCTAATCCTTTATCTCACCTATGCAATGGCTACCAGAGAGAACCCGAGTTCACCCCATGGACAACTGATTCCCATTTTGGACAGTGGAGGTGGTATCTAAAACCGCCTTAAAAGAATAACGGAGAGAAAAATTAAAAGCAATCTTATGTGCCAGATACTAGAAAAATTGTAGATACCAATGAGGCAAAACAATTTGTGGATAAGTGGGATTTTAATATGGAAGGATGGCACAGGGGGAAAATCCCCCATTTTCTGGTTCTGTGCTTTTATTTGAGTCTTCTCTTTATTCCCAGACATTGAGGGAGAAAATAATCATGGATCTTTTGTATCACATCAGATTGGTGTTGAGTACTTTGTATTTCGAACATTCAGTCTTGCATCACTGAGGGTCATACTAAACTAAATGCGTATTCCCTGCTATTAGCACATCTCTCCTTCCAATCACAGTCATTCCTAAGAATTGTATGCCCCAGAAATCAGACTTGCAAATTAGACTTGCATTTATCTTCCAGTGAATATTCACAAAACAACACACTTAATCTTGACAAGGTGTAGAGTTAAGTAAACTCATATGTTAGGAAAAATGGCTTCTAAATATGGGTTAGGACTACTCTTTAGTTTGATACTCATATCGCTGCAGAAAGAAGCAATTCTGTAACATAGATTTTTCTTTTTCCATTTTAGTCAGTAGTCATTTCTCAGAATCAATGCATAACAGAAGTACAATAATTTGAATTCCTGTCTGTCATAGGAAGATTTCTATTTTCTCTGTCATGATGAGATTCTTCAGCAAGATTGATTTGTTACCCCCTCCCTTTTCCTGTGTAAAAAGAAATCAAAAATGGTTTCACCTTTCATAAAACTCAAGTTGAAATAAATTGGTATTGGAATTTATATAGCACTTATTTGGTTGAAGGGATTGTGTTTCGAAGTGAAGATCCAACCACAGTGTAAGTTCTTCCTCATATGCTGCAAAAAAAGGTACAGTACAACAAATAGTAGATTGCCCAGTGCATGCTGACATTTGCATGACACTTTCCAGTGCATGAGTAGAGTTACTTATTGTTAGATTAGACCAGGGGTCCTCAAACTTTTAATGTGGTTCCCCACACTGTTGGGGAGCTAGACTATAGTTTGAAAAAAAAAACATGAACAAATTCCTATGCACACCACACAATTTTAACCAACATGAACTTACCACCAGTATTTCAATGGGAAGTGTGGGGCCTGCTTTTGACTGATGAGATAGTCAAATTAATTAGGATTGTTGTTGTTTTGTTGTTGTGTGCCTTAGGATCGTTTCAGACTTAGGGGAACCCTGAATTTAAAGTTTAGGGTAGGGACTGGGTAAATGACCTTGGAGGGCTGCATCCTGCCAGCGGGCCTTACTTTGGGGACTCCTGGAGTAGACTAATATCACCTACTAGAGGGCCTTCATCTGCCACTCACATTAATGGCCTTGCTTTCTGCAACAAAACAAAGAGTTTCTGAATGTTACTGTTTTATATTGTATTCATTGTGCTGTAATAAGTGTGAACAACACAGAGATACACCTTGTGATCCTCATAAAAATGTGAATCTAGTTTTGTTCCCCCAAGTGTACCTCAATATATGCAGACACAGAAGAAAATAACATGATTGATAAGAGCAGAATATATTTTCAGGTTATCCTACCTCAGAATGCTTTGTTGCAAACTGCAAGCTAAATTCACACCATATCACTTCTTATGCTTGTATAGATAATTATGTGCTATTTATAAAGTGTGCACCAGCCAAGAACCAGTGGTGTACAGTACACTAGTAGTTCCCAACTGGTGTTTTGGACTACAACTCCTAGAAATTGCAGCCAGTTTACCAGCTGTTAGGAATTGTGGGAGCTGAAGTCCAAAACACCTGGCAGACCAAAGGTTGGGAACCACAAATCAGGATTATGTTGTTTCCACCAGGATCGGCAATCCCATCTTTGCTTTGGTAGCCTCCTGCGTGTCCTTAAAAAAGGTATACCTTTAAGGTTTTGTTTTAAGACCCCACCAAACGACGCAGAAGAAGGGGAAAGAGGTCCAGATTCCACTTATGTATACCTTGATGAACCTTGGCTAAATGGTCTGAGACGTGATCATGTTTGATCCAGGGCTATCTTCTCTTAGAATGTGCCCCTGAACACATAGAAAGTCTATTATAGCACTCCTTGACTTTTTCTGTGCTAAGATCACCTGTCCCTTATGCCATTCCATGATAAGGGAAAGATCTGTACAATTTTGAATACATTAGTTATTTCTGACAGTATTGTTGATGATAACAGTGATGGATGCTTAAATGCTGTAGGAGTGCCTTTGGTTTAGTAAACACTTTGGTATTTGTAGCAAGCATAATATCACCTCTAGTTCTAATTGACCCCCATGATCAAAGATGCCAAAGACAGAGAAGTGGGTGATTGTTTTATTTTCTTTAACAATAATATCACCTGTGTTGTCCAGAGTGAATAGTCAGGCAGGCCAACTGTCTAGGTAAGATCTTGAGCACCATCAAGCTTTTCTAATAACCCATTTCTTCTGATTCCACAAGAGCGTACATGGCCTCTGTCAGAGCGGTTAAACATTCATTTTGGCTGGGCTGCTATGAAAGGAGCCTCTGCTATCTGAGGAACAAGCCTACAGAGACTGATCTTTGCAACACCGTACTGCTACAAAACTGCAATGTTGAAATCCATGGTGAAAGAGAACAGCAAGTATTGGAAAGAGGGGAGGAAGAGTAAGTAGTTTTACAAGAAAAAGGAAAACCTCAACATTTGTTGCGGAACTGTAGATCTCATTCATATTTAGGATCCAGTATCAATACAGCTGTTTTCAATACAAATTATGGACTGTATAAACAATTGACTGTACCAACTATGGACTTGCTTGAAGTGACAAACTTTATGACAGCATAAAATGGTGAATGCACATGCTAGTCGGGAGTGCACAGGAGTGTATGGTGGCTTGAGCACCAGAGGCAGGGAATCTTTTCTCTGCTAAGGGATATTTTGTAGGTCTCTAAGATATGCCTGTAATCCATAAACCTACCTATTGGAAGCCATGGAAACAAAGATACAAAGAAAAAGAAATCAATGCTGCTTCTGATGGTAAGTTACTGACATGTGCAATTATCCTGTTTGTCATCAACCACCCGATATGATCTTCCTCAGTCTTGTGCCCTTCAGATGTGTTGGGCTACACTTGGATGACCTGAACTCAAGGTTTGATACAATTTTTTTTTATTACTGGAAATACATTGTTATGCATTCAACCTATCTGATTTGCTATCTTTTGTTCTTATAGTCTGTAGTTTGTCACAATGCTATAATTAAAACCTGTAATAAGGACAGAGGTGGCTTATGGATAGTGCCAGATATTACCTACAACATTTAAGGAATGTCTCGCCTTCTGCGAAAGAGTTATCAATCAGCTCTAAAGAACTTTATTTCCTTATGTTCTTTTATGTTGGTTTAATTTCCCTCTCCAGCTGTTGTCACTGCTAAGTTTTTCTTAGGAGTGAAACCACAAATACCTCACAACCTCTGAGGATGCCTGCCATAGATGTGGGTGAAACGTCAGAAGAGAATACTTCTGAAACATGGCCATACAGCCCAGAAAACACACAACAACCCTGAAACAACAATGCCATCAGGGGAAAATGTCACTTATTTTGAGTAGAGGAGTTTGGAATACATAATAGGCTAACTAAATACGTCTGTAATTTGGTATTGTTATCTTAATGGAGAAACTTTTTTATTACTGCAAGAGAAAGCATGGAAACCATCTTACTACAATTCTTAGCCTTTGTGGATGTTCTCTAATATGAGGATAAGCAGAAATCATCAGAGGAAGTACTTTTGTTTGCACAGAGATCAGTCAGAATCCCCATCACTAAATACTATCTATCATCTGATGACACCCCCCCCCCCCAACCCACCTTGGCAGCCAGCACTTGCACCAAGTGAGAGAGATCTGATCTGCTGGCTCTTGGGGTGCTGCAAGATGATGTTTCCAGCCTCCTCCTGGCAGCAGTCTGTGATAAAATATCAGTAACAGCCTGCCTGTGCAACTTCTTGTCCTGCAGCATATTGCTGGGATGGAGGAGCCCGGAAATGTCATGCTGTTCGAGTTGCCAACAGAACAGGCTTCTGTTGTTCTGGGTGTATGTTGGAAGTGGGATTTGTGTGGCGTTAGTTCCATAAACGTAAACATAAGATCTGAAGTTATGAGCAGTCCAGCTTACACATTCATAACTGCTCAACAGACATTTTTTCCCCACAAAGGCTATTTCAAATGGCATAGTATCCAATGGAAATAGTTTTATTTTGTGCATTCATTCCCTTAGAAATAGTTTGCCACCTTATTCACAACTCTAGCAATAAACACTGAAAATCACTGGGCTCGGTGTAATGGGTTTAACGCATTAAATGGGGCTATCCCCACCCTGATTATTTTTCCTCACCATTTCTCAGAAAGTTCACAAGGGACTAGTGATCAGTTGATTTCTTCTGTTGGACATCAGGGAACAGGATCACTTCTAAAATCACAGCCAGTTTTTCCCCAAACCACCTTATTTCTTCCTGACTGTTCCTTGCTTCCAAATCCTATCTTCACAAAGAAGGTTGCAATTGGAAATAAGCCGAACCTTCCCTCCTGCTATCTAGAAGCAGTAAAAAGAAATACATGAGAGGGTCAGCCTTGTTTGTTTTCAGCCTCCTCCTGTTTCTATTCCCTTCTTTTGCAGACAGAAGGAGAACTCATACTGCTTCCTTTAATGTAAGATAATATTTGACTCATTCTCCAATATGACTCATCCAATCAACAGTCAGTGCCTAAGCTCAAAGAGTCATGATATATCACAAATATTTGGAGAGTAGAGCAAATGCCATAGCCCATTTTGTCCACTGAGAAGCAGTACCTGCGTATGGAATCAGCGGCAGTGTCACAGATTGGAACGTGCAAAACCCAGTCATGAGGCTATTGATGCCACCTTACTGAATCATGGATGTTTCTTTTGTTAATGAGTTACATGCTTTGGGCTTTAATCATCCCACCTGACACAGCAGGAACATTGGCTCTTGGGATGGAACACAAGCAAGCAAACAAAATACTGTGGAGCAAACCAGATATCCACCATAGCATTTTGCACGAAGCAACTGGGTCCTCAGCTACTGCCACCATCATAGAAGAAAAAAAAAAGTACACTGAGCTTCAGAGTTTCTTTTTGGAGTACAATATTCTTCAAGCCAGATGGTCATTTGGAGCTTTTAGTGCTAAACAGAAACTTTCCTAATTTCTGGGGGAAAGGAAAGCAAGCCTCTGGGTGCAGAACCCTGTTTCACTCTCGCATAAGATTTTGGATTGCTAACCAGGACCTCATCATACTAGAGCATGGATCCACCTCAAATCGTTTCTGCCTCCTGCAGAATTCTGGGGCTTGTAGTTTAGGGAGGGCCTTTCAACTGCTCAGGCAGGCAGGTCCTGACCTTCACTCAGCTACAAACCTCAGAATTCTGTAAGAGGCAGCAACTGTATTTCAAGTGGATCCATGATCAGGTGTGATGAGGCTGTAATAATGTATGTTTCACTTCTTCAGTCAGTCAGTCTTTCTGTAGAAAGCAGATTTAAAAATATAAGGCTCATTACAGGCACAGCATGAGGGACTGAATTGGCCTCACTGCCTGCTAAAGCTATGAAAGTTAGGTGTCAACGAGAATGGCCCAGTAGACAACTGGAACAGAAGAGAAAATGGAGGTGTGACTATTTGATGGGGGAAGCCTCAAGATGGCTATACATAGGGATCCAAACTCACACGGTGGAAAGGGAGAAGTTGCAACTATCTGGAAAGGGGATGTTTTAATAGCATCTGCTCACCTTAAAGGGAGTGGGTGTCCTTGACTGTGTTGCCACCATGATTATTCTCAGGACTCAAGAGGGCTACCGTGTCATTTTGAACTATCTGAAGGACCACACTCTGTTAATGTAGCTGTTATTTTAGGAAACCTGAATTGATGTTGTATTACTTTTGTTTTTTTAGGCGAAGGATTTCTGTAGATAGCACTATTTAGTGAAATGTTCCTCAAATGACTGTTTTTCAGCTAATTTGTTGGGGTATAGGAATCCCAAGGGCTACAATGGACCCCTATTCTGTGTGCCCTCTAGGCTACACAATTTCCATCTCTGATCAATAGGGAAATATAATTTCACACATTGAGATGCTCCACGTTGGGGGGGGGGGGGGGGGAAGAATCACAAACAATGTTTTCAGAAAGTCCTGAAACATGGAAAATTCACATAAACCTCTTGTATATTCACTCAGTGGGGGAGAAAAGTTTTCAAACTCCTTTTCTTGTAGATGGGAATGAAAAATGTAATACAGTGTTCCCACACTACTTCGTGGTTCACTTTTCGCAGATTCGCTGTTTTTCAATAAACTCTAAAAGACTATTATAAATCATAATTTTTTTTACAATTTACAGCCTAAGGAAGGGAGGAAGGAGAAGCCCAAGGGAGAGAAAAGGAGCCCAAGCAGCAACGGGAGGAGGAGGCAATTTATCAACAATTGGTTGATAAAGACTTAAAATAGTGTATAACTACTAAAATGATGTATAAATGTTAAAATAAATATAGCATCCCTACTTTGCGGATTTTCACTTATTGCAGGTGGTCCTGGAACCTAACCCCCGCAATATGTGAGGGAACGCTGTATAACAAGTTGTGGATGAAACATTACAGGCATTTAACATATCACTAATTGCAGCTATGCAAAGAGGAATTTACATGAGACTAGAAAGTGGCAAAGGGCCACCCTGCTGCAGCCACTGAGTCATTGCTGATTTACCAACCTGCCTTGGAGGTGAAGGCAAATGAAATGTCAGATGTACTCCTGAAAACACTATTCTGAGCTTCCTGCTCTCAGAACACTGGAAGGCAGAAATGCATTTTAAATATATCTTCATGGGGTTCTTTGCTGATGGGTAGGCATTCAGAATATGGCTTTATTGTTACAACCAACTTTCTTGTAATGGCACTTAGTATTAAGTGTGTTTTACTTATCTCTTTTCCACATATCCCTATTCCACTCTAACAGCCAATGGCTGTCCAAATGTTTACAGCAGTTCGAAAACATACAAATGTGAGTCGATCAATGCGTACCGCTCTGGCAGGAAGGTAATGGTGCTCCATGCAGTCATGCTGGCCACATGTCCTTGGAGGTGTCTATGGACAATGCCAGCTCTTTGACTTAGAAATGGAGATAAGAACCAACCCCCAGAGTCAGACACGATTAGACTTAATGTCAGGGGAAAACCTTTACCTTTACTATCAAGCGTGTTTTATTTATCTCTCTCCTACACATCCCTATTCCACTCCAACAGCCAATGGCTGTGCTGTAAACATTTGGAAATAGTTTGTCCATGTTTCAAACTGACCGGGGGCCAATTTGGACATCTCAATTGAACACCACTTTCAAATCATTTCTTCTACCTAAACCTTTTCTTTTCTTTTTCTTGTATTACTATAGTTCATTTTATAAACTGCTTTGTGAAGGTTTTTTTCTTTTGTTGCTCTGGATAAACAAACAAAGCACAGACAAGAGAAACAGAGATACCACAAAAGTAATTAACTGTACTTTAATGACACCATAAGTCAAGGGAGTGGAGGGGTGGGGACAGAAATGGAGAAAGCAGGACACTCTCCCCTCAAAAGGAGCTGCCCAGCATCTGGGCTAGGTCTATGGCCCCAGCATGAGCAGCAAAAAACATCAAGTGACTAGAACTGGGGAGAGCAGTTAAAATTTCCCTTCCCAGTTCACCAGAATGTGCACTTGTGTTCCTGCCTCTTCCATTTTGGGGTGATGAATTACACATTATCACAGCCTGTGGCAAAGCAAAAGCATCCAGACTTGCAAAAATGCTGCCAAAAGAGAGGAGTTTTGAGACATTTACCATAAACCTGAAAGAATTTGAAAACGTCTCTCTTCCTTTGTGTAGGATAATAATTTTAAGTGTTTAGATTTACATTGTACATTTGTACACCCGTTCAAGATGGAATGGCCCCAAATAAACCAAATATATATTTATATATACAAATATATATCTATCTGGACAGATATATATGTATCTATCTATCTATCTATATCTCATCTCTTTTAAAAGGATAAAAGGTTACATCTGCCTCTGCATGCACAGCCATGAGCTCTGCCCTGCTCAGTCGGACCCTGAGCTAAACACTACAGGGAGCTGCAATCTAGCCATTGCAAATGTATATCCTTTGGTGGAATTCCTTTCCCCTTGCCCTGGAAAAAAGACCTGAACACAGAGTAGAGAGAAGGGCTCTGGGCAGGAATAAGCCCATCATAAGGATGGAGAACAAGAACTCCATGCAGCCAGATTCCATCTCTGATATCACGCTGAAGGGAATATGCTCGGGAGCATTTTTATTGCTAATCAAGTAACCAGTTCTCTACCTAATGGGAAACACCACCCACTTCAGGCCACAGCCATCTTTCCTGTTTAACTCTGGACACAGTGAAAGAAAGCAATTGCATGTTCCTCCTGCTATCTGTCCCTTCTGATCTCTTTCCTTGATCTCCTCGCTACCATTGGGGTAGGGAGAGGATCCAAGTAATTGCAGGGGGTGCAGGCAAGGAATGGAATAGTAAAAGAACCCAGAAGGGCAAATGATCTTTCCTTGAATCCTGCAGATTCTCTGATGATACACTACCCTAAAGGCATCTGCCTTGAAGTAGGGGACAAATACCAGGCAAACAGGCTTTGAAGGGATGGGAGAGCCCAGGGACAATGCAGGTGTAGCCTACTCCCTCCTTGGTGAAACTACAGGGGGGAGAGAGCTATGAACCAGCAATATGGAGAGTTAGCTGGCAGACAGAGGAAGGACGGCTGGAGCAAGAGTCCAAGGCAGAAGGGACAAATAATAATGCTGAAGTCAATAAGACTAAACTAACAGGTGGAATTCATTTACTGAGCCTATCTGCCACTCTCTTACTCCTGTGTTCAACTGCCTGAAAGGGCCGGTGAGAGTATTTAGTTACTTATTTTGGTAAGGGTCCAAAAGCTTGTAAAGGAGATTAAATAGGCACCACGTCAAAAAGGCAAAATTTGGATAAGGCTAAACAAAGGAGAAAAAATAATAAATTAAATGGAAATTGCACTGGCAACGTGCCCTTTGCCACACCAACAGGCTTAGCACCAGGCCCACAGGGCTGTCAGTCTTGCACGAGTGGCTGGCACGCAGAGCTCCATAACAGACACCACCTCCCACGCACAAGCAGGCAAGGTCTCTGGACACGTCTCCTTCCATGGAGTGTTCGTGGGACACCGATATGTACAAGAGAGGACATTAGAGGGAGCAAGGGACATTGTGTCATAGAGCGGTGCTTTCTGAATCCTCCTCTGAACTTATTTTTCCTGGTACTGGATGTCTATGGACTTGTCCCAGTGGGTCCAGGTGAAGTTTGGAGACATCGACCTCGATATGGATGGAAGGGACATCAAGGTGGGCGAGATCTGCAACCAGGCACAGACACAGGAAGACCCCTTGTTAGAGCACACATTGTCCCGGGCTGTGTCTACCCACCCACCCAGGGAGAGACAGTCAACTGATAAAAGAACCAAAACTTTAACTTAAACTGAGCACTAAGAACTGTTCTCAGAGCCTATTAATGGCAGACAAAAGGGATGTCATAATATAATCTTGGTTTGCACCTTTCGCTTTGACAAGCTTCAGAACCCTCCTTTCCCCAAAAGCATCCATTTTAAATCTGTTATCTCATTCAAACAATGATTTCTTTTAATTCCTCAAACATATCTTTTGCCATGGGCCCAGAACCTGGTTGCTAAGCTTCTAACAGAAAGGCATTAATATGAAAAAATTCCTATTGTAAGGATCTCCACAGCTCTTTACAAGAGCTCTAGTGATAGTGAATCTCTTTAGGGAAAGAGTCTAGGTATCTAATAATTTAAAAATTCTTCTAGAATTTAAAAACTATGTCTCCTTATAAAGGCCAAGTCTGCTATTTAATAAATAAACCTTTTAGCAGCAATCCTGTATAGCTCAACATAGTGTTATACATATGCATGTGGACCTATGTTAGGCGGAGCCATAACTGTCTCCAACTTACTGAACAGCCTCTGAAGGCTCCCCAATATGGCCATTCTCTGCTTTATGAGGAGTGGGCAGGATCGCAGACGTGTCCAGCTATGTCCCCATAGTCAGATATGAAATAATGACAGCAACACTCCTGGAGGATGCCAGCAGAGCTCAGTGCTTGATTGCATCACTTCATGTCCAGGTAGCCGAAGACACATTTGTGATCCTGTCTATCCACCACGAATCAGGAAGCGGTTGTGCAGGGACTTCAGAGTCTGTTCGGTATGTTGAGTAGGGAGAGCTGTTTGGGTACTGTGGAAAGAAGAAGAGAACATCAACCCTATAGGTTTCCCAAAAGGACATGCATATGCCTAAGGGAAACTTACATGTGCATACATTCCTAACAATGACCCGGCCTTCATGTCACAATTTGCTATTTCCCCTGGTTTTTAGTGGCACAAATGGAGCTATTTTTTTCAATCTAGTAATTGAACATGTGCTAGGGATGAGAAAAAAGGATCAATTTGGCTGAATGGAAATGAAATTAAGAGCTATTGTACTGTCAACCGAATCAATTTTTACATACATTTAGCCATTCCAAAACATGGCATTTCAAGTGATCATTTACTACTGCTGCTGCTGCTGCTGCTACTGCTGCTACTACTACTACTACTACTACTACTACTACTAACACATACATAACTCTGAATTGTTCTTGTCAAAATACCAAAGCAAGCTCTGAATAAGAAACAAGTTCTTTTTTAACTCTGGATATGGATAAACATATGACCAGTAGGCAAAACGTACACAGCCTCTTTTCAAATGTTAAGCTTTTGATAGCATGTCTT
This sequence comes from Anolis carolinensis, assembly GCF_035594765.1. NCBI lineage: Eukaryota > Metazoa > Chordata > Lepidosauria > Squamata > Anolidae > Anolis > Anolis carolinensis. Next base: position 143,078,256 of record NC_085842.1, on the reverse strand, counting down.
TCATGAGCACACGCTAGAAGCACTTTTTTTCGAATCATGCATACTGACTCTTGGAGAATCTTCAAAATTGAAAATAAACCTTCATATGGAAAACTGAATGTATAGGATTGGGAAAGTCTGAATTTTCTTTGCCGTAAGGCTAGCTTTCACCAACTTGTTGCCCTCCAGATGTTTTGGACACTGACTGCTAGTGGTCAGGAGCACCAGTACTCTTAAACGATAGGAAAAGCTGATGTAGATAAAATAAATCTGTACAAGCAGCAGCCTATGTATAACAACCACAATCTATTCCAGAAACCCCACAAGACTTGTATGACACGTAAAATAGCTATAATTGACTTTAAAGTCTTATTGACTTTAACTTCCTGAAAGTCATAGTAGACATGATATTCTAGACCCAAAGAGAAGACTTTTCTACGTTTTGACTACTCAGTTTAACAGAACTGATATCTTCTCAGTTCTTTTTAAGGCCTTGGTTATAGTAAGGCCCTTTGCAAACATCCATATGGCTGGATGATCCGGAAGACAAATTTGCTAGAAAATGCCCTAAAAATAATAAAGCAAACCAGGGGAAGTGTTCATAGGTGTAGCACAATAGTTCTCATCCTTTGGCTTAGCGATGTACTGGTAAGTATGTTTCTT